>NC_067249.2:17322727-17625757 GCF_019359855.2 Lolium perenne
CAAGAGCTACATTTTGGGGTGACTAAGAAGGATAGATGCTTATTTTCATATTCATGATTTAAACTTGTTTAAACCATGGTCAAACCTAGGATTTGACCAAGATTCAAATGGGCCTCAAAATTGAAAAAAAAATCAGCAAAAAGAAAAACCAAAGCAAATAGTTTACTTATGTCATATCGTAAGCATTCGAGTTGATAAACGAGGTCTAGGTATATCCAAACCAGACAAATCATGTATCTACCCCCTGTCGATCTTATGAAGTCTAGCATGAAGAGATCGAAGTCGTTTTGGGTTTCAAACATGGAAATTTCAAGAACATCCCAAAAGCTTCATTTTAGAGTGACTAAGAAAGATACAGGCTTACCTTTTAATTTTCATGTTTTAAACTTGTTTAAATCTTGGTTAAACCTAGGATTTGACCAAGATTCAAATATATGGGCATAAAATTCAAAAAAAAAAACAGAAAAATGAAAACCAAAGCACATGGTCTTCTTATGTCTATAGTTAGCATTAAAGTTGATAAACAGGGTCTAGACATATTCAAACTAGAAAATCATGTATATATCTACACCCCTAACCCTAAACTCTGTCTTATGAAGTCAAGCATGCATGAAGAGAAGTGATTTTTTTTGTTTCAAACATGGAAATTTCAAAAACCCTCCCAAGAGCTACATTTCGGGGTGACTAAGAAGGATAGATGCTTATTTTTTCATATCCATGATTTAAACTTGTTTAAACCATGGTCAAACCTAGGATTTTACCAAGATTCAAATGGGCATAATTTTTTTAAAAAAATCAGAAAATGAAAAACCAAGGCACATAGTCTTCTTATGTCATATAGTAAGCATTCAATTAAGTTGATAAACAAGGTCTAGACATATATTCAAACCAGGAAAATCATGTATCTACCCCCGAACCCTAGCGAAACTCTGTCTTATGAAGTCAAGCATGCATGAAGAGAAGTGGTTTTGGTTTCAAAAGTTTAAGCCAAAAGCCCCTTTTCAAATATTTCAAACTTATTCAAATTTGGTTCAAATTTGAAAGACATACAATTTATAGCACACATAGTGCATACATTTTCACACATACTGCACTAGATACTAACCCTATAGTTTGGGGCCATTTGGATGAGGTCGAAAAAATTCTTGGATTAGAATCGTGTTGTTCGAACCCCGTAGTTGGATTTTTTTGAACCCTTGATTTGTAGAACTGGGCAAAACCCTAGTTTAACATATTTAATTATGGATTCGTATATCAATTTTTCTACTACCTGTTTATTATTACTATGCAGCACATGGGTGTTTGCCCGTCGAGTGAAACTCGGAGGAAGAGGGATCACTCGGAAGGAGAGAAGAAGGGAGAGCATTATGGTGTCTCCACTTTTTCGGGTAATGATGATGACTTTTGTGCAGGGTTTGTCAGTGAGCAGGAGGTGCGAGCGAGCGAGTCGAGCGAGGCCGAGAATGAGAGATATTTGTTTTTTTTGTGAGAGGGACAACCGAAGGATCCAAAAGGACCCACATACTTCCAATACGCATCCTGATGCGTCTACTATTGACAAAGAAGATGGTTGGGAGTTTGCTTACCTATTGCACGTGACTTGTAATCACTGAAGTGTGGGACCTCAAGCGTGGGCACCACACGTAAGTGACAGACCTGTTGGTGTAAAAACTCGATTGATTATTATAGTGCATACAGAAAAATGAAAAACAAAATCACATAGTCTTCTTATGTCATATAGTAAGCATTAAAATTGATAAACAAGGTCTAGACATATCAAACCATACAAATCATGTATCTACCCCCTAACCCCTAAACTCCGTCTTATGAAGTCAAGCATGAAGAGAAGTGGTTTTGGGTTTCAAACATGGAAATTTCAAAAACCTCCCAAAAACTTCATTTTAGAGTGACTAAGAAGGATACATGCTTCCCTTTTCATTTTCATGTTTTAAACTTGTTTAAATTATCTTGGCCAAACCTAGGATTTGACAAGATTCAAAGATACATGCTTCCCTTTTCATTTGACATGAATCCTTGTGGCACGACCATGTTGGGGTCACTCCTGGCTGTCTACCCAGCCGAGCATGCGGGCTCTATTTCCTTGTACGAATCCTCGTTTTAAACCAAGAAGAAGTGAACAAACTCTCTCCCCCCCGCCACGGACACACACACACACACTCTCTCTCTCTCTCTCTCTCTCTCTCTCTCTCTCTCTCTAACCGGCTTTAGATATCGCATCATTTGTCTGTCAGACTCCATTGATTTGCCCCAAGTTCAACAAGGTCGCCCCCTTTTCCTCTGAGAGTCCATTGATTTTTATTTGCTGGTGTCACTTGTGCTAAACTGTCATTCCTTGTACTCCCTCCGATTCATATTATTTGATGGTAATATAGATGCATCTACACACATTATAGTTGTAGATACTGAAGGAGATATGCCCTAGAGGCAATAATAAAATGGTTATTATTTATATCTTTATGTTTATAATAAATGTTTATATATCATGCTATAATTGTATTAACCGAAACATTAGTACATGTGTGATATGTAGACAAACAAAGAAGTCCCTAGTATGCCTCTTAACTAGCTTGTTGATTAATGGATGATTAGTTTCATAATCATGAACATTGGATGTTATTAATAACAAGGTTATGTCATTGTATGAATGATGTAATGGACACACCCAATTAAGCGTAGCATAAGATCTCGTCATTTAGTTATTTGCTATAAGCTTTCGATACATAGTTACCTAGTCCTTATGACCATGAGATCATGTAAATCACTTGTACCGGAAAGGTACTTTGATTACAGCAAACACCACTGCGTAAATGGGTGGCTATAAAGGTGGGATTAAGTATCCGGAAAGTATGAGTTGAGGCATATGGATCAACAGTGGGATTTGTCCATCCCGATGACGGATAGATATACTCTGGGCCCTCTCGGTGGAATGTCGTCTAATGTCTTGCAAGCATATGAATGAGTTCATAAGAGACCACATACCACGGTACGAGTAAAGAGTACTTGTCAGGAGACGAGGTTGAACAAGGTATAGAGTGATACCGAAGATCAAACCTCGGACAAGTAAAATATCGCGAGACAAAGGGAATTGGTATCGTATGTGAATGGTTCATTCGATCACTAAAGTCATCGTTGAATATGTGGGAGCCATTATGGATCTCCAGATCCCGCTATTGGTTATTGGTCGGAGTGAGTACTCAACCATGTCCGCATAGTTCACGAACCGTAGGGTGACACACTTAAAGTTGGATGTTGAAATGGTAGTACTTGAATATGGAATAGAGTTCGAATATTTGTTCGGAGTCCCGGATGAGATCCCGGACATCACGAGGAGTTCCGGAATGGTCCGGAGAATAAGATTCATATATAGGATGTCATTTTATGTGAATTAAAATGTCGCGGAAGGTTCTATGGAAGGTTCTAGAAGGTTCTAGAAAAGTCCGGAAGAAACCACCAAGGAAGGTGGAGTCCACATGGGACTCCACCTCCATGGCCGGCCAACCCTAGTGGGGAGGAGTCCCAAGTGGACTCCCCCTTAGGGGGCCGGCCACCCCCATATGGGAGGTGGAAACCCCACTTTTGGTGGGAGTCCTAGATGGGCTAGGTTTCCCCCTCTTATGGAAGGTTTTTGGTTCGGGTCTTATTCGAAGACTTGGACACCAACCCTTGGGGATCCACCTATATAATGAGGGGCCAAGGGAGGGGGCCGGCCACCCCCAAGACCACAAGCTGGCCGCCCCCCTTGAGTGGCCGGCCACCCCCTCCCAAACCCTAGCCGCCCCCTCTCCTCCATAACTCCCGCGTAGCTTTAGCGAAGCTCCGCCGGACTTCTCCACCACCACCGACACCACGCCGTCGTGCTTTGTCGGATTCAAGAGGAGCTACTACTTCCGCTGCCCGCTGGAACGGGGAGGTGGACGTCGTCTTCATCAACAACCGAACGTGTGACCGAGTACGGAGGTGCGCCCGTTCGTGGCGCCGGAACCGATCGTGATCAAGATCTTCTACGCGCTTTTGCAAGCGGCAAGTGATCGTCTACCGCAGCAACAAGAGCCTCATCTTGTAGGCTTTGGAATCTCTTCAAGGGTGAGACTCGATACCCCCTCGTTGCTACCGTCTTCTAGATTGCATCTTGGCTTGGATTGCGTGTTCGCGGTAGGAAAATTTTTGTTTTCTATGCAACGTTATCCTACAGTGGTATCAGAGCCGTGTCTATGCATAGATGGTTGCACGAGTAGAACACAATGGTTTGTGGGCGTTGATGCTCTTGTTATCTTTAGTTTGAGTACTTTGCATCTTTGTGGCATAGTGGGATGAAGCGGCTCGGACTAACTTTACATGACCGCGTTCATGAGACTTGTTCCTCGTTCGACATGCAACTTGTATTGCATAAGAGGCTTTGCGGGTGTCTGTCTCTCCTACTATAGTGAAGATTCAATTTACTCTTCTATCGAAAACATTAGTATCAACGTTGTGGTTCATGTTCGTAGGTAGATTAGATCTTTCTCGAAAACCCTAAACCACGTAAAATATGCAAACCAAATTAGAGACGTCTAACTTGTTTTTGCAGGGTTTGGTGATGTGATATGGCCATAATATGATGATGAATATGTATGAGATGATCATTATTGTATTGTGGCAACCGGCGGAGCCTTATGGTTGTCTTTAATTTTCATGTTGAGTAGTATTTCAAAGTAGTTGTAATAGTTGCTACATGAGGTGAACAACCATGAAGACGAGCGCCATGAACCTTGACGCTTCGCCGACAATGATGGAGATCATGCCCGTTGATGATGGAGATCATGTCCGTGCTTTGGAGATGAAGATCAAAGGCGCAAAGACAAAAGGGCCATATCATATCACATATGAACTGCATGTGATGTTAATCCTTTATGCATCTTATTTTGCTTAGATCGCGACGGTAGCATTATAAGATGATCCCTCACATTAATATCAAGATAATAAAGTGTTCTCCCCTCGTATGCACCGTTGTAATAGTTAAATCGTTTGAAGCATCTCGTGATGATCGGATGTGATAGATTCAACGATTCACATACAACGGGTGTAAGCCATGTTGCACACGCGGAATACTTGGGTTTGCTTGACGAGCCTAGCATGTACAGACATGGCCTCGGGACAACGGAAACCGAAAGGTTGAACACGAGTCATATGGATGATATGATCAACATGTTGATGTTCACCATTGAAGCTACATCATCTCACGTGATGATCGGTTTTGGTGTAGTGGATTTGGATCGTGTACCACTTAACAACTATGAGGGATGTTGTATTAAGTGGGAGTTCATTAGTAATTAGATTAAAACATGAACTAATTATCATAAACATAGTCTGAGTAGTATTTTGAATTAATTTTGTAGAATTGGCATCCGTTTTCTACTATGCGCTAGTCTTGTTATTGAGATAGAAATACTGTTAAAATCTGACAAGAAACTTTACGGATTGGTACCGTATTGTTAAAGAATCAAGAATTGATTAAGTCCTATTGCAAACTTTTAGTAAACCTCACATTGTTGATTCAAAGAGCTATGTTTTCAATTAGTACCTAAAGTTATCTTGTCTCCGTCAAACTTGAAGTTCAAATTTGTTTGAAAAGTAAGGAGCTGAAAATTTAGTTTTCAGAAATAATCAAGGTATGAGATATATGTGATATCTAAGACCTTATTACAAGATAATAGAATATAATTTGGTGAGACTACATAAACTCATAAGTTTTATGGGAATGTATGAAGGTTGAAGACGCCAGGCGTCACAATCCTCCAACTATTGGGGCACTAACAATATTCGCATATCCATGAAGTGACCATCCTTAATATGCACCGTTATTAAGACTCGTCGTTTCGAAGCATCACGTGATGATCGGGTGTGATAGATTCTACGAGTGCATACAACGGGTGCAAGCTAGATTTGCACATGCAAATACCAAGGTTAAAACTTTACGAGCCTAGCATGTACAGACATGGTCTCGGAAAGTCGTCATGATATGATGGATAAAATTATGAGTGAAATTGTTCATCATATTACAAAGTTACTAATAGTGAAATCTGGAACACTTGTCATATGATGATCAACTTCAAAGTAAGAACCTCAAGGTTATTGGTATTCGACCAACAAACCGAGAAGTTATTGAATTTGATATGTTTCTCTGAATAATGAGGAAAGCTAAAAGAGAAACTGCAAAAGATATTTTGGCAAAAAGAAAAAAAGAAAAGACTAGAAAGTCTAGCTCAGGTGTATATAAATGATATACATGTTATGGTTGTATTTCTAGTTAAGTCACACTATGAAATTCTTGGGTATTAGTACTATATTGGTTGGTATGAAGTGTCATACAAAACAACGCAATACAAGAATACAATGGCCTAAGTGACTGACAAGGAATATGATAGGAATGCACGTCAGAAACAAAAAAAAAAGTGTTATTATGTTCGTCGTTGGCATTCTATCTAGCCCTTAGAATTTATAATAAAGAGCTTAATAAATTGTTATTTTGCTCTGGTCAAATAAAACAATGAGTTGTTTAAATTATGACATTACTCCATGTACGATGGATAAGTTATTATAAATCTTAATGGTGAAACACACATACATAACACTGACGCTAAAATGCCATAAGGCAAATGATTTGAATTCCACTTATTTGTGGAACCGCCATTTAGGTCATGTTAGAAAGGAACGCATGAAGGAACTCCATGCAAATGGATTTTTGGAGTCATTTGATTTTTGAATCATTTGGCGCTTGCAAATCTTTTATAAAGAGAATGATTAAAATACCGTTCATAGGCCAAAAGTTGAACGGGCAACTAACTTAGTGAAAAATACATGATGATGTATGTGGTTCACTGGGCATAGTTGTGTGCGGGAGATTCTTCTACTTCATGAAAACTTTCAAACAATGAATTGAGTATATATGTGGATATATTCAATAAGGAAAAGTTTGAAACATTTTGAATGGATTCAAATAAATTTCAGCATGAAGTGGAAATCATCGTAATAGAAAAGTCAAATATCTATGATTGGATCATGGTGGAAATATTTGAATTACAAGTTTTAGCGAACATCTAAGAGAGTTATGAAATTGTTCTACAACTCACGTTTCTTGGAGTATCATAGTGATGATGAAGTATCCGAGAGATGTATCCAAACCTTGTTGGATTAATGATGAGATAAAATATTATGACGCCATTATATTTTTGTGGATTATGCTTTAGTGACTACCGCTTTTACACTGAATAGAGCATCATCATGATCCGTTGAAATGACACCATACGAGTTATGGCATGGGTATGAAACCTGATAGTCTTTTCTTAAATTTTGGTATGCATAGCATAAGTAAATAAGTTTACAACCAAAATCAGATGAATGTCTTTGTTGGTTATCCCAGAGAATTGATTGGGAATTCTTCCCACTATGGAGACAAAGACAAAAGTGTTTGTCAATGTTTCTTATTTCCAAGAAATTGTTTCTAGTGAAGTTTTTGAGTGGGAGGACAATATAATTTGATAAGGTTTATGAACCTGAGCATAATGATCAGAGTAGCGCAGCATCGGAATTTGTTTCGGAAGCAGCCACGACGATCATGGCTCCCATGACTACAAAGTGTTTTAGCCATGGAGATCGAAGTACATATTGAACCTTGTAGGTATGGTTTACTTTGTGATCAAATAAATGATTTGTGAACAAAGGATTGATTTTGAACAATGATAAACCAACTACAAACAAAGAAGTTATGATGGGCCACGACTCGTTAAAATGGCTATACGCCATGAAATCCAAGATAGATGAATACTTTATGAAAGTAAATGGATCTATGAAATTGATAGACTTGGATGAAATATCCTTGAAGAAAGCTTGACTTGTCGAAAAATTGTTTACGACAAAGTTCAAAGAGTTGAATACGATAAGATTAGATCTTCCGTAGCAATGCTTATAGTCTATGTGGATTATTCTAGTAATCACTACATATTTCTTTTATGAGATATGCTAGTAGGATGGCAAAATACACTACTTAACAGAAGTATGTATACAAGATACAACCAAGAGTTTTGCTGGTCCGTGGAATACTAGATAGCTATACAAGCTTCAATTGGATGAAGTAAGTATCACGGAGTTGGAATCTTCACCAGATGAAATAGTCAAAGAGTTTTTTGATTTCATCAGAGACGATGAAGAGGCTTGCATTTGCAAGAAATTAAGTGGGAGCGCTAAGACACATTTATAATACTTTATGTAGGTGACATATAGTTAGTTATAAATGATGTAATTATATACTTGATTAAAAGGTTTCATTGAGAATTAACTTCAATGAAAGGATATGGACTGAAACAAATTTAGTGTCAAGATCTATGAAGATAGATTGAAACACATAAATAAGTTTAAGTCAAAGTACATATGATGGATATTGAAGTAGTTCAATATAGAAATATTAAGAAAATGTTCTTGTCATGTGAAGGTTTAACAAGACTTGAGTGTATCTGACACTCAATGAATAAAAACACATGAGTGATTATAGATCACGAATAATATGTACACAATCAGATATCATGTGCTATAAAGTGTTATGAGCATATACCAGAATGATTCATATGATGATCATTGGACGACAGTAAGAATATCCTTGAGTACTTTAGAAGAACTAAGGATATACATATATATTTTTGTATGAAGAAATGACAAACAAATCGCTGTAAGGTGTTACACCGATATTTATTTTGTCACATATCAAAATAGAATTTTAATCTCAAATTAGACTAAGTGTTGTTTTAAAGGTAGCACAATGAACTAGAAGTTGTCTATGTTAGATTTAGAAGAGTTCTAAATATTGTGATGGATTCTACAAAACGAAGGCAGAGTATGTCATTTGTTTTGACAAATGACTGAGGATGTTGAGTCAAGAAGTTCTTTGAGAACTTGGTGTAGTTCCGATAGTGTCAGAACTTTGAAGCTATATTGTATGTGACAATATTAGTGACTTATTTCAGACCGCGGAATTAAGGTTCCACCATAAGATCAAACATATTTAATGCCAACTCATTTGGAAATGAGTGATGCGTTGAGACGCAAATGAATTACAAAATACATACGTTCCTGAGCATGTCAGATCCGTTGACTAAAAACCTCTCCCGTGAGCAATACATGATAAAGCACCATAAGGCCAAGGTGTTATATCTTTACAAATGTAAACTAGATTATTGACTCTAGTGCAAGTGGGAGACTGAAGGAGATATGCCCTAGAGGCAATAATAAAACGGTTATTATTTATATCTTTATGTTTATAATAAATGTTTATATATCATGCTATAATTGTATTAACCGAAACATTAGTACATGTGTGATATGTAGACAAACAAAGAAGTCCCTAGTATGCCTCTTAACTAGCTTGTTGATTAATGGATGATTAGTTTCATAATCATGAACATTGGATGTTATTAATAACAAGGTTATGTCATTGTATGAATGATGTAATGGACACACCCAATTAAGCGTAGCATAAGATCTCGTCATTTAGTTATTTGCTATAAGCTTTCGATACATAGTTACCTAGTCCTTATGACCATGAGATCATGTAAATCACTTGTACCGGAAAGGTACTTTGATTACACCAAACACCACTGCGTAAATGGGTGGCTATAAAGGTGGGATTAAGTATCTGGAAAGTATGAGTTGAGGCATATGGATCAACAGTGGGATTTGTCCATCCCGATGACGGATAGATATACTCTGGGCCCTCTCGGTGGAATGTCGTCTAATGTCTTGCAAGCATATGAATGAGTTCATAAGAGACCACATACCACGGTACGAGTAAAGAGTACTTGTCAGGAGACGAGGTTGAACAAGGTATAGAGTGATACCGAAGATCAAACCTCGGACAAGTAAAATATCGCGAGACAAAGGGAATTGGTATCGTATGTGAATGGTTCATTCGATCACTAAAGTCATCGTTGAATATGTGGGAGCCATTATGGATCTCCAGATCCCGCTATTGGTTATTGGTCGGAGTGAGTACTCAACCATGTCCGCATAGTTCACGAACCGTAGGGTGACACACTTAAAGATGGATGTTGAAATGGTAGTACTTGAATATGGAATAGAGTTCGAATATTTGTTCGGAGTCCCGGATGAGATCCCGGACATCACGAGGAGTTCCGGAATGGTCCGGAGAATAAGATTCATATATAGGATGTCATTTTATGTGAATTAAAATGTCGCGGAAGGTTCTATGGAAGGTTCTAGAAGGTTCTAGAAAAGTCCGGAAGAAACCACCAAGGAAGGTGGAGTCCACATGGGACTCCACCTCCATGGCCGGCCAACCCTAGTGGGGGAGGAGTCCCAAGTGGACTCCCCCTTAGGGGGCAGCCACCCCCATATGGGAGGTGGAAACCCCACTTTTGGTGGGAGTCCTAGATGGGCTAGGTTTCCCCCTCTTATGGAAGGTTTTTGGTTCGGGTCTTATTCGAAGACTTGGACACCAACCCTTGGGGATCCACCTATATAATGAGGGGCCAAGGGAGGGGGCCGGCCACCCCCAAGACCACAAGCTGGCCGCCCCCCTTGAGTGGCCGGCCACCCCCTCCCAAACCCTAGCCGCCCCCTCTCCTCCATAACTCCCGCGTAGCTTTAGCGAAGCTCCGCCGGACTTCTCCACCACCACCGACACCATGCCGTCGTGCTGTCGGATTCAAGAGGAGCTACTACTTCCGCTGCCCGCTGGAACGGGGAGGTGGACGTCGTCTTCATCAACAACCGAACGTGTGACCGAGTACGGAGGTGCTGCCCATTCGTGGCGCCGGAACCGATCGTGATCAAGATCTTCTACGCGCTTTTGCAAGCGGCAAGTGATCGTCTACCGCAGCAACAAGAGCCTCATCTTGTAGGCTTTGGAATCTCTTCAAGGGTGAGACTCGATACCCCCTCGTTGCTACCGTCTTCTAGATTGCATCTTGGCTTGGATTGCGTGTTCGCGGTAGGAAATTTTTTGTTTTCTATGCAACGTTATCCTACAGATACATCCATTTTACCATCAATTAATATTGATCGGAGTTGCAGCGTGGTATGAGGCCTGCCGCCTGCCACCGTCGGCGAGGTTCCAAGTAAACGGCGCCAGAAGAAGAGTAGCGCGACTCCGGATTCAACCAACTGGCGGCGATGGACGGCACTATGGAAATAAACGCTACAAATTTGGAGGCCATCGCTTACAACATCGCTGGAACGGCGCAGGTCATGTGCTCCCACGATGGCTGCGGGGTCATCGTCAGCTACCACGAGTCCCTAAGCCACCAGATCGCGTGCCCGCACGGCCGGTGCAACTGCACGGAGCAGGGCTGCGACTTCGCCGCCCCACCGTCAGCGCTCCTCGTTCACCTCGCAGAGGCCCACTCGATTCAGGTGCACATGTTAGAGTATGGCAAGTCCATAGAGTTCCGGGTGACCATGACACACCCGTGCTCGCCGTGCAGGCTGCTCGTCGTCGAAGGGGATGACGGCTCCGTGTTCGTCCTGTACATCGACGCGCTCGGCCTGGCCATTGTCTTGTCTTTGGTATGCGTCAGTTCGGCCACATCCGTGTGGCCGCTCTACAGGGTGAAGATCTGGGCGCACGGCCCGCCGCCGTCCTCGAAATCGGACTGCAGGTGGGATGTAGTGAAGATGTCTGCCGATGCTTCTGGCAGCGCGTCGCCGGGCGCTGTCGTGTTTGAGGAGCTCACGTCGTTCCTCGTTGTGCCGGGGCCATACCTCGTTGGTGCTGGATCGTCCAAGGAGCTGCGTTTCGACATTCGCATATGCAAGCAGATGTAGCTACTGCTACTTTGCGTAGTTGAAAAAACTGTCAATTTGTCATGAGGAATGATAAATTTCGCTGAAAAGTACTTGATTGTTCGTACGGCTGCTATTTTTTATGGATTCCTCGTTTCATATTTATGCTGAACTGTTTGTAGTAGTACTTATACTTAATAATAATGCAGCGTGGAAGTGAATACTCCTTTTTTTTGTGAATCGGAAGTGAATACTCCAACTATATGTAATTGTAACCCCTCCATCTGATTTATATAAAACTATGTGCACTTCCAGATCATTTCTCCTGTTTTTTAGATGTCCTTTCACTTACTATAAAAAACAAAGAAGCACTGCTGCTTTGATTCAAAGGAATGTGGAGAGTGTAGAAATAGGAAAGGTGTAGGATTGAAATTTTCCCATAGGAATCAAATCCAACATAATTCCTATGTCAATCCTATGAATCAAAGAAGCCCTAAGTGGTTACCGGTGCTTAATGCACAGTTCCAAAAAGTTCATCCCGCAGTCCAAATAACTAATAATCAGATGATGTCAATTTTTGTGTATGTAGTTGTGCCTATTACCATCACAAATATAGTCTCAAATAGTATGATGGTGGAGATACACATTTTTTAACTACCATGATTTTCGGTAAATGCTTAGTCAATTTTGACATAATTTGACTTTCTAAAAATAATATAAGCCTTAAGCTTTGAGATGGAGGTACTATATTGGGTTTTCCTCGTCTTAAGCAAAATCCCTTCCCATCCCCTTAAATAGAGTACTCCAGCCTCGAGGCTAGGAGATAAGAGAGGCCATCGATAGGCCATACTCCTCGCGCGCTCGCAATGCTGGAAAGCTTGTCACCGTTACCACGAAGATGGACTCCACCGTGCTTCTTGCATTTTCTGCTCCCAGCCCCTCCAGCCCCCCGTCTTCAAGGTCGATCCCTTTCCCTCCCACACTCCATTGATGTTTCTTTTGTGGGTTCACTACTGCAAAAATGGGAATCCACGAACTTTGATTTGTGCAGTGCAAGGGTAATCATTTGGCCTGCGGCCGCTGCCTCAGCGAGCTTCCCGGGAACCGGTGCCATAGGTGCGTGGAACCCCGCGGCGGATTCGAGCAGGACCCGGCAATGGACGCCGTCGTATCAGCGGCGACGATTGAGTGCCCCCACAGCAGCTGCGGGAGCTTGGTGGCCTACCACCAGGTCCACGACCACAAGATTGCATGCCCGCACGCCCCTTGCGCTTGCACGGAGCCCGGCTGCGACTTTGCCGCCCCGCCAACAGCGCTCGTCGCCCACTTCGCAGCGGCCCACTCGATCCAAGTGCACAAGCTCCCGCCGTACAACACGACCAAAGTGTTCCAGGTGCCGGTGCCGGGTTCGCCGTGCCTGCGGATCATCGCCGAAGGGGAGGACGGCGCCGTGTTCATCCTGATCATCGGCGTGCTCGGTTCGACTTCGACCACCATCGTGTCTACCGTGTGCGTTAGGGCGGCCGTGTGCGTGTGGCCTCTGTACACGGCAAAGATGTGGGTGAATGGGCCGGCGTCGTGCTCGTTGGCGCACGCGAGGAGCAGGGCGGACACCGTGAGTGTGTCTTTGGAGGCGTCGAGTTGCGCCTTGCCGGGCGACGTCGCGTTTGATGAACTCACGTCGTTCCTCTCGGTGCCGCCGCTGTACCTGGTGCTTGGTGGACCTTCCAAGCTGCTGCGTTTCTACATTCGCATCGAGAAGGAGAACAATTAATCCTCAAAATAAGTACTCCTACTCCATATGATGATACGTACTAGTATAGTGCTAATGCGGATGTAACCTCTAGTAAAGTACTAGTACTAACAACATGTCTGAGTTGTACTATTATTTCAGTTTCGCTTCTATTGTTGGGTAACATCATCGGGAACATAACTTGAACTTATTGGTTTCAAATATGTGACAACAAAAGAAAAAGAACAAGAAAGGGAGTAAGCATTTTTTAAATCACTGCTAATGCAACCTTGAGGTGACCGGGACAACTTTGTACAAAGCATCGTGCTCATATAAATATACGTACTCTACAAAATCATCAGCAGTGGAGTACCTCGATAGGTGCCATGTCCATGGATCGACAAGACAAGACACACACATAGACTGGGTCCTTTGGGAGATGGATATTACTACTGGATAGCTGTCCTGACGTGATAGGATGCCTACATACACCCTACTCGGCAGGTGACGATACCTTCCCAACAAAGGTATCCAGTCCCATCCATTGATTATTTTATTATGGACGGAGAGCATTCTACTAGAAGAGATGTCATGTCTTGGGGCAGAGGTTCGGCTTAATCATGGTTTAGATATGGCCATGACTTTTGTCATTTAAGGAACCACCTATGGGAACCACAAGATTACTGAAACAACAACTACATTACTTGACTCTAATGTAGATGTATCTAGACATATTGTAGCTATAGATACTTCCATTTTAGCATCAAGTAATGTGGATCGGAGGGAGTAATACTATACAATATACTCAGTATAAGGTTAAGTTTGGCACACGCTGGGACGCACATATTTGTTAGAAGTACACACATGCAAGACAGAGCACAGAGTAAAATAATTACTATTTACTTATGGGCAACCAAAAGCTTGTACGTGTCCACTATATATATGGGCATGGACTACACTTATTGCTTGTGGACGAGGATAGCTGTTGTGGACAACACGGTGGATCTTTGTTAGAGTGAAACGGCACACTTATTATGGATCGTAGGGAGTATGCAAGATAAAAAAAAGATCTACCATACATATTAGTATTATTATCATCAGTTATGTACTCATGACACTGGAGCATACACACACGATCGTACATACTACGGTAGTCTTTGTACTACTTTTAAAACTACTTGCAAGATAAAATATAGCTGGATGTACAGAACTACTTATCACTGGGTGCATACACACACGATCGTATACATACTAGTACTGTACTACTTTTAACACTAGGATAAAATATAGCTGGATGTACAGAACTACTTATCAGTGGTCTTCCTCTTCAGCTTCCACAGCC
This sequence comes from Lolium perenne, assembly GCF_019359855.2. Lineage (NCBI taxonomy): Eukaryota > Viridiplantae > Streptophyta > Magnoliopsida > Poales > Poaceae > Lolium > Lolium perenne. The sequence goes on from NC_067249.2 coordinate 17,337,592, forward strand.
TGTACCATGTTGCTCTTCTTCTTCTTCTTCTTCTTCTTCTTCTTACTCCCGCTGTCCTGGAATTCCGCCAATTTTTGTTGACCCTTCTCAAAGTTCACTATTCGCCTGTATACCTCATATGTCGCGTATGCGTCGATGCTTGCATACAGGATATGCTTCATGGACAAGGGCACCTGCTTCCACAGCTTGTGTTCCTCTTTCGTAAGTTTTTTCATGATAGATTTGTCTTGCTGTCTATAATGGCCGCGACATAGTCAGCCAACGAATCCTTATTGTTACTAGTGGAATCGGCGGGCTTCCACCTTTTGCGGATGTCCACGAAGTTCGCCACTGAGAGGTTGCAACGCCCAAGCCTGGTAATGTCGTTGCCGATGTCAACACCGCAAATGTTATGTCGGGCATGCCAAGAAAGTCGGCGAGTTTGGGGCGGGGCTGGTCGGCCGAGAAATCGAGTACGGAGGCGATCTGTGCCCATGCACAACTGTATGAGGGCAGCCTTCTGTTCAGGCCCATAGGTGTACTCTACGTCTAGGCCAACAATTTTGTACGAGTCTTCTTTCTCCAGTATCAACTCGATTTTGTTGATGTGTTTCTCCACCTTAGACGCCATATTGGTATAGTTCGCCGTAATGATGGTTGTTCCATGAGCGAGGAAAGTGTGTCCTTGGTAGAACGCTTCCATGGAGGGTAGCGAGAGAGGGCACGAGCGAGAGTGTCGGGGAGAAGACGAAATGAGGAAGACGAATGTTAACCGCCACGCCAGGCACATGCAAACCGACCGTCGCGAGATGCATGCATTTGGACGGTTTTGAAGATGACGGGCCATAGGGCACAAATGCAGTTTCCCTGTTAAAATAATAATAACCGCCCACGTACTTAATTAATTGTATGCTTATTTGTTTCTCGAGAGGAGCCTAGTTTTTTTCTACGAAACTCTGAAGATCTATTAAAAATCATCAACATTAGTACAAAGAGATTCAAAATTAATATTACCTTCGTCTAAAAGGAGGTGTCTTAGTTTTGTCTAATACGGATGTATATAGACATATCTTAGTTGTAGAAATTACAAATATGTCTTCTTTGCACCACTTAGCTACCACTACAAAGTACAAACACTAACGCAAGGTAGATCAGCATCATGCAATGTAGACATTACAGTATTTTTGTACTACTGTACTTGTCTTCCCTGGTCTATGATTCAATATCTAGTATCTTTGTCTTGCTTATACACCAGGGAGATTCAAAATACGAGTTGAGCGCCAAAACTCTCGCCTCCATACACATATTTCGAATTCCCTTTCGACCCCTATTACCAATGACGCAAAGGCAGACAAGTGAAGCCGGCGTTGGTTGGGGTCTCGTTCGTAATTTACACATCCCCTCTGATATATATAGTCTACCGCCTTCCATTCGTCTTCCCCATTTCCGCAAAAAATCTGTCGCAATACTCCAGGCCCATCATCTCTCACCTGCCGGACCACCGCACCGGAATATCCCAGCCGTACTTAGCCGGCATACCACCTCACCTACCTGAGGCCACCGACTCCCTCGTCCGCAGCACCAGATCCGCTTCACCAACGCCGCCGTGTACTGCATCGGATCTGCGTCACCGACTGCTTCATCCGCAGCACCAGATCCGCTTCACCAACGCCGCCGTGCACTGCACTATCTGAGTTCACCGACTCCCTCGTCTGCCGTACCTGATCCACTTCACCAACAACGCCGTGCACTGCACCGGATCTGCTTCACCGACTCCCTCGTTTCAGATCTGCTTCCCCGAACCCATCATCGACCGCCCCAGATCTGCTTCCTCGACGCCGACGCCCACCGCAACCGCAGCACCCCCGCCGTCGTCGACGTGACCCACAAGGATGCCGAGTATGACTACACGAAGCCGTCGTCGAGGTAACCAGACCCCCTCCCCCCTACACGTTTTGGTCTGTTACCATAGAAGGTTCAAGCATGTCTTGGTCAACTAGAATGTGTCTATATACTGATTCGTCCGTCTAAAAAAGCATCGACAGAGAAGTCCCATAGATCCAGCTCCGCCCCGCTCTCAATGCGCGTGGCAGATGGCAGGATCCTGCGCATTTGCCCATGCCACTCCTTGAGCTCTCTGTCTTGATGTGCTTCACACACAGGGCTTATAATACTAGGAAGCTTGTGCCTCACATACACTTACACACAGGGCTACTACTACTAGGAAGCTTTATTGGATATCTCAGTGGTACAAAGCTTACTTACATGGGACGGGTGATACTCTATTTAAACTTTTGTACATGACCCTTTAGATTGTTGCCATGTGCCAGAATCCAAACCCTATACCATACTTCTAGAATACTCTACAAACTCTAGATATTTCATACTACTCGTAAATATCTTACTCTAGAACATTCCCCATTCTACAATTCTCTCTACATACCTTGGATACTTCATGACCAAGCTAGCTCCTTTACTAGCCAACCACATTGATAAGATTACTACTAACAATCCCCCCCATAATCTTGTCATATAAACTATCTTTACTATTAAATTTAAAATAGGCCGCGGTGGTTGGTGATGGTATGTCAAACGTGTATACAACTCACCCCGAACATAAAAAGTAAGGTCAGCATGACCGGCTCCATGAGGAGTTCTTATCAGGATTTGTTAGGTCACGACCAAAATCCAATCCGTAGCACTAGGTAGCAAAATCAGCATCCCTTTCCTAATTCTAATCGGTAAGACAAGCATAGATCGGTTCAGCCACACATCTTTTTCGTTCGCTCCCCTTTTTATTCTCTAAGGAACCCTCTCCTTAACGAGCGTAGATTGATGGAGATGGTTTTTGTACCGGTCAATCTTTATATCCTTTCTGGCATAGTTCTGTAAAAGATCGGCAGGTGATCCGTCCTTTCTCCTCTGCCGTAGTTCATCAACGTGTGTCCGGCAATCCCGGTTAGATCGACACAATCGGCAAAAAAGAAAAAGGCCAAAAGAGACCCATTGATTAGGCTCCTCTTGCCGTGCTACTTTAAATTTTCTAACTTTTCTTTCATTCGCAAACATACAGTGACAACCTATATGACTCTAGGTTTCTTTTCCTAATTTTTGCACGTGCATGCATTTTCCCTTTAAAATTCGTAGGACATACAAATCTCAACACTTATGCAACTAAAAATCCTTAAAAAAAACAAAGCTTTCATACCCTGCAGCTTTTAAGAGGTTAGTGACAAGAATCAACCACATGTTTTGGAGCGCAGTGACATTCTCCCTAAAAAAACCATGTTTCATGCGTGAGTGTTTCATTAATAAAGAGAAATATCTGTTCAGTTGGGGCCACGTTTCGACGTGTGTTCTCGACAAATCAGTTTCTCAGACAAAGTATCTCGAAGGTGTTCATAGAGATTGCATGTGAATTTGTGCGTTCGTAGGAGCGAGTATGCATTTAGTGAGCATTTATATTGTACCGTGTTTTGTTAAAAAAGATGGTGTAAAACGGGCACCTTTTACGATATACTCCCTCCATCCCAAAATGTAAGGCGTCTAAGGATTGGTCAAAAGTCAAACCTTACAAACTTTGACCAAATATTTTAAAAAATATTTACATCTACAATATCAAATTGACATATTAAGAAATTATACTTTAGGGTGACTCTATTGATAATGATTTAGTATTGTAAATATTTATATTTTTGTGTGTAAACTTGGTCAAACTTTAAAAACATTGACTTTTAACTAATCCTTAGATGCCTTATTTTTGGCACGGAGGGAGTATCATTCAATAAATACTATGAATTATTCGATCGTTTGTTCAAACATGTTAATTAGATCGGTCGATTGATCAACTCGGATCGGTCGATCGAGCATCAGAGTTGTCTCAGTGATGACAAAAAATAGTGCACATTGTATGATACTGACGTACCACAGATTCTAAAGAAAAATGAGGACCATGTGGCCACACATCCTGGACATAGACATTGCGATTATATTCCATTTATTCTATATTTGGAGGGAGCCATCTTTCGTTATTAACCCGTTGCAACACACGTGTATTATGCTAGTATCCCCTAATCCAGATCACATGGACCATGCACTTCATCTTGTGATGGCATCACACCGACTCACGTCAAGCAACGACGCTTGCACCACTGCTTGTTAGCACGACACCGACTTCATTTTAGATATCATGTAGTACATGTCAAGTACCAAATCACCTTTGAGAACCAACCTGTGTTTGGATGGTTAGGAGAGCGTGGCACCCCCAGATTTAACGCTTTGGTGTCTCAAAAATGGAGGAATATTCTTACGTGGGATGTGGCGTTCCGATGACATTGTGGTGCTAGTGGTGACTTCGTCAATCTCAATACCCGTCGGAGCAGTTTCTTGGATGCGATTTCTGAAGGTGCTCGAAGGGGTAGTGTGTGTGCTTGAGTGATGAGTGTATGTATGTACGTGTGAGCGTCTATGATTGTCTTGTGTGTTGCAAAAAATAGTATTAATTTTGTCTTGTTCATACTAAGACTAGCAAAGCGTTCCCTGCTTTATAAACTCTCAAGAAACACCCCTATAATATCTATCTAGTTCGTCCTAATGTTAGAACAGTAATTGCATGCTATGTAATTCATCTATTTTTGTTAGGAAACCTACATGTTTGTTTGCTTTTCTTATTCTCAGGTGACAGGTTGTGTGTTGGGACCATAGCCGCCGTCTGTTTTGTTCGTTGCAAAATGTTGTTTTATATTCCGCCATTCTATGCTCTTCTGTGTTCACAAGGTTTTACATTATAATTTCCATCTGTTTTGTTGTAAACAATGACGGTAAATGCCAATTACTATTTCCTTTCTGCTATCCTTTTGCCATCCTGTAGTACATGTGTGAACTCATTGCTCTGGTACATTTAAATTCTTCATTGTTTTTGTTCTTCAAGAGCTGCAACCCTCACTCTTTCTTTGTAATTTCATGTTGCACTATCACATGGAACACAACAAATCGTGGAGTGAATCACCCCTATAATCTAGTAAGTACCTTTCATTTTTGTATTGATATGCTTATCGTGATGGAACCAGTTTGTGTTTAACACATTTACTCTCCATATAGATAGGATAACTGGTTTGAAATAAATCATGCTATTTGTATGACTGCACGTCTTCGTTCATTTTCTGCTAGCTTCTCAAACTTGTTCTATTGCTGTCTAATCTTTTTTGTTTGATCGTGATTAAACCAATTTAATTGTTCTGCTTAACTTAAATGATCTGGCATTTTATTCCAGCCACATAATGTTTGATTGCTCATGCACTTCCTCATACCGTTATGTCTTCTGGATTTCTTCCATAATGATAAGAATGTTTTGCTTGGTGAATATGAGTCAGATGATGATTCAATTGGTTATTAGTCCTTGATTCATTGAGTGATTGATGATTAAAACATATAAACCTTGCGACTATCTGGCATGCTTGTTGTGGGATATAATGAGCATATTTGTTTTTTGTAAGACTTTTTCGGATTTCACCATTGATTAATCCAATGCCACCTTCTCGTAGTAGGAAATCCACCTTGATAGGTATCATAAATAAGATTTGTTGTTACTTTTTGGCTGACCCATCTTTTAGTTTTAGGCACAAAATGGTTCATTTGTTTGTTTCTCCTTCCCTTATATTGCGCTCATGGGTTAAACATTGAAATAATATGTCAGTTTATATGAATCCCAGAATGGTTGCTGTCTAATCTGTCTTAATTGGTCCTGCTCGTTTATATTTGGCACCAAATGGATATATTTCTCTTTTATCTGAGGCATTCCCATGGCTGGCCGATGATTAAAATAATGAAATTTAGGGGGTTGGAGATTCTCCAACTGCACAATGTCTGGCTAGTTTTGTCCACATGACCACTTTTGTGGAACTTAAGGGATCTGAAGCACCCCTTCCAAGTGTCAATTTTAATAGACAGCTGTTATGCAGTTTCCTGGCTTATTTTATTAGGCATTTGTCTAGTTACTTGATTTATTTTGTTCATATTTGCCATCCGGTTGCTCTGCCTGTTGCATTGGGGTTGATAGCTTGCTTTGTTATATTATGCCTTGTGCTTTGTGAAAATCTGCCATCTGTTTTGATGCTTTGCAAAAATCTGTGACAACTAATAATATGGTTGTTTTCTCAAATTGTATGGTTCTGTAACTTGCACTGTCTTGTTTTCAGCCCCTGAATAGAGCAAGGAAGGCAGATGGCAGGGCATGTACATCAAGTGTCCTGGTCTTTCCACAGCACAGCCGTGACAATGCCAATTCATCTGATTGTCAGATGATAGCTACTGTCCCAGCCATTCCAGCGCAAACAATCGCTGCCTTTGCACACGAATCAATTGATATAATTCAGCAGCAAAGAGATGAAAGAGATTCAAATATCATCATAACAGTCAATGAGATACATGAATTGAAAAATAGGCAAGCTTGGATTGAGCGGATCCTTAATAATCTACTCTGAGATCTAATGGAAAGCCGTTACTTGCACTCCGATGAATTCTACCTAACGAAATGCAGTTTTGCCGATGATGCCATTTGTATGGCTTGTATCATTTGAGTTATTTCGACTTGTTGTTGTATTTGAGAATTTTTGCTGTTATTGTAATCCTTGAGCATTTTTTCCTGTTATTGCTATAGTTTGCAATCATTGTAACAAATTTTCAATGTAATGATTATTTTATCTTGCACTCGGCCTTAAACAGAACTACTAGTATGGTCTCTCAATTTTTTATCATTATACTATGCAAGATTTAGCGGTCGCCCCAAATTCAGAGCACCCATAGCGATTTGGGGGCCGGCGTCGTTTTAGGGCTCGCACCGGTGCGCTCCAAACGGCGCCGGCTATTTGTCGAGCCGAGTAGAATCGCCGGCATCCCCGAGCCGGCCCCTTCGCCGAGGGCGCGAATCGAGCGCTCGGGTGCCTCGTGGAACGGCGGTTTCGCTGGTGGAGCGCCTTGTCGGCGAGAGGACGCGACGGTTCGCATCGGCCCAGCCACGACGCGGGAAGGTTGGTCGTCGGCGTTTAAATGGCCTCCCGCGCGGAAACCGAGGCAGCGACTGGCCACGAGGGCAGCGACTGGCCACGCGGTGTCCAGTCGCCGTAAATGTGGGTAGTTGCCACCGCTAGATATATAGGACGTACGCCGTCCACCACCGCCGCTCCATTCTCTTCTCTCCACATCAAGATGCCGCGCCGTCTGAAGACCACCTACTCGATGCTTGGCCTCAACGGCCGCGCGCTGCCTCCACCACCACGGCAGCCGCAGCCGGAGCCGGGCCGGGCTGCAGGCCGGCAGCGAGCACAGCTCCGACGAGGACGAGGACCCACGGTTCGAGTCCTGGCACGATGTCTACGTAGCGAAGCGGAAGCGAGGCGGCGGATCGAGGAGTCAGCGCAGTCGGGCGAGCCGCCGCAGGCCCCCGCCGACCCGGAGCAGGCGGCGATCCTCGCGTCGCTGAACGCACAACGATACCAGCGGTTGAGGGAGGAGGAGCGCGAGTTCGTCAACGACGCGAACCTCGAGCACGTCCTCGAGATATCGCGCCAGCGAGCGGTCACGGAGGAGGCGGGACGCCGCCTCAAGGAGGCGGAGCGACAGAAGCTCGCGAGCTCAACGCTCATCGCCACCAGGACGCGTTCGCTCGCCGGCGGGCGAGGCGCGCCGAGATCGAAGCTTCTCGGGAAAGGCTGGAAGCGCGAGGACAGCGCCACCGGCAAGCCCCTGCGACGCCGTCCGCCATGCTCCACCTCCGGATGCGCGAAGCTACGGAGGCGAAGCGGGCCCGGAAGCGGCGGCAATGGCGAAGAACAACGACGAGCGGGGGCCGTCGGCGCCCTACCGACGGCCGATAGACCAGGATTAAGTTTATGTTTAGTTATGTTTAAATTCGAGCTACTTTGGTATAAATTTCGTATGAATTTGGGTTTTTAGATGTCAATTTAAATTTTAAAATCTATCGGGGCTGCCGTTTTGGGGCCGGCTGGTGTGGGAGCAGCGTCCCCAAATAGAGGATCTTGTGCCGGTGGAGATGCTCTTATAGATAGATAATGATCATGGTAGCAGAGAAAAAATCGTCAACGTGATGATGATTTGATGTTGCACTCGACCTTGAACATAAGTACTAGTACGGTCTCACAATTTTTAATCATTATACTTTGCAACATTTAGCAGATGCGCCAAATTCAGACATAGATCATGATCATGGTAACAAATTTTCAGCATGATGATGATTTGATGTTGCACTCGGGCTTGAACAGAAGTACTAGTACGGTCACTCAAAATTTTAGCATTATACTTTGCAATGGATGCACCAATTTCAGAGATAGATCATGATCAGGGTAACAAATTTTCAACGTGATGATGTTTTGATGTTGCACTCGGCCTTGAACTGAAATACTAGTACGGTCTCACAATTTTTTATCACTATAATTTGCAAGATCTAGCGGATGAGCCAATTTCAGAGATAGATGATGATCATGGTAGTAACCGGTATTTAATGTGATGATGATTTGATTTTGCACTCGGCCTTGAACAGAGGTACTAGTACGGTCTCACATTTTTTAATCATTATAGTTGGACCTTAGCCAAATTCAAAATCTCATAGCGGCAAAACTTCCCGCCCACAAAATACAAAAATTTGACACGCTTCCAAAGTCCCATTCTACCCCTGCGGAGATGACGGAAAAGGTCGGTTGGTGGGGGGTGGGGGGTATGCCCGTCATTTTTGGATCACCACCTCCCTAGCCCGGAAACCCTCCCGAGAAAAAATTCATTTCCCTCAGACCACCCACCGGAACTTCCCAAGTCCCTCTCTCCCACCTCCACGACCACCGCACCGGAACATCCCCGCCGGACTTCCCTGGCCTACCCGAGCCCTCGCGATCCTCGTCATCCGGCTGCCTGCCGGAGCCGCTTCATCGACGTCATCATCAACCGGACCGGATCATCCCCGCCGTACCTCGAAACCATATGCTCATCCGGCAGTCTACCGCAGTCGCTTCAGCTTAGCCGCTTCGCCGGATCCGTCTTCCACCGCATCGGATCTTGCTCACCGACACCGCTGTGCATGAACCGGATCTGCTTCACCGGCGCCGTGCATGATCTAAACTCTTCTACTGTCGCTTTTCTATTGCTTGCCTGCAAGTTCTTGTTTAATCTTGGGGGAACCTGTTTGTGCTAACGACGCGCCGTTACTTTTTTGCAGATGAGATGAGTAACCATGAAGTGTAATGGCCGTCTCTCCAACCCCAAGTAGCACATGTAGCGTACTTCATCACCGGATCTATCAACCCCAAGAAGATCTGTTGTGACTCCCACAGAGTGCTTCTCCTAATGTAAGTCCCTTGTTTTAGCGCCATGTTAAGGTTCGAGATGCTTGTTTGTACGAAGCTCTTTTAGTTCATTCCTAGCTATGACCGTAACACGTTGCTATTTTCTACTTCATTGCTAACTTTAAGCGATTGAACATTTTGGTTTGCATTCCCTGCTGTAGATGTAGCCATCATAACTTCTATCTTCTTGCGATCGTTGTTACAAAAATTATAGGTATTATAGTAACATCCTGCTATTATTTAGTTCATGGCCAATTTTAAGTAATTGCACATGTTGGTTCGCATTCCCTGCTCTATAGCTTTTGGCATCGTAACTTCTATATTTGGTTTACATTGCCTGCTCTGTAGATCTAGCCATCATAACTTTATCTTGCTCAGTCGTTGTTACAAAAATTATGGCCTGCTACTATGTTGTTTGTGCCAATTTTTTACTCCATGAACATGTTGGCTTGCATTCCCTGTACTACAGGTGATGCCATTGTTTTGTATCTAGTTCATTGTAAGCTAACAAAGTAAGGACTTAGTTTGGCATGCTATCACTCTGCTATCTGTAGTACAAATAAACTTGTCATACTACTAGATAATAATTTTACGTGCCATCTTGTTCTTCAAAAGCTGCATTATTGACTTGTTTCTCGACTTGGCATGACGCTCACATATGGAAAGCTGAACATATTGGTTTGCATTCCCTCTTATACAAGTTCACGGTGATCCCACTATATTACGTATCTGGTCCATCCTAAGCTCCAGCATTAACTATCCTCTATGTGTTGCTCATTACAAGTTTATATCCCGAAACATCTTGATTTGCATCCCCTTCACTATAAGTTCAGGAGTATTATTTAGTTCATGGCCAAAATGAAGTAATTGCACTTGGCACATGTTGGTTCACATTCCCTCCTCTTTAGCTTTTGCCATCGTAACTTCTATTTTTGGTTTACATTCCCTGCTCTGTAGATGTAGCCATCATAACTTCATCTTGCTCGATCGTTGTTACAAAATTTATAGCTTTGCTACTATGTTGTTCATGCCAATTTTGTACTCCTGAACATGTTGGTTTGCATGGGACTCGGCTTGATAGTAAGTCTATTTGTTTCATTCTAACATGCTCTGTTATATTGGCTGTTGGTATGCGGCATGCACTCTTTGTTTGCTTATTGTGTGCATTACAATGATCTTGTTATAACGACGAAATGATGAGTTCCAAATTCTTTGGCAAACAATATTGTAGTGTCTTTGCCTTTCCATTGTTCTTTGTCTTAACTTGTAATGTCTTTGTTTCGGATATAGGTGCTTGCATGGACAACTTAAAAGATTGTCGGATCCCTTCATTGTATTGCTAGGTTTAATTACCATTCAATTTCTCTGGGTTACGTAATATTTTTTCAATGCCTTGCGGTGATGTAATATTTAGTTAGTTTTTATAGTTCTTTCGCGCATTTTTTCTTTGGTGCTTGTGGTAAGTGAGGCTATCAAAACGAAATCAATGCTGCGTAAATATTCTCGATATCTAAATCACGAATTCCCATCCCTTAAACGGCCCAATTAAGCGAAATCACATATGTGCGGCCCATAAAATCCTAAAGCGCCTATTACGCCGGCATATAAACGGCAACTAAACGGGCTGGCCCACTTACTTATTGGGCCAGCCCACTTGATTTACTATGGACCCCACACTTTTATTGGGCGGCCCACTTGCTTTAAGGTGGACCCCACCCACTCTTTGGGCCGGCCCACTAACTAGTTGGGCCAGCCCAATTGCTTTTGTGGTGGACCCCACATACTAAATGGGCCGGCCCTTTAAGGCGAAAGTGGGACCCACTGTGTTTTGGCCGGCCCACTAGCGTGTTGGGCCGGCCCACTTGCTATATGGTGGACCCCACATACTAAATGGGCCGGCCCTTTAACGAGAAAGTGGGACCCACCTGTGTTTTTGGCCGACCCACTAGCATGTTGGGCGGCCCACTTGCTATATGGTGGACCCCACATACTAAATGGGTCGGCCCTTTAACGGAAAGTGGGACCCACCGGTGTTTTGGCCGGCCCACTATCTTGTTGGGCCAGCCCACTTGCTATATGGTGGACCCCACATACTAAACGGGCCGGCCCTTTAAGCGGAAAGTGGGACCCACTGTGTTTTTGGCCGGCCCACTATCTTGTTGGGCCGGCCCACTTGCTATATGGTGGACCCCACATACTAAATGGGTGGGCCTTTAACGGGAAAGTGGGACCCACCGGTGCTTTTGGCCGACCCAGCGGCTTGTTGGGCGGCCCATTTGATCTAATGTGGACCCCACGTACTAAATGGGCGGCAGATAGCGAGAAAGTGGGACCCACATGCTAATTGGGCCGGCCCACTAACTTCTTGGGCCGGCCCAGTTGCTTTAATGTGGACCCTACTTTGTAAATGGGCCGGCCCGATACCAGGAAAGTGGGTCCCACATGTCTTGTGGGCCGGCCCTTTTGCCTGTGGACCGGTCAAACGAGTGCATTCGGCCCGGCCCACATGCTTAGTGGGCCGGCCCATTAAAGTTTTGACCAGTCAACCTTAGAGGTTAGGCCCGGCCCACGTAACTAATGGACCAGCCCAGCTATATAGTTGACCGGTCAAACTAAGTCGGTGGCCGACGCAAACTTAATGGGCCGGCCCGCTTAAGACGTGGCGAGGCCTCGTGTGGGCCTACCATCTACCACGGGGTTTCGGCCGGTTAACGCCGTTAAGCGCCGATTAACGGCGTCTACCACGTGTCGGTTGCATGACGTCGGCGATCCAACGGGCTCCGGAAACACTTGGGCAACGGTCCGATTTTCCGTGGCGGAAGGGCGCCCAAGCGCGACGGACCGAAAAAATCGTCGTAGGACTTTGCACGTGCGGTTTCCTAGCAACGAACCCATATCGTCGGGTTAGGCCCATAGGCAACGAAAAATACCCCTTAGCGGACGATTTTGAGACGTTGTCTATCAGAACTTTTCTTGTAGTGTCTCTAATAGAAGGTTGATACTAGATTTGGATTTCTGCGCAGAAACAGATTTCTATCTGTCACAAATTTGGGCAGGGCTCTCTGTAGGTAACTCAGAAAAATCTGCCAATTTACATGCGTGTTCCTCAGATATGTACGCAACTTTCATTAGTTTTGAGTTTTTTCATCTGAGCAAGTTAAGTGCCCCAGAAAAATTCGTCTTTACGGACTGTTGTGTTTTGACAGATTCTGCCTTTTATTTCGCATTGCCTCTTTTGCTGTGTTGGATGGATTTCTTTGTTCCATTAACTTCCAGTAGCTTTGGGCAATGTCCAGAAGTGTTAAGAATAATTGTGTTACCTCTGAACATGTGAATTTTTGATTATGCACTAACCCTCTAATGAGTTTGTTTCGAGTTTGGTGTGGAGGAAGTTTTCAAGGGTCAAGAGAGGAGGATGATATACTATGATCAAGAAGAGTGAAAAGGCTAAGCTTGGGGATGCCCCCGTGGTTCATCCCTGCATATTTCAAGAAGACTCAAGCATCTAAGCTTGGGGATGCCCAAGGCATCCCCTTCTTCATCGACAACTTATGAGGTCACCTCTAGTGAAACTATATTTTTATTCAGTCACATCTTATGTGCTTTACTTGGAGCGTCTGTTTGTTTTTGTTTTTGTTTGAATAAATTCATGCTTGTGTGGGAGAGAGACACGCTCCGCTTTTTCATAAGAACACTAGTGTTCTTCGCTTTTATTTTAATGATCATGGCGGAGTTGAAAACCGCTTCGTTAATTGCTATATGGTTGGAAACAGGAAATGCTTCATGTGGTAATTGGTATAATGTCTTGAATAATTTGATACTTGGCAATTGTTGTGCTCATATAGATCATGTTTAAGCTCTTGCATCATGTACTTTGTACCCATTAATGAAGAACTACATAGAGCTTGTTAAAATTTGGTTTGCATGATTGGTCTCTCTAAGTCTAGATATTTTTTGGTTAAGGTGTTTGAACAACAAGGAAGACGATGTAAAGTCTTATAATGCTTACAATATGTTCATATGTGAGTCTTGCTGCACCGTTTTATACTTGAGTTTGCTTCAAACAACCTTGCTAGCCTAGCCTTGTATTGAGAGGAATTCTTCTCGTGCATCCAAATCCTTGAGCCAAAAACTATGCCATTTGTGTCCACCATACCTACCTACTACATGGTATTTCTCTGCCATTCCAAGCAAATACTTCATGTGCTACCTTTAAACAATTCAAAAGCTATTATCTCTTATTTGTGTCAATGTTTTATAGCTCATGAGGAAGTATGTGGTGTTTATCTTTCGATCTTGTCATTTACTTCGGACAGACTTTCACCAATGGACTAGTGGCATATCCGCTTATCTAATAATTTTGCAAAAAGAGCTGGCAATGGGGTTCCCAGCCCCAATTAATTAACTTTCATTAATAATTCTCTTCACATGTTTTGCTCTGATTCATCAGTAAGCAACTTAATTTTGCAAATAGACACTCCTTCATGGTATGTGATTGTTGGGAGGCACCCGAGGATTCGGTTAGCCATGGCTTGTGAAAGCAAAAGGTTGGAAGGAGTGTCATCCATAAATAAATAAAAAACTAAACTAAAGTACATGTATAAACAAAAGAGAAGAGGGATGATCTACCTTTGCTGGTAGAGATAACGTCCTTCATGGGAGCCGCTCTTGAAAGTCTGGTTGATAAGGTAGTTAGAGTACCCGCTACCATTCGTTGACAACAACAAACACCTCTTAAAACTTTACTTTTATGCTCTCTATATGATTTCAAAACTTAAAAAGCTCTAGCACATGATTTAATCCCTGCTTCCCTCTGCGAAGGGCCTATCTTCTACTTTATTGTTGAGTCAGTTTACCTACTTCTTTCTATCTTAGAAGCAAACACTTGTGTAAACTGTGTGCATTGATTCTTACATGTTTACCTATTGCACTTGTTATATTACTGTGGTGATCCGGCATACCACTGCATGGTGTAGTATGCAAGTCTGATATAACACCAATGAAACACAGTTCCACTCGTATTATATCGCTCAGAGTGGTACAACAGAAACATATGCGGGTCCAAGGCATGTCTATAGAATTACAACATTGACTCTATTACATAAGATCAGCACAGCCTCCTACTTTATAATGAGGTAAATCTGTAATAAACTACAGAAGAACGACTCGTAGTCTAATTCTATCACGAACTCTATTTGCAGAGTATTTGACTAGCTATAGAGGCTAAGAATAGATTCTAGCTACGTAGGAGCTAGGTTGAGGAAGAAAGTTCCTTTCTTTCGCTATTCTAGGTTTTCTCCTTGTTAGATGTGGTATCTGACTCCTTTGACAGGTCTTGTCTCTTGAAGTAGTTGTTGACTCCTTGGCCTTCAAGTTGTACTGTAGATCCTCCTTCGATGCCTCCATATCTAAGCAGGGATTTAAGAGTGGGATGAGTACGAGCGTACTCAACAAGTTCATTATAGGAAAGAGGTGTTTAATGCACTAGCTACAGCATTAGACCAGAAAGTCTAATACCAATGCAGGTTTTCATAATCATTTCTTCAAAAGGTTGCTTTTATTCAGAAGAACTATGTCCGTCAGCCTTCACCGGTTTACTAGAACTTCATGGAGTTCCTTTCCGGCAGCGTTCGCAGTTCCATATCCCGGAACAGGGAGTGACAGGTCACGGTTCTTTACACTCTGCAGAGGTATGTTGCTTTACCCATAAGAGATCTTAACCTTGGTGCCAACCGGGTGATCTTCCCGTCCACACTTCCTATGGTGTGAGGCCCGGTATAAGGTCTAGCCAATCATGTTCCTCCGCTACCTCAAACACCCACCCGTTGTTGCATGCCCCGACCCTGGGTCCACGCCGGTCCCATTATTCCTGTAGATTTCAAGGTGGACCCCGACCACGACGTCAGTGCTGGGCTCTACCATACACTCCTACGCCGGTAGCTGCAACCCATCCTAGACCGCAATACCGTGGGGACTTAGGACTCCCCAGCCTCACCGCTTGCTCCTTCGGGCGACAAGTGTACTACGGACTATGCCGTGGGGACTTAGGACTCCCCAGCCTCACCGCTTGCCCCCTTGGATTACAAGTGTACTACGGTAAAGCGCATCCGTTGATGAACGAGAGGTGGAAACACTTTTGACTATTCCGTCCCACTCCGTATCTTATGGTTAACACGGGTATTACGGCACAAGAATCACTGGCGACATTTGTTGTTTAATCCTAGATGGATATAAACCCGTGCAATGGAACCTCCACCATATCAACACAATCCATGGTTCCATTGCCCACCACATAGTCATATTCATAGTTATGAAAATAGTGGTTTTGGTTTTTATGCAATAGTGATAAACATAGTACTTTGCAAGTAATTTGATAAAGATACTCAAATGACATGAGCAAGCGATGAACTTGCCTTTCTTGACTGCAGGATTATGCAGTCAAGGTCTTCGATACGCAATAACTCCAAATTCTGAAATAGCATCATCGTCCGGTACGGACGATGTTTAAAAGATTGGCAAGGATGCAATAATGCATAAGAATGAGATGCAATCGCTCTAAGCGTGACCTAACCCCGATGATTTAGGATTAGTGAGTGGTAATAATTGATTCAGGGTGTGTTGTACTTTTAGAGTGATTCACAAACAAGGTTCTTATTCAGGTGTTATTACTTGGTATCATGAACAGGTAGATAATAAAGTACAGTAATCAATTGAGCACACAAAGAATGATAATCGGCATAATGTTAACGGGTAAAGAACAGTTGTCAATTTTAGTACTATATGACATGGTTAATGAGTACTTGTTATATTCTTTAAAAGAATAACTTTTGAAGAACATGTTCTTTAATAAAGAACAAGTATGATAATTAGACTGGTGGGGTTCTATGGTTGACTATGGTTTCATCTAGTTTCTGAAGTAGTTATTAGATGGATCACAACCTAGTTGGATTCATCAGCTACTAGGGCTTGTATGGTTGAATTAAGTCTAGGCATCCTAAGCAAGTATTTATACATGGTTGCTATCAAGGTTGATTCATCTGACTGGTGATTGTTAGCTAGGGTTTATAGGTTCTTATAAGCAGGGTTGGTGATGCTTCTTTATTTACTTCAAAAGATTAACTTTTGAGGAACATACTTCTTAAGTATTAAGAAGTATTGCAATTAGGGTTGAGGTGGTCTAGGTTTTACTGTTGGTTCTATTAATTAAGTAAGGTATAATTGGCTCCTAAATAGGATGGTTGATAATTAGTATCCAACACTAGTAGGGTTTAGTGGAGTAGGGAATGTAATACAAAATAGTAGGTGTAGTTGCTATTAGGGTTCATCACAATGGTGTGATGCTAATTATAGATAACTAAGGATGGTGGTCTTTGGAATAGGAACTAGGGTTTTATACTTGGTTGACCCTACTTGATTAGTTAGGTCTGATGAGGATGGACACATGGGATACTAATTAGCAGTGTTAGGGTTCCCATATTTTATGTGGATTTGAACTAGTATTAAGTTGCTAGATATGAATCTATGATAACTAATGAAGTAACATGATCACATGGTACTTGGGTTTAGGTTTGGAAACAATTTTAGGGTTCATATGAAGTAATGGATTTGGGGTTCCTAATTGAATTAGGGTTTTGGGTTGCTCATGAAATGATAGGGTTGTGATATCATACCATATTAAATTAGGGTTTGCTATTTACCATATAGTTCTAGGATTAATAACTTCATTTTTAAAGTTGAAGTTATTAATAACTTGGAAATAAAAATAATATTGAATTTGTCATATTATTATTTTTATCGAATTAATAATTAAAGTAATTATTAATTAGGGTTTAAATTTCCCTAATAATGATTTATTAGGATAGCAAATAAAGAAAATTAGTTTTCATGTTTTCTTTATTTGCTTACTGGTTTTAGTTACTTTATAAATGGTTTCTTAATTTCTGAATTTTTTAATTGTATTTAGAATTTAAAATTAAAGGCTTAAATAACAAGTATTAAACAATTGAATTTTTATTAAAAATAAAAATTCCATTTTATATTTTTATTAGATAGAGTTTTCTTTTCTAAGAATTTTGGTATCTTATTTGTATTTTTCTGAGTTATAATGAATTTCCTAAATATTTGCAAGGTTTCAGCAATTATAGAATTTGAAATAAAACTGAAATGGACTAAACGTACCCAGACAGATACCACCCACAGTCTATGACTGGTGGGGTCTGTCCACCTCACCTGCCACGGGGCATTTGACTGGGTCAAAATTGCCACCGTGGCGAGGAGGTTGCTGGCCGGCGGCCAGACAGAATCGTCGCCGGCGAACGCGGTCTCCCGCGGGGTCATGCGTGGGCTCGTTAGAATCAGGGCGACGAGACGAACATGATGGTGGCGGCGCCGCTCCCTAATGGTCGCCGGAACGGCGGCGGCATCCATGTCCGACGGCGGCGCACGGTGGCCGACGGTGAGAGCGAGCTACGGCGCGAGCTAGGATGCAATATGGGGCTCTCGAGAAGCGCATGCTCACCTAGATGCTCAAGGAAGGCTTGATGGCGGCGATTGTCGACGGTGGCGACGCCGTGGTCCATTTTTCTGTGGAACACCGGCGGAAGGGAATGGTCGATTGCGCATATCCCGAGCTCCCCTTGACGCTAAATTCTACCAGAGGAACGAGGTCGACGAGGCGCTCCTCCTGAGCTCAACGGCGGCTCCAGGGGTGGCCGGCATCGGTGTGGCGGTGTGGTCTCCGGCGAGCTAGGGTTCCAATGTTTTGGTCGATTGAGACAGAAAGAGGGGAAATTGAGGGCTTCTACGCATTTTATAGGGTCCCTGGCGTGTGCTGGCGGTCAACAACGCCGGCGGCGACCGCGGGACGTGGCCTTGGCGTCGCGGTGGCGAGCTCCAGGGCGTCCAGGACGAAGACGAAGACGAGGACATCTCCTTCGTGTTTATCCTCGCGAAGAGATACTGGGGCTGGGGTTGGGCTGGTTCTGGCGATGGACTGGGCCGGTGCGGGGCTGGCTCGTGGGCTGACTGCTGGGCTGCTACGTGGGCTGCTTCAGTCCATCAGGTAAGCTCCTCCTCCCTCTATTTTCTGTTTTATTTCTTATTTCTATTTTATTTTTCTGGTTTCTATTTTATTGTTTGGATTCAAATTTGAATTCAATTCTGCCCTGCAGATATTTGCATATACTTTTAACTTGGCAATTACCTCTTAAGTAATAATTCTACTTGAGACTTACTATTTTGATTTTTAATATGATGATAGGTTCAACATACACAATATTTCAAATATGCATGTTAATCATTTATAATTTCCATTCTCTCTCTTTTGGAATTCCAAGTATTTCTAATACTTGTAATACTTGTTAATAATAGATGAAATGTTGGCTTTAATTTATTTAGCAAAGATTAATTGATGGATTGTGATCTTAGTGCTTAGTCTTCTATTTTAAAATAGGCTTTCAAAAATGTGATTTCATGTGTCCTAAGTTTTATAATTTAAGGAGTTGATCTAATGGCATGATTTCATGTGCCTGAATATTTATAGGGCTTGATAGCTTATTTGATAATTTGACTACTTGCATAACATTTTATGTGAGCATCTATTTGTTAAGATCTTGTAAGTTTTATTATAATCCTATTTCAAGGTTAGCGCTAGGATTATATTTAATAGCACCTTGAATTACCTAGAGTAGATATTACTCTCATCATGGTTGGGTCTTGGTTATAATGATAAGTGGTTGATCACCACCATAGGTCTAATCAAATGGTTTAGCACTAAGTTATTCTTTAGTTCCATATTTAAGCATGAGCTTTAATTAGTGAACAATTCTAGGGTTCTCATCTTATTCACCTAATGGCAATTGTTTTGAATCTCAATTAGAGCTTGGTTTTATCTTATACCCATTGATTTCTATTAAATTCATAATCTATTGTTCCAGTAGCTAAAGTAGCTATATTTCTTTTTATAGTTAACTTTGGTCATATGAATGGATGATTTCTCACCACATTAAGTATGGAGTTTTACTCTAATGTTTTCTTATGTTTCTTAGGTGAAGAATAAGTGGAATGTAGAGGTGGTAGAACTCCACTTATGATCACCATGTGGTCCACCAGTTAAGGTTGGGATATAAGTCTAGAGTTTCTTACTAGTGATCTCCCTATAATTTCATGTGGAAATGGGATCTACTTTTATTAGTAGGGTTTAACTTATCCTCACATATCTCCAAAGCATGATCATATATTATATATGGTCATCTTGTTCTTAATATCTTTAATTCAAATTCTTAGGGTTTATGATCATTACACAATTTATAATGATCAAGGTTGGACTTCCTAGGGTATCTCTCCTTGAATGGGTTTCTCACTCCCAAGATCAAGTGTTGTCTTGATCAATTAAATATTTACTTTATTTTATAGTTACTTAAGTGGGCATGGTTATGGTTGTCTCAATTATCTTGAGTATAACACCATAGGTTGAGCTTTCTCATTTAGGAATGGTTATTCTAGGGTTTATGGTGTACTCCTAATATCTCCTTAGGTATCTAGGCTAAGGTTTCATTTGGCTAGTTTAATTGGGTTAGTCTCTTCCTCACCTTATCAATTCAGGGGTATGGTATTATTCCATGTGATATTAGGTTATCTCACCACTCCAAGGAAATGGTTTTCAACCTAATACTTTAATTCAATGATTGTCCTTAAGTCTTAAATAGGTAAAGCTAAGAGTGGTATGAATGGTCTCACTCATTTGGGAAGGACTTGAATGATACTCTAGGGTTCCTCTTGAAGATGATGATTTGAATGCTTGGATGTATATCCAAGGTTTAGCTCAAGGTTTGTTATTGCTTTTCTAATAAATACTATAGAACTCTCACCTCTCTAGGTTTGATGTGTAATAACTTGGAATGGAGAAGAATATCTATTTCTGGAGTGGATCTTCTTGTGATAACTCCAATGTTGAAGTGGAGTGAATACCCTGAGGTTTCATGGTAGGATTATGGATTAGTTTTAAGACAGGGAGAAGATAGTCAAGAATGGTTTCTCCATTTTATTCTTACTTGGTTTGTAATTGAACAGATGTTCTTATGTTATGGCAATGGTTACCATATTATGATCTGTTATAAGATCAAGTAATTGATCATTGAGTAAAGTGTTATGGTGTTGATTATTAGTTCCATTTGATCTAACCCCTTAGATCAAATCATCTCTACCCAAAACAAGGTTTTAGCAAAGTCACATTGAGGTTTATAGCGCTTGACTTGATGAGCTACTTCAATTCCACCAAGGTCAAGTGAAACTTCGATTCTTGTGTTGTTTTACTTTAAAGCGCGAAAATTCCCCAGATTTTCTATGCATGAATGCAATGCACACATCTGTTTCCTCTATTTTTGTAACCCCATTACCTGGGATATTACAATTACTTTATGTTGACAACTATCCATGAGATATACATGTTACAAGTTGAAAGCAATTGCTGAAACTTATATCTTCCTTTGTGTTGTTTCAATGCCTTCTACTTTGAATCTATTGCTTTATGAGTTAACTCTTATGCAAGTCTTATTGATGCTTGTCTTGAAAGTATTATTCATGAAAAGTCTTTGCTATATGATTCATTTGTTTACTCATTATCTTTACCATTGCTTCGAATCACTTCATTCATCTCATATGCTTTACAATAGTATTGATCAAGATCATGTTGGTAGCATGTCACTTAAGAAATTATCCTTGTTATCGTTTACCTACTCGAGGGCGAGTAGGAACTAAGCTTGGGGATGCTTGATACGTCTCAAACGTATCTATAATTTCTTATGTTCCATGCTAGTTTTATGACAATACCTACATGTTTTATTCATACTTTATATCGTTTTGATGCATTTTCCGGAACTAACCTATTAACAAGATGCCAAAGTGCCAGTTCTTGTTTTCTGCTGTTTTTGGTTTCACAAATCCTAGTAAGGAAATATTCTCGGAATTGGACGAAATCAACGCCCAGTATCTTATAATTCCACGAAGCTTCCAGAACACCGGAGAGGGGCCAGAGGAGAGGCCCAGGGCCACCACACAAGGTGGCGGCGCGGCCCAAGGGGGGTGCGCCCCCTGTTGTCTGGCTGCACCAGACCCCCTCCGACTCCGACTCTCCGCCTATAAAAGCCTTCCTGACCTAAAAACTTCGGAGGAATAAGCCACGGTACGAGAAACCTTCCAGAGCCGCCGCCATCGCGAAGCCAAGATTCGGGGGACAGAAGTCTCTGTTCCGGCACGCCGCCGGGACGGGGAAGTGCCCCCGGAAGGCTTCTCCATCGACACCATCGCCATCTTCATCACCGCTGCTGTCTCCTATGATGAGGAGGGAGTAGTTCTCCCTCAAGGCTAAGGGCTGTACCGGTAGCTATGTGGTTCATCTCTCTCTCCCATGTGATCTTTATGTGATCATGAGCTTTGTGATCTAGTTGAATATCATCTATGTGCTACTCTAGTGATGTTATTAAAGTAGTCTATTCCTCCTTCATGATGTAATGGTGACAGTGCGTGCATCATGTAGTACTTGGTATAAGCTATGATTGTGATCTCTTGTAGATTATGAAGTTAACTATTACTATGATAGTATTGATGCGATCTATTCCTCCTTTCATAGCCTGACGGTGACAGTGTGCATGCTATGTTAGTACTCAGTATAATTGCAATGATCTATTATGCACTCTAAGGTTATTTAAATATGAACATCGAATGTTGTGGAGCTTGTTAACTCCGGCATTGAGGTGCTCTTGTAGCCCTACACAATGAATGGTGTTTGTCATCCAACAAGAGAGTGTAGAGAAAGTAGTATTTGTTTATTCAGTTATGTGATCAATGTTGAGAGTGTCCACTAGTGAAAGTATGATCCCTAGGCCTTATTTCCAAGCACTGAAACTCCGTTTATTTACTGTTCTGTTGCATGTTTACTCGCTGCCATCTTTATTCAGATTGCTATTACCACTCATATTCATCCATATTACTTGTATTTCACTATCTCTTCGCCGAACTAGTGCACCTATACATCTGACAAGTGTATTAGGTGTGTTGGGGACACAAGAGACTTCTTGTATCATGATTGCAGGGTTGCTTGAGAGGGATATCTTTGACCTCTTCCTCCCTGAGTTCGATAAACCTTGGGTGATTCACTTAAGGGAAACTTGTTGCTGTTCTACAAACCTCTGCTCTTGGAGGCCCAACACTGTCTACAGGAATAGAAGCGTGCGTAGACATCAGCCGCCGGGACGGGGAATCGCCCCCAGAATCCATCTCCATCGACACCACCGCCATCTTCATCGCCGCTGCTGTCTCCCATGATGAGGATGGAGTAGTTCTCCCCCGAGGCTGAGGGCTCTACCGGTAGCTATGTGGTTCATCTCTCTCTCCCATGGTGTGATCTATATGAATATGTAGATGTTACTCTTGTCTATTATGCACTCTAGAGGTTACTTTAATATGAACTCCGGATGTTGTGGAGCTTGTTTACTCCGGCTTGAGGTGTGCTCTTGTAGCCCTACACAATGAATGGTGTTTGTTATCCAACAAGAGAGTGTTTGAGAGTAGTACTTATTTGTTCATCTATGTGATCATAGGCTTTGCAATCTAGAAGTCATATGCTATTCAAGTGTTTTATTATGTGAACTTTGGAGTTACTGTGACCTCGGTGTAATGTGGACAGTGTGTGCGCCGTGTGTAACTCCCTTATGAATTGTGGTGTGTTAGTACCTCCTATGAATGCTCACGGTGACGGTGTGGGGTGTTTATTAGTACTTGGGAATACGCCTTTGAGGTGTGCTTTTGCACACTTGCCCAATGAATTTGAGTTCTTTATTCAACAGGAGAGTAGTATGATGAAGTACTTATTTATATTCAATTATGATTGCAATGTTGAGAGTGTCCACTAGTGAAAGTAGGATCCCTAGGCCTAGTTTCTAAGCATTGAAACACCATTTCCAACAAGTTCTGCTACATGTTTACTTGCTGCCATATTTATTTCAGATTATTATTACTGATACGTCTCCAACGTATCTATAATTTCTGATGTTCCATGCTAGTTTTCTGACAATACCTACATGTTTTGCTCACACTTTATAATGTTTTTATGCATTTTCCGGGACTAACCTATTAACAAGATGCCGAAGTGTCTGTTCCTGTTTTCTCCTGTTTTTCATTCCAGAAAAGCTGTTCAGGCAATATTCTCGGAATTCGACGAAACAAAAGCCAAACATCTTATTTCACCGAGACGGACCAGAACACCGAAGGGGAGCCGGAGAGGAGGCCCAGGGCCTCCACACCATAGGCTGGCGTGGCCTAGAGGGGGGGCGCGCCGCCCTATGGTGTGGACCCCCCAGGCACCCCCTTGCGCCGCCTCTTCGCCTATAAAATCCCTCGCGACCTAAAAACCTGATACCAATTGACGAAACTCCAGAAAGACTCCAGGGGCGCCGCCGCCATCGCGAAACTCCGTTTCGGGGGACAGAAGTCTCTGTTCCGGCACGCCGCCGGGACGGGGAAGTGCCCCCGGAAGCCATCTCCATCGACGCCACCGCCTCCATCATGCTCCGTGAGTAGTTCCCCCATGGACTACGGGTTCTAGAAGTAGCTAGTTGGTACTCTCTCTCCCATGTACTTCAATACAATGATCTCATGAGCTGCCTTACATGATTGAGATCCATCTGATGTAATCGGTGTTGTGTTTGTTGGGATCCGATGGATTGTTACATTATGATTAGTCTATCTATATAAGTTTTTGAAGTTATTGTTGCTGCAATCTTGTTGTGTTTAATGCTTGTCACTAGTGCACGAGTGGCATGATCTTAGATTTAAGCTCTATAATTATTGCTTAGATTGTATCTACAAGTTGTTTGCACATGTCTATGTCCGGAACCCGAGGCCCCAGAGTGACAGCAACTGGGATAACTGGAGGGGAAGGCGTAGGTATGAGGATCACATGTTTTCACCAAGTGTTAATGCTTTGCTCCGGTGCTCTATTAAAAGGAGTACCTTAATTACCAGTAGATTCCCTTGAGGCCCGGCTGCCACCGGCTGGTAGGACAAAAGATGTTATGCAAGTTTCTCATTGCGAGCACGTATGACTATATATGGAAAACATGCCTACATGATCAATAATCTTGATGTTTGATGCGTGCAGTTAACACACGTCCGTTGGGAACCCCAAGAGGAAGGTGTGATGCGTATAGTAGCAAGTTTTCCCTCAGTAAGAAACCAAGGTTTATCGAACCAGTAGGAGTCAAGGATCACGTGAAGGTCGTTGGTGACGGAGTGTAGTGCGGCGCAACACCAGGGATTCCGGCGCCAACGTGGAACCTGCACAACACAATCAAAATACTTTGCCCCAACGTAACAGTGAGGTTGTCAATCTCACCGGCTTGCTGTAAACAAAGGATTAGATGTATAGTGTGGATGATGATGTTTGTTTGCGAAGAACAGTAAAGAACAAGTATTGCAGTAGATTGTATTTCAGATGTAAAGAATGGACCGGGGTCCATGGTTCACTAGTGGTGTCTCTCCCATAAGATAAATAGCATGTTGGGTGAACAAATTATAGTTGGGCAATTGACAAATAAAGAAGGCATAACAATGCACATACATATATCATGATGAGTACTATGAGATTTAATCAGGGCATTACGACAAAGTACATAGACCGCTATCCAGCATGCATCTATGCCTAAATAGTCCACTTTCAGGTTATCATCCGAACCCCTTCCGGTATTAAGTTGCAAACAACAGACAATTGCGTTAAGTATGGTGCGTAATGTAATCAACACAAATATCCTTAGACAAAGCATCGATGTTTTATCCCTAGTGGCAACAGCACATCCACAACCTTAGAACTTTACATCCCTTTGTCCCAGATTCAATGGAGGCATGAACCCACTATCGAGCATAAATACTCCCTCTTGGAGTTTCAAGTATCAACTTGGCCAGAGCCTCTACTAGCAACGGAGAGCATGCAAGAACATAAACAACATATATGATAGATTGATAATCAACTTGACATAGTATTCAATATTCATCGGATCCCAACAAACACAACATGTAGCATTACAAATAGATGATCTTGATCATGATAGGCAGCTCACAAGATCTAACATGATAGCACAATGAGGAGAAGACAACCATCTAGCTACTGCTATGGACCCATAGTCCAGGGGTGAACTACTCACACATCGATCCGGAGGCGATCATGGCGATGAAGAGCCCTCCGGGAGATGATTCCCCTCTCCGGCAGGGTGCCAGAGGCGATCTCCTGAATCCCCTGAGATGGGATTGGCGGCGGCGGCGTCTCTGAAAGGTTTTCCGTATCGTGGCTCTCGGTACAGAGGGTTTCGCGACGAAGGCTTTAAGTAGGCCGAAGGGCGGAGTCGGAGGAGTCACGGGGGCCCCACACGCTAGGGCCGCGCGGGCCCCCCTTAGGCCGCACCGCCCTAGTGTGGCGGCGCCCCATGGCCCCACTTCGTTTCTCCATCGGTCTTCTGGAAGCTTCGTGGAAAAATAAGCCCCTGGGCGTTGATTTCGTCCAATTCCGAGAATATTTCCTTTGTAGGATTTCTGAAACCAAAAACAGCAGAAAACAGCAACTGGCTCTTCGGCATGTCGTCAATAGGTTAGTGCCGGAAAATGCATAATAATGACATATAATGTGTATAAAACATGTGAGTATCATCATAAAAGTAGCATGGAACACAAGAAATTATAGATACGTTTGAGACGTATCAAGCATCCCCAAGCTTAGTTCCTACTCGCCCTCGAGTAGGTAAACGATAACAAGGATAATTTATGAAGTGACATGCTATCATAATCTTTGATCAATACTATTGTAAAGCTCATGAGATGAATGCAGCGATTCGAAGCAATGATGAAGACAATGAGTAAACAACTGAATCATATAGCAAAGACTTTTCATGAATAATACTTTCAAGACAAGCATCAATAAGACTTGCATAACAGTTAACTCATAAGCAATAAGTTCTTAGTAGAAAGCTTTGAAACAACACAAAGGAAGATATAAGTTTCAGCAGTTGCTTTCAACTTGTAACATGTATATCTCATGGATAGTTGTCAACATAAAGCAATATAACAAGTGCAATAGGTAAACATGTAAGAATCAATGCACACAGTTTACACAAGTGTTTGCTTCTAAGATAGAAAGAAGTAGGTAAACTGACTCAACAATAAAGTAAAAGAATGGCCCTTCGCAGAGGGAAGCATGGATTACTATTTTTGTGCTAGAGCTTTTCATTTTGAAAACATAGAAACAATTTTGTCAACGGTAGTAATAAATCATATGTGTTATGTAAAGATATCCTATAAGTTGCAAGCCTCATGCATAGAATACTAATAGTGCCCGCACCTTGTCCTAATTAGCTTGGATTAACACGGATTATCATTGCATAGCATATGTTTCAACCAAGTGTCACAAAGGGGTACCTCTATGCACTTTGTCTGAGAGGTCTAAGGAGAAAGTTCGCATTGGATTTCTCGCTTTTGATTATTCTCAACTTAGACATCCATACCGGGACAACATAGACAACAGATAATGGACTCCTCTTTAATGCATAAGCATTCAACAACAGTTAATATTCTCATAAGAGATTGAGGTTTTGTGTCCAAACTGAAACTTCCACCATGATTCATGGCTTTAGTTAGCGGCCCAATGTTCTTCTCTAACAATATGCATACTCAAACCATTTGATCATGAAAATCGCCCTTACTTCAGACAAGGCGAACATGCATAGCAACTCACATGATATTCAACAAAGATAAAAGTTGATGTCGTCCCCAGAAACATGGTTACCGCTCAACGAGCAACTTATTAAGAAATAAGATACATACGTACATATTCTTCACCACAATAGTTTTTAAGGCTATTTTCCCATGAGCTATGTATTGTAAAGGCAAAGAATATAAGTTTAAAGGTAGCACTCAAGTAATGTACTTTGGAATGGCAGAGAAATACCATGTGGTAGGTAGGTATGGTGAACACAAATGGCATAGTTTTTGGCTCAAGGATTTGGATGCACGAGAAGAATTCCTCTCAATACAAGGCTAGGCTAGCAAGGTTGTTTGAAGAAAACTCAAGTATAAATGGTACAGCAAGACTCACATATGAACATATTGTAAGCATTATAAGACTTTACATCGTCTCCTTGTTGTTCAAACACCTTAGCCAGAAAATATCTAGACTTAGAGAGACCAATCATGCAAACCAAATTTTAACAAGCTCTATGTAGTTCTTCATTAATAGGTGCAAAGTACATGATGCAAGAGCTTAAACATGATCTATATGAGCACAACAATTGCCAAGTATCAAATTATTCAAGACATTATACCATTTACCACATGCAGCATTTTCCGTTTCCAACCATATAACAATGAACGAAGTAGTTCAACCTTCGCAATGAACATTAAGAATAAAGCTAAGAACACATGTGTTCATATGCAACAGCGGAGCGTGTCTCTCTCCCACACAAAGAATGCTAGGATCCGATTTTATTCAAACAAAACAAAAATAAAAGCAAACAGACGCTCCAAGTAAAGCGCATAAGATGTGACTGAATAAAAATATAGTTTCACTAGAGGTGACCGGATAAGTTGTCGATGAAGAAGGGGATGCCTTGGGCTACGGGTTCTAGCCTCCATCATGCTCCGTGAGTAGTTCATCTCCGGAATCCATCTCCATCGACGCCACCGCCTCCATCATGCTCCGTGAGTAGTTCCCCCATGGACTACGGGTTCTAGCAGTAGCTAGTTGGTACTCTCTCTCCCATGTACTTCAATACAATGATCTCATGAGCTGCCTTACATGATTGAGATCCATCTGATGTAATCGGTGTTGTGTTTGTTGGGATCCGATGGATTGTTACATTATGATTAGTCTATCTATATAAGTTTGTGAAGTTATTGTTGTTGCAATCTTGTTGTGTTTAATGCTTGTCACTAGTGCACGAGTGGCATGATCTTAGATTTAAGCTCTATAATTATTGCTTAGATTGTATCTACAAGTTGTTTGCACATGTCTATGTCCGGAACCCGAGGCCCCAGAGTGACAGCAACTGGGATAACTGGAGGGGAAGGCGTAGGTATGAGGATCACATGTTTTCGCCAAGTGTTAATGCTTTGCTCCGGTGCTCTATTAAAAGGAGTACCTTAATTACCAGTAGATTCCCTTGAGGCCCGGCTGCCACCGTGTGATGACCCGGCATACCACTGCATGGTGTAGTATGCAAGTCTGATATAACACTAATGAAACACCGTTCCACTAGTATTATATCGCTCAGAGTGGTACAACAGAAACATATGCGGATCCAAGGCATGTCTATAGAATAACAACACAGACTCTTTACAAAGGATCCACACAGCCTCCTACTTTACAATGAGGTAAAACTGCAAATAAACTTCAGAAGAACGACTCGTAGTCTAATCCTAATACGAACTCTATTTGTAGAGTACTTAACTAGCTACAGAGGTTACGAATAGATTCTAGCTAAATAGGAGCTAAGTTTAGGAAGCTAGTTCCCTTCTATGGCTAAACTAGGTTTTCTACTTGTTGGATGTGGTATCTGACTCCTCTGACAGGTTCCTGTCTCTTGAAGTAGTTGTTGACTCCTCGGCCTTCGAGTTGCACTGTAGATCCTCCTTCGATGCCTCCATATCTAAGCAGGGGATTTAAGAGTGGGATGAGTACGAGCGTACTCAACAAGTTCATTATAGGAAAGAGGTGTTTAATGCACTAGCTACGACATTAGACCAGAAAGTCTAATACCAATGAGGTTTTCATAATCATTTGTTCAAAAGGTTGCTTTTATTCAGAAGAACTATGTCCGTCAGCCTTCACCGGTTGACTAGAACTTCATGGAGTTCCTTTCCGGCAGCGTTCGCAGTTCCATATCCCGGAACAGGGAGTGACTGGTCACAGTTCATTACACTCTGCAGAGGTGTGTTGCTTTACCCATAAGAGATCTTAACCTTGTTGCCAACCGAGCTGCAGGCTCGTCCACACTTCCTTTGGTGTGAGGCCAGGAGTAAGGTCATAGCCAATCATATTACTCCGCTACCTCGCACACCCACCCTTTGTTGCAATTCCGACCTTGGGTCCTCGCCGGTCAGCGTATCCAAAGGATACCATCCGACCTCGACTATTACCAGGTCGCAACCATGGTCCTTCGCCGGTCGTTGCAACCCCTCATAGACCGCTTTACCGTGGGGAATTAGAGTGGGATCCCCACCCTCCGGTTGTTCCGCAAGACACAACTGCTACGGTAAGCATTGCATTACCGTGGGGAATTAGAGTGGGATCCCCACCCTCCGGTTGTTCCGCCAGATACAAGTGCTACGGTAAGCGCATCCGTTGATGTACGAGAGGTAGAAATACAATTGACTAGTCTGTCCCATTCCAGATCTTATGGTTAACACGAGTTTTACGGCACAAGAATCACTGGACGACATTTGTTGTTTAATCCTAGATGGATATAAACCCTTGCAATGGAACCTCCACCATATCAACACAATCCATGGTTCCATTGCCCACCACTTAGTCATATTCATAGTTATGAAAATAGTGGTTTTGCTTTTTATGCAATAGTGATAAACATAGTATTTTGCAAGTAATTTGGTAAAAATACTCAAATGACATGAGCAAGCGATGAACTTGCCTTTCTTGACTGCAAGATTATGCAGACAAGGTCTTCGATACGCAATAACTCCAAATTCTGAAATAGCATCATCGTCCGGTAAGGACGATGTTTAAAAGATTGGCAAGGATGCAATAATGCATAAGTATGAGATGCAATCGCTCTAAGCGTGACCTAACCCCGATGATTTAGGATCAGTGAGTTGTAATGATTGGTTCAGGGTGTGTTGCACTTTTAGAATGATTCTCATACAAGGTTCTTATTCAGGTGTGGTTACATGGTATCATAAACAGGTGCTGCAATATATCATAACAATAATATTAATAGCATACAACTATAACATTTGGTATAATCCTAACATGTATTGAGTAGTGATTGGTTTTAGCACTACATGGCATGGTTAATGATTAATTATCATATACTTCAAAAGAATAACTTTTGAAGAACATGTTCTTTATCAAAGAACAAGTATGATAATTAGGGTTGTGGAGTTCTATGGTTTACTATGGTTTCAACTAACTTCTGGAGTAAGGTTTAGATGGATCTCAAAAAAGTTGGATTCATTAATAATTAGGGCTTGTATGGTTTTAGTGAAGCATAAGTATCTTAAGCAATTAATGGTTGCTATTATGGTGATATATCTTAGTGGTAATGGATAGCTAGGGTTGATAGGTCCTGTTAGGCAAGTTTGATGACTACTAGCTATTTACTTCAAAAGAATAACTTTGGAAGAACATACTTCTTAAATAATAAGAAGTATAACAATAAAGGTTGAGGTTGTCTTGTATTAGCTATTGGATCTCTAAGTAGAGAATGGTTGGTTCCTAAATAGGATGGTTCATAA
Source organism: Lolium perenne (assembly GCF_019359855.2). Lineage (NCBI taxonomy): Eukaryota > Viridiplantae > Streptophyta > Magnoliopsida > Poales > Poaceae > Lolium > Lolium perenne. The sequence goes on from NC_067249.2 coordinate 17,368,431, forward strand.
GTATCTCACACTAGTAGGGTTTAGTGGAACAGGGTTATGTAATGTAAAATAGTAGGTATGGTTGCTATTAGGGTTCATCACAATGGTGTGATGCTAAATAGGGATAAATAAGGATGACGGCTTTGGTAATAGGATCTAGGGTTTACATTTGGTTCACCCTACTTGATTATCTAGGTCTGATGAAGATGAATACATGGGATACCCATATTTTATGTGGATTTGAACAAGCATTTATATGCTAAATATGAATCTATGATTACTAATGAAGTAACATGATCACATGTTACTTGGGTTTTAGGTTTGGGAACAATTTAGGTTCATATGAAGTAATGGAGCTAGGGTTCCTAATTAGATTAGGGTTTTAGGTTTTACATGAAATGATAAGGTTGTAATATCATTCAATTTGGAATTAGGGTTTACTATTTACCATATAGTTCTATGATTAATAACTTCATTTTAAAATTGAAGTTATTAATATCTTAAAAATAGAAATAATATTCAATTGGGTATGTTATTATTTTTAATTAATTAATAATTAGGGTAATTATTAATCAGGGTTTAAATCTCCCTAATAATGTTTTAACCAAATAACTAATAAAGAGAATTAGTTTTAATGTTTTCTTTATTTATTTACTAGTTTTATTTAATTTGGAGAATTTTTCCTAACTATTGAATTTTTATTCAATTTAGAATTAATAAATAAGGCTTAATTAACAAGTATTAAATAATTGAATTTTTATTAAAACTATAAATTTTATTTTATATTTTTACTGGATAGAGCTTATTTTTTGGAACAATTTGATATCTCATTTATATTTTTCTGAATTAAAATGGATTTTATAAATTAATTTGAAATCTCTGGAATTTATGAATTTGAATTAAAATGAAACCAAATACTAGGGCTACCCGGACAGGGCTACCCACGGCCACAGACAGGTGGGCCAGCGGTCCACGTCGGTTTTGACCAAGTCAAAATCGAGGACGTGGCCAAGAGCACGGTGACCGGCGGGCAGACATCGCCGGCGACATTGATTCCGGCCAAGCGCGGATGTGCGACTGGTCCCATTCGAACCAGCGCGCCACGAGGAGTCTAAAGGTGGCGGCGCCATCCCGGTTAGGTCACCGGAGCTTGACCGACGGCGGGGTACTGCGGCGGTGCTCGCCGGTGATCAAACGCGGAGACTATCCAGACGTCTAACGAGCATGCCGAGCACATGAGGAGGAAGAGGAGCTCACCCTGAGCACGCAGGGCTTGGTGGCGACTTCAATGGTGGTCGGCATCGCCGGAATTGCTCGCTCCCGGCGTCGGGGAAGACGAGCTCGTCGGCGAGGCTACAGGTTGCCCCGGCTCGATTCCTTTTGCACCATGAACAAGTCGAGGACGGCGGAGACGTTGGTGGTCACGGCGAGGTCTGGGGAGGTCTACATCGGCGATGACGGCCGGAGTCCGAGCGACTAGGGTTTCGGCAAAAGGGGGAAAATTAAGCAGGAGGAGGAAGAAATCGAAGCTAGGGTTCGTGCGGGAGTTTTTATAGGCGCCAGAACACGCCTCGTCACGACGCCGAGCGAGGAGCTGCCAGCGCCGAGGAGAAGCCAAGCACGGCTCGGTGCTGTCCTCCATGCGAGAGATGAGGATGAGGACGACCTCCTCCCTCAGATATTTGACGAAGGGGTATGGTGGGTTGCGGTTTGGGCCAGGATGCAGGCTGCTGCTAGGCTGCTTTGGTGGGCTTCTGGTGGGCTGCGGCGGCAGGTAAGGTCTAGTAAGCCCCTCTCCTTTTCTCCTTTCTATTTTTATTTTCTGTTTTCAAATTGCCCATTTAAATTCACATTTGAATTCTGTTATATTTGCAGGTGTCTTAATTCTGATAATTCAATGAAGATGTAATGACTATTTCACCACTATTTCATTTGAAACAATTTATTTTATATTTGATTCTATTGCATTAAGATCAAATAGGCATGGAGATAGGTGTTGTTTTAAACTCCTTTTTTTATTTGGAATATAATTCTATTTGAATCAATTGAACTTGATGGATTATTCATGGTAGGAATACCATTAGGCCCTGGTAATGTTCTTGACCATATGGTTGTTCATTTATGTTTTGAATATGGATAGGTTTTTCAAATAAACATTTTAATAGTGACAATTCAAGTTTCCTTCTCTTTGGGGTCTAAGGATAATTTCTCAAGGCTTGCATTCTTACTTATAATGGCTAAGGTTTAGTCTTCCCCATGCATGATAAAGTAGTTACTTGTTTAGTATTTCATGTGCTCCTCTAGTTACTAAGGATCTGAGAATTGGTTCTATTTGATTCCACTATTGTTATACTTAACCCATTATTAAAGTAACTAAAGTAGACATGGTTCTTTTTATAGTTAACTTTGGTTCTAATGATGATTAGTTGCTCATCATATAAAGTATAGAGTTTGACTCTAAGGTTTTCTTAGGTTCTTTAAGTGAAGGATAGGTGGAATGTAGATGTGGTAGAATTGTACTTATGATCATCAAGTGATTCACAAGTTAAGGTTGGGATATAAGCCTAGGGTTGCTTACTAGTTACCTCCCTATGATTTCATGTGATGAATGATATCTACTTATCCTATTAGGGTTTAACTTATCCTTACATAACTCAAGAGCATGATCATGGTTAAACATGAACAACTTGTTCTTGATATCTTTACCTCAAGTTCTAAGGGTTTATGATCATTACTCAATTTATAATGATCAAGGTTTGGCTTCCTAAGGATCTCTCATTAAATGGGGTTCTCACTTCCATGATCAAACATTGTCTTGATCAATTAAGGTATAGCACTTCTATTTTCTAGGATGGACATGGTCATGGTTGTCTCAATAGTTTTATATCCCAGGAAAATGCGAGATATACTGTTAGGGTTCCACTTAAATAATGTTGACATTATCATCTGGGTATATGGATAGTTCTCTCCCTCACATTCAAGTGTTGGCTTTATCATTCTTGAGGGTAGCACCTTAGCTTGGGCTCTCTTATAAAGGAATGGTTTATTGTAGGGTTTATGGTGTATTCACCATATCTCAATAGATATCTAGTCTAAAACTCCACTTGGCTATCTTTGTTGAATTAATCTCCTCTTTACTTTATCAATTCATGGATATGGTATTATTACATGTGATATTAGGTTATCTCACCACTCCAAGGGAAATGGTTTACAACCTAATACTTTAGTTCAAAGGTTGTCCTTTATTCTTTAATAAACAGAGCTAGGATTGGTATGAATGGTCTCTCTCATTTGGGAAGGACTTCAATTCAACCCAAGGTTATTCTCCAAAGATAATGATGTAGTCATTAATATCTATGTTTAACATAAATGGGTTCTCTCTCTAGGGAAGGTCTTGAATAATATCCTAGGGTTCCCCTTGAAGATGATGTTGTGATCATATGGATATTTATATCCAAGGTTTGCCTCAAGGTTTGTCATTGCTTCCCTAAATAAAATAGGACTCTCACCTCTTTAGGTTTGATTTAAAGCTATTTGGAATAGAGAAGAATATATACTTCTTGAGTGGATCTCCTTGTTATACATTCCAATGTTGATGTGGAATGAATACCATGAGGTTTCATGGTAGGATCATGGATTCGTTTAAGACATGGAAAAGATAAGTCCAGAATAGTTTCTCCATTTTATTATTACTTGATTTCCAAATTGATGTAGGTTCATAGGTTATGGCAAAGAATTCCATTTTATGGTCTCTTATGAGATCAAGTAATTGATCATTGAATAAAGTGTTGTTGTGTTGATTTTAGTTCCATTTGATCTAACCCCTTAGATCAAACCATCTCTACCCAAAACAAGGTTTTATCAAAGTCACATTGAGGTTTATAGCGCTTGACTTGATGAGCTACTTCAATTCCACCAAGATCAAGTGAAACTTGATTCTTTGTATTGTTTTACTTTAAAGCGCGAAAATTCCCCAGATTTTCTATGCATGAATGCAATGCACACTTCTGTTTCCTCTATTTTTGTAACCCCAATACCTGGGATATTACAGTCTCTACCCCTTAAACTAAACTTCGTCCTCGAAGTTTGATCTCTCTCATGTTTCCGGAGTGTGGATCTGACTTGTGCAGACTATATCTTTTCTCGAACTCCGTATTGATCTTGTTGGATATATTTGAATATATCCCTTGTCCAGATTCTTCCTGGAATCCATTAGTGTCTGTCTCTGAACCATGGCTCCTTACTTCAATTCCATGATTTCTTTCAATATCATAATCTTGTTTCCTTTCCCATTGAAGATTCAATGATTGGGACTTATTCTGATGCTGCTAGTCTCAACTGAAGACTAATTTAACAACATACTCCTAATTGGTAAATAGTTCTTTGTGTTCCCTTACTACCAAAAGTGCAATAATGGTACTTAGTAAGGTACTAACATGGAATGGTCGTGATGGTTTATTTTCCTAAGAATGGATTAGACTCATTTAGTCCATCCAATCATGGTTTATAGTTGATACCTATAACTATTTTGGGTTCTTTAGGTTCCATGAAAGGAATCATTCTAGTAGTCTTTGATATTGGTATGTTCAATCTTCTTCATTCTTTGACCATCTTGGGCCTTATTGGTCTACTGTCTTTCTTTCGTCCAACTTCATTAAACTTAGCTTACTTGAGCTTCCGTACTTCTGAGTAAATTTTACTCACTTTCTCAAGTTATAATCCACTTCTTACTTCCTCGAGGTATGAACCTCGGCTTCAGGTCTGACATCCTTCTGAAAGTACTGTTCATTAATCTTATGAAAATAAGATCGAACTTCCCCTCAGTTCAGACCTTCATCAACTATCTTGCTCAAAATATTGAGTTATTATACAGCCAACTCAATCTTTACTCTACCCCTTAGAGTTTTCTTATGGTCTTCAACTCCTTTTCTTCCAACTATTGGACTTATGATTAGAATATGGTCTAGGTTCTAGCTTATGGTTTGTATTCTTCTAAGGTCTCACGAAGAATATTTGTGATGTATCCACTCAATTGTGGACTTCCAACGTGAATCCTATGACTAAATGATTACAATTCATTGTTATTTGGTTAACAAAATTTTATTTGTTCACAACTTCTTGATACAAATAAACCAATGGTGGACTACTTGATACCAATTGTGGCTATTTGTTATTCTAAAAGTGTACTCTATTATATGTTTTGACCAATTGGTCGAAACATCTTCTACTTTATCTCCCATTATTAATCCTATACCGACTGTGGTTTTCTGATACCAACTGTGGTCTCCTTATATCTGCTATGCTTTCCTAGGTCATCTTCCTTTTTCGAGGATTTATTTTTGCGAGAAAACCACTAGCTGACACTATGAATATAGTATCCTAAGTGATTTCCCATGCATTCCCTCTTTTATATTGATTATGGATCTGCTTTAACTTCACCATAATCACCATATTTCTCACCTTCATGCTTCTCCTGTACTAAAGTACTCCTCTGTTGAGGCAACGCATGAATCTTGGATTGGTACCTCCTTCAGAGTATTGTGGTTATGATGTCTACGTTCCCCCTCCTTTCCTGTAGACAGTGTTGGGCCTCCAAGAGCAGAGGTTTGTAGAACAGCAGCAAGTTTTCCCTTAAGTGGATCACCCAAGGTTTATCGAACTCCGGGAGGAAGAGGTCAAAGATATCCCTCTCATGCAACCCTGCAACCACAAAGCAAGAAGTCTCTTTGTGTCCCCAACACACCTAATAGGTGCACTAGTTCGGCGAAGAGATAGTGAAATACAGGTGGTATGAATATATATGAGCAGTAGCAACGGTGCCAGAAAATAGCTTGCTGGCGTGTAGTTGATGGTGGTAGTATTGCAGCAGTAGTAACACAGTGAAACGATGAAACAAGCAGTAGTAACGCAGTAGTATTTAGGAACAAGGCCTAGGGATTAGACTTTCACTAGTGGACACTCTCAACATTGATCACATAACAGAATAGATAAATGCATACTCTACACTTTTGTTGGATGATGAACGCATTGCGTAGGATTACACGAACCCTCAATGCCGGAGTTAACAAGCTCCACAATTTGTTCATATTTAAGTAACCTTATAGTGTAAGATAGATCAACAGATTAAACCAAGTACTAACATAGCATGCACACTGTCACCTTCATGCATATGTAGGAGGAATAGATCACATCAATATTATCATAGCAATAGTTAACTTCGCAATCTACAAGAGATCATGATCATAGCATAAACCAAGTACTAACACGGTGCACACACTATCACCTTTACACACGTGCAGGAGGAATAAAACTACTTTAATAACATTGCTAGAGTAGCACATAGATAAATTGTGATACAAACTCATATGAATCTCAATCATGTAAAGCAGCTCATGAGATTATTGTATTGAGGTACATGGAAGAGAGATGAACCACATAGCTACCGGTACAGCCCCGAGCCTCGATGGAGAACTACTCCCTCCTCATGGGAGCAGCAGCGGTGATGAAGATGGCGATGGAGATGGCAGCGGTGTCGATGGAGAAGCCTTCCGGGGGCACTTCCCCGCTCCGGCAGCGTGCCGGAACAGAGACTCCTGTCCCCCAGATCTTGGCCTCGCGATGGCGGCGGCTCTGGAAGGTTTCTGTGGTTTTCGTCGAACGTCTCAGGGTTTTCGCGGCGGAGGCTTTAAATAGGCGAAGAGGCGGCGCAGGAGGGCTTCTGGGGGGGCCCACACCATAGGGCGGCGCGCCCCCCCCCTCTGGCCGCGCCAGGGTGTGGTGTGGGGCCCCCAGGGCTTCCCTCTGGCGGCTCTCGGGTGTTCTGGATGGTTCCGGGAAAAATAGGAACCTGGGCGTTGATTTCGTCCAATTCCGAGAATATTTCTTTACTAGGATTTCTGAAACCAAAAACAGCAGAAAACATGAACTGGCACTTCGGCATCTTGTTAATAGGTTAGTTCCAGAAAATGCACGAATATGACATAAAGTGTGCACAAAACATGTAGATAACATCAATAATGTGGCATGGAACATAAGAAATTATCGATACGTCGGAGACGTATCAGCATCCCCAAGCTTAGTTCTGCTCGTCCCGAGCAGGTAAAACGATAACAAAGATAATTTCTGGAGTGACATGCCATCATAACCTTGATCATACTATTTGTAAAGCATATGTAGTGAATGCAGCGATCAAAACAATGTATATGACATGAGTAAACAAGTGAATCATATAGCAAAGACTTTTCATGAATAGCACTTCAAGACAAGCATCAATAAGTCTTGCATAAAAGTTAACTCATAAAGCAATAATTCAAAGTAAAGGCATTGAAGCAACACAAAAGAAGATTAAGTTTCAGCGGTTGCTTTCAACTTGTAACATGTATATCTCATGGATATTGTCAACATAGAGTAATATAATAAGTGCAATAAGCAAATATGTAGGAATCAATGCACAGTTCACACAAGTTTTTGCTTCTTGAGGTGGAGAGAAATAGGTGAACTGACTCAACAATGAAAGTAAAAGAATGGTCCTCCATAGAGGAAAAGCATCGATTGCTATATTTGTGCTAGAGCTTTGATTTTGAAAACATGAAACAATTTTGTCAACGGTAGTAATAAAGCATATGTATCATGTAAGTTATATCTTACAAGTTGCAAGCCTCATGCATAGTATACTAATAGTGCCCGCACCTTGTCCTAATTAGCTTGGACTACCGGATCATCACAATGCACATGTTTTAACCAAGTGTCACAAAGGGGTACCTCTATGCCGCCTGTACAAAGGTCTAAGGAGAAAGCTCGCATTGAATTTCTCGCTATTGATTATTCTCAACTTAGACATCCATACCGGGACAACATAGACAACAGATAATGGACTCCTCTTTTATGCATAAGCATGTAACAACAATTAATAATTTTCTCATTTGAGATTGAGGATATATGTCCAAAACTGAAACTTCCACCATGGATCATGGCTTTAGTTAGCTGCCCAATGTTCTTCTCTAACAATACGCATGCTTAACCATAAGGTGATAGATCTCTCTTACTTCAGACAAGACGGACATGCATAGCAACTCACATGAAATTCAACAAAGAGTAATTGATGGCGTCCCCAGTAAACATGGTTATCGCACAACAAGCAACTTAATAAGAGATAAAGTGCATAATTACATATTCAATACCACAATAGTTTTTAAGCTATTTGTCCCATGAGCTATATATTGAAAAGGTGAATGATGGAATTTTAAAGGTAGCACTCAAGCAATTTACTTTGGAATGGCGGAAAATACCATGTAGTAGGTAGGTATGGTGGACACAAATGGCATAGTGGTTGGCTAAAGTATTTTGGATGCATGAGAAGTATTCCCTCTCGATACAAGGTTTAGGCTAGCAAGGTTATTTGAAACAAACACAAGGATGAACCGGTGCAGCAAAACTCACATAAAAGACATATTGTAAACATTATAAGACTTTACACCGTCTTCCTTGTTGTTCAAACTCTTTACTAGAAATTATCTAGACCTTAGAGAGACCAATTATGCAAACCAAATTTTAGCATGCTCTGTGTATTTCTTCATTAATAGGTGCAAAGTATATGATGCAAGAGCTTAATCATGAGCACAACAATTGCCAAGTATCACATTACCCAAGACATTTATAGCAATTACTACATGTATCATTTTCCAATTCCAACCATATAACAATTTAACGAAGGAGAAAACTTCGCCATGAATATTATGAGCTAAGAACACATGTGTTCATACGAACCAGCGGAGCGTGTCTCTCTCCCACACAAGCATGATGTAATCCAATTTATTCAAACACAAACAAAAACAAAAACAAACAGACGCTCCAAGTAAAGTACATAAGATGTGACCGAATAAAAATATAGTTTCAGGGGAGGAACCTGATAATTTTGTCGATGAAGAAGGGGATGCCTTGGGCATCCCCAAGCTTAGATGCTTGAGTCTTCTTGAAATATGCAGGGATGAACCACGGGAGCATCCCCAAGCTTAGAGCTTTCACTCTTCTTGATCATAGTATATCATCCTCCTCTCTTGATCCTTGAAAACTTCCTCCATACCAAACTCGAAACAAACTCATTAGAGGGTTAGTGCATAATCAAAAACTCACATGTTCAGAGGTGACACAATCATTCTTAACACTTCTGGACATTGCCTAAAGCTACTGGAAGGTAATGGAACAAAGAAATTCATCCAACATAGCAAAAGAGGCAATGCGAAATAAAAGGCAGAATCTGTCAAAACAGAACAGTTCGTATTGACGAATTTTAAAATGGCACCAGACTTGCTCAAATGAAAATGCCCAAATTTAATGAAAGTTGCGTACATATCTGAGGATCACTCACGTAAATTGGCATAATTTTCTGAGTTACCTACAGAGAATTAGGCCCAGATTCGTGACAGCAAGAAAACAGTTTCTGCGCAGTAATCCAAATCTACTATTGACTTTACTATCAAAGACTTTACTTGGCACAACAAAACACAAAACTAAGATAAGGAGAGGTTGCTACAGTAGTAAACAACTTCCAAGACACAAATATAAAACAAAGTACTGTAGCAAAATAACACATGGGTTATCTCCCAAGAAGTTCTTTCTTTATAGCCATTAAGATGGGCTCATCAGTTTTAATGATGCACTCGCAAGAAATAGTATTTGAAGCAAAAGAGAGCATCAAGAGGCAAATTCAAAACACATTTAAGTCTAACATGCTTCCTATGCAAAGGAATCTTGTAAATAAACAAGTTCATGAGGAGCAAAGTAACAAGCATAGGAAGATAGAACAAGTGTAGCTTCAAAAATTTCAGCACATAGAGAGGTGTTTTAGTAACATGAAAATTTCTACAACCATATTTTCCTCTCTCATAATAACTTTCAGTAGCATCATGAGCAAACTCAACAATATAACTATCACATAAAGCATTCTTATCATGAGTCTCATGCATAAAATTATTACTACTCCCAACATAAGCATAGTTATTCTTATTAATTGTAGTAGGAGCAAATTCAACAAAGTAGCTATCATTATTATTCTCATCAAGTGTAGGAGGCATAGTATTATCACAACAAAATTTACTCTCCATAGTAGGTGGCACCAAAAGACCACTATCATTATAATCATCATAAATAGGAGGCAAAGTATCATCAAAGAAAATTTTCTCCTCAATGCTTGGGGGACTAAAAATATCATGCTCATCAAAGCCAGCTTCCCCAAGCTTAGAATTTTCCATATCATTAGCAACAATGGTGTTCAAAGCGTTCATACTAATATCATTGCTACTAGCATGCAAATAAGATTCCATGGGTTTTTTAATTTTCGCTTTAAATCATTCATGTCTTGACTCAGGAAATAGAATAAAAAGCTCACAGATGTTGTCCATTATGCCTTACTAGTGTAAACAAGAAACAAAAAGTTGCAATTGCAGGATCTAAAGGAAATAGCTTCGAGTACTTACAACGCCGGAAAATAGCTTAGTAGCCGAGATACGGAGTGTGAGTACCTTTTACCTTTCCTCCCCGGCAACGAGCGCCGAGAAAAGTGCTTGATGTCTACGTTCCCCCTCCTTTCCTGTAGACAGTGTTGGGCCTCCAAGAGCAGAGGTTTGTAGAACAGCAGCAAGTTTTCCCTTAAGTGGATCACCCAAGGTTTATCGAACTCAGGGAGGAAGAGGTCAAAGATATCCCTCTCATGCAACCCTGCAACCACAAAGCAAGAAGTCTCTTGTGTCCCCAACACACCTAATAGGTGCACTAGTTCGGCGAAGAGATAGTGAAATACAGGTGGTATGAATATATATGAGCAGTAGCAACGGTGCCAGAAAATGGCTTGCTGGCGTGTAGTTGATGGTGGTAGTATTGCAGCAGTAGTAACACAGTGAAACAGTAAACAAGCAGTAGTAACGCAGCAGTATTTAGGAACAAGGCCTAGGGATTAGACTTTCACTAGTGGACACTCTCAACATTGATCACATAACAGAATAGATAAATGCATACTCTACACTTTTGTTGGATGATGAACGCATTGCGTAGGATTACACGAACCCTCAATGCCGGAGTTAACAAGCTCCACAATTTGTTCATATTTAAGTAACCTTATAGTGTAAGATAGATCAACAGATTAAACCAAGTACTAACATAGCATGCACACTGTCACCTTCATGCATATGTAGGAGGAATAGATCACATCAATATTATCATAGCAATAGTTAACTTCGCAATCTACAAGAGATCATGATCATAGCATAAACCAAGTACTAACACGGTGCACACACTGTCACCTTTACACACGTGCAGGAGGAATAAAACTACTTTAATAACATTGCTAGAGTAGCACATAGATAAATTGTGATACAAACTCATATGAATCTCAATCATGTAAAGCAGCTCATGAGATTATTGTATTGAGGTACATGGAAGAGAGATGAACCACATAGCTACCGGTACAGCCCCGAGCCTCGATGGAGAACTACTCCCTCCTCATGGGAGCAGCAGCGGTGATGAAGATGGCGATGGAGATGGCAGCGGTGTCGATGGAGAAGCCTTCCGGGGCACTTCCCCGCTCGGCGGCGTGCCGGAACAGAGACTCCTGTCCCCCAGATCTTGGCCTCGCGATGGCGGCGGCTCTGGAAGGTTTCTGTGGTTTTCGTCGAACGTCTCAGGGTTTTCGCGGCGGAGGCTTTAAATAGGCGAAGAGGCGGCGCAGGAGGGCTTCTGGGGGGCCCACACCATAGGGCGGCGCGCCCCCCCCCTCTGGCCGCGCCAGGGTGTGGTGTGGGGCCCCCAGGGCTTCCCTCTGGCGGCTCTCGGGTGTTCTGGATGGTTCCAGGAAAAATAGGAACCTGGGCGTTGATTTCGTCCAATTCCGAGAATATTTCTTTACTAGGATTTCTGAAACCAAAAACAGCAGAAAACATGAACTGGCACTTCGGCATCTTGTTAATAGGTTAGTTCCAGAAAATGCACGAATATGACATAAAGTGTGCACAAAACATGTAGATAACATCAATAATGTGGCATGGAACATAAGAAATTATCGATACGTCGGAGACGTATCAGGTTACTTCCCACAACTTTGCTACCTTTTACTGATGAACCTTCATCTTGTCTTCAGAATCTTCAGAATTCGTCACTTCCTTACACAAATACCATTGCCCTCTAGATCTATAGCATCAAGTACAAACATGATATTGCAACATGCATTTGCATATCAAAGTCAAACTTCATGTATGGATCTAGTCAAACAATGAAAATCCAATAAAATCCAAGAAGATTCAGCTTTGTGCATATAATACACATCATCATAAGCCTGAATATAATAGTTGAGTAAGACATCTCTAAACATCAGGCTGAGATGTGTAGTATATAACACCACATAAGATAGGTTTATTTCATGATACTTAGCACGAATATGTGGATTTCTACTATTTGTCTCAACATTTATCTTAGTTGCACATTTGCAAGGAGATAAACTTGAAACAAAGTGGTCTAGGATAGTTAAGGTTAACCTAATTTTCTTTGGAAGTACTACTTAACTTCTATTTTGTTGAGGCTCGTCTCCCATGATATCTTTTGGTTCCAACATCGTCACTCTAAACACATAACTATGGAGATATAACTCTTATACTTCCATGTGTTCTTATCCTGTAACTAGGGTTCTGATGTACTTGACACATTTCCCATGGTTTTGGAACACACATCTTGCTCTATTGTTTAACATCTGGCTTCTTATTGTACTCCCCTAATTATTTATGATGTTCTAATCCATCACATAATGATTCTCAAGTGAATCTTATATGATTACTATCTCTACCATGTAGATAGACATATTTTATTCCTATCACTCTTCCTTACCTCTCATGATTGACTCATCATGGTTTATACTACCCCATATAACTCATATTTTTATCACTTACTATCAGTTGTTTTACAAGTTTAGATAACTTTTTACTTACTCATTACTTGTATTGGTTTACACCTTCTAATAGGATATCTTAGTTAGTTTTATCACTTGATATCACTCCTATTACAGGTCTGGATAACTCTGACTTAATCATAACATATGTTGGTACACATCTTCCAATAGGATATCTTCCTTATGGTTGTATCCTCTCTTTGGACTACCATGTATTGTATACCAATTATGGTCTACTCATCTATGGTTTTTGAGGATTTAGTGGAGTGCTACATGTTTGGGTTTAGCTAACTAACTTCACTTAGGAAGAATAAGTAAGAAGGGTTGACTCAAGTGTGTCAGGATTATTCACAAGGGAATATCCATCTCAAGTCATAAGAAGTATTTGGTTTAGCTAAGACACTTCCTATAGACACTACCAATCCTATAGGTCTCCTTTAAAGGGTTTTAATCCTAAGGTCAAAGCATTTGCTCTGATACCAACTGTGATGACCCGGCATACCACTGCATGGTGTAGTATGCAAGTCTGATATAACACCAATGAAACACCATTCCACTAGTATTATATCGCTCAGAGTGGTACAACAGAAACATATGCGGATCCAAGGCATGTCTATAGAATAACAACACAGACTCTTTACAAAGGATCCACACAGCCTCCTACTTTACAATGAGGTAAAACTGCAAATAAACTTCAGAAGAACGACTCGTAGTCTAATCCTAATACGAACTCTATTTGTAGAGTACTTAACTAGCTACAGAGGTTACGAATAGATTCTAGCTAAATAGGAGCTAAGTTTAGGAAGCTAGTTCCCTTCTATGGCTAAACTAGGTTTTCTACTTGTTGGATGTGGTATCTGACTCCTCTGACAGGTTCCTGTCTCTTGAAGTAGTTGTTGACTCCTCGGCCTTCGAGTTGCACTGTATCCTCCTTCGATGCCTCCATATCTAAGCAGGGGATTTAAGAGTGGGATGAGTACGAGCGTACTCAACAAGTTCATTATAGGAAAGAGGTGTTTAATGCACTAGCTACGGCATTAGACCAGAAAGTCTAATACCAATGCAGGTTTTCATAATCATTTGTTCAAAAGGTTGCTTTTATTCAGAAGAACTATGTCCGCCAGCCTTCACCGTTTGACTAGAACTTCATGGAGTTCCTTTCCGGCAGCGTTCGCAGTTCCATACCCCGGAATAGAGAGTGACTGGTCACAGTTCGTTATACTCTGCAGAGGTGTGTTGCTTTACCCATAAGAGATCTTAACCTTGTTGCCAACCGAGCTGCAGGCTCGTCCACACTTCCTTTGGTGTGAGGCCAGGAGTAAGGTCATAGCCAATCATATTCCTCCGCTACCTCGCACACCCACCCTTTGTTGCAATTCTGACCTTGGGTCCTCGCCGGTCAGCGTATCCAAAGGATACCTTCCGACCTTGACTATTATCTGGTCGCAACCATGGTCCTTCGCCGGTCGTTGCAACCCCTCATAGACCGCTTTACCGTGGGGAATTAGAGTGGGATCCCCACCCTCCGGTTGTTCCGCAAGACACAACTGCTACGGTAAGCATTGCATTACCGTGGGGAATTAGAGTGGGATCCCCACCCTCCGGTTGTTCCGCCAGATACAACTGCTACGGTAAGCGCATCCGTTGATGTACGAGAGGTGGAAATACAATTGACTAGTCCGTCCCATTCCAGATCTTATGGTTAACACGAGTTTTACGGCATAAGAATCACTGGACGACATTTGTTGTTTAATCCTAGATGGATATAAACCCTTGCAATGGAACCTCCACCATATCAATACAATCCATCGGGGTTAGGTCTTCGATACGCAATAACTCCAAATTCTGAAATAGCATCATCGTCCGGTAAGGACGATGTTTAAAAGATTGGCACGGATGCAATAATGCATAAGTATGATATGCAATCGCTCTAAGCATGACCTAACCCCGATGATTTAGGATCAGTGAGTTGTAATGATTGGTTCAGGGTGTGTTGCACTTTTAGAATGATTCTCATACAAGGTTCTTATTCAGGTGTGGTTACATGGTATCATAAACAGGTTCTGCAATATATCATAACAATAATATTAATAGCATACAACTATAACATTTGGTATAATCCTAACATGTATTGAGTAGTGATTGGTTTTAGCACTACATGGCATGGTTAATGATTAATTATCATATACTTCAAAAGAATAACTTTTGAAGAACATGTTCTTTATCAAAGAACAAGTATGATAATTAGGGTTGTGGAGTTCTATGGTTTACTATGGTTTCAACTAACTTCTGGAGTAAGGTTTTGTAACATCCCAAGTTTCAACAAAATGAACAAGAGAGAATTCAAGAATCCAAAAATCAGGGTTAACAAAAACTTTTTATCATCATATAGGTTTATGCATATAGGTCACCTTATTAATTATTTTGAGTGTGCAATTGCCATGATGTTTGCTTATGTGTTCTCTCTCACTCTAAAACCCTAACAATGATCACTTGATCACCCTTAGCCAATTAAAATTGAAATATAAAAGAAATCCCAAAAATCCATTCACTCTCACATAAGGCCTATGCCATTTTTGCAAATACTTAATCTAGGCCAATTTGGTTTGCACCATTACTTGTAAATGGTTACTAAACACTTATTAACACCTTTGGATTCAAGCCAACTCAATTCAAACCAAAATCAAACTCAAATTCCAAGTCACATGCAATATGGTCACTTGTGCCATTTTTAGTCTGATGGCCACTTTGAGCCCCTGGTTTTCTTCTTTCCACTTCTAAACTTTGTCAACTCTCTACACCTCATCCAAGACAACATCAAGCACTACAACTTTGCCCAAAACCACCACCCCAATTTCAGCACCAATTTCAAATGGGAAGCAAGCAAAGTTGGAACTTTCTCACATAAACAAGATCTTATGCAAAATGTGATTTTGTATCTCAACTCCTCTTTGACCACCACCACCACCAAAATGCTCCACTTAATATATGATTACAACCCACCAAAAAGAATTTCAAAATTCGAAAATATTTTTCTTGCGGGCATTTCCACAAACACTTGGCAGGCAGGGTATCAATTTGAGCCCATACCTCATTTTCTACTTGGAATTGGTCCAACTTTGACTCCTCTGCACCCTGGAGCCTCCCTCTCACCTCACCACACCAGTGCCCAGCCCTGCCAGCCCTCCACTTGCTCACCATGACAATGGCATGACCATGCCGTGGCATGGCATAGCCATCTCATGCCCTCTCTCTCCCCTCTCACCTCAGAGATGCACCACCATGTCCTGGACCCTCTCTGCACTCCCCTGAACCTGCCCGTGCCTCCCCATGGTCACCACGAAGCATGCACACGCGGGCGTCGACGTGGCCAGACGCGCCCAGGCGTGCACACACACGCTCCAGGACGCGCCCGGCGAACGCCAGAGCGCGCCTCGCCTCGTCACCTCAGCCCGTCCCTCGCCACCAGCGCCTGCAGGACGACTCGCCTCAGCATCAGGACCTCGCCAGACACCACCACGAGCCACCCCGCGCCCTGTCGCCGTCGAGGAGGACGACGACGTCCGCCACAGTACCCACGGACGCGTGACGCGCGCCACTGTTCTTGACCACCGAAAACTGTTCGGAGCACCCCGTGACGCTCCCTGGGTCTGCCTGGACACGACCATGCCCTCGCCCACGCCGTTGATCGCCTGCAGCCATACCGCGCCATCGTCACCATGACCCGCCGCCCTGGCTCGGAGCCGCTATAAAAGGAGCACTCCGCGCCCCAAATTGAGCACGCCCTCAGCCTTCCCTCACCTCACAGCTTCTCCTCGCCGCCTCAATTTCATCTATTAGCCACCGCACCGCCGCAATTGCTAGCTCGCTGCCGCCGCCCGTAGCCGAAGCTCGCCGGAGAAGGAGGCCGCCCCAGGACGCGCCGCTGCTTCCAGGCGCTTCACCATCGTCGACAACGTCGCGGCGCACCACTCCGACGACCGCCGGAGCTCCGACGACCTCTCCGACCCCCTGCTGCCGCCGCGCTCGCCTCTGCTTCTCGCCGTCGACGACGACAACCCTCGGCCGTTAGATCATCGCCTGATCCAACGCCTCTCCTTCCCCGTACCGGTTCGGTGAGTAACTCCCGCTGACAAGTGGGACCCGCCGTCAGACGGCCTGCTCGCGCTAGACGCGAAGTGGGCCGGCCCAACTCTTTTTCTCTCCGCAGCCCAAGTTCCTTTCCCGCGCAAGCCCACCTATTTTGAATTCAAATTTGGAAATTAGATGAAATATACAATCTGATGCAAACTTTGAAATTCAATTGTGACAAATCCACTCAGCCAAATCTTGCAAACTTTATATCTTTGGAAACCTTAGGAATTTATCTACACAATGCCACTGGATAGAACCCTAGATCTTTTGTAGAATTAAAATGACAAAATAAACAAGGCAGAGACTTTTCTGCCTTATAATAATTCTTAAAAATCAACCATAAATGCTTTTCAGTTAATTCCACCTCCAATAATTCACTTTTCACTTATACTAATTGTTTCTACAAAAATATGCCATGCTTACTTTGAATGATCATGGCTTAGTGGTTTTAAATGCCTTTATGGCTATTTCTAGTCAAAGTTTTTGTCCAAAACTATTAAGAAATCTTATGTGGGAGTTTTCCCTCATTTAAATCTTGTCACCACCAATTCCAAATGAAGTGGAGACTCTGGTTATTTAGGTCCCATAGGAATTGTTGGTGATATTAAATCTTTGTTATGCTAGAATTAAATGGTATGAGGTGCTCACCTCATTTAAATCTTTTTCTCAAAATGATAAGTGTGAAGAGGTTGACTTGAGTCAACCTAGGTCACATATTATGCATAAGAGAAATTAAATCTTAATAAGATAATGAGAGGAAATTATTTCTCTGAATAATTCAAAGTAACATTTAAGTTTAGTATGAGAGGAAATTATTTTTCTTAAATAATAAGAAAAACACATCCACCAACTTAATAGTCATATGTGATGCTAGTTTAAGTGTGTGAACCATGTGTGTGCATAGTTTAGTAGATTAGTTTGGTGTGATGATTGTGTACTCCGTATTCGTATTTTAGACGCTAGTACCGAGGAGTACCAGGAGGAGGAGGAGGTCTACTTCCAAGAAGAAGAAGACCACTTTGACCAGTTTCCCAACCAAGGCAAGATAATACTCTTGCAAAGTGCAAAGCTCACCATGAGCAAGGCATTACCCCATTTACTTGATGCTTATGATCCTATTTTCCCAGTTTTACTTTACAAGCTTTATTTACTCTTGTTTTATCAAAGTACTTCTTGAGTTATGAATTACTAGATTAGTATGGAGTTAGTACAAGAGTATCAAACTTAGCCTAGAAGCAAAGCAAATACTTAGCACCCCTCACACATAGTGGCTAGTGCTAAATTTAAATTGACTACTCTAGATGGGAACAATGTGTTGATGAAATAATGATGGTGAAAACCTTGGAATGATTAGTCATTTCCATTGAAAGATTTTGAAGGTGAATATGACACTGAAGTTGACTTGATGACTTTGGCTAAAAACTGATGATTGAGTTGGATGCGATACCTTACCAATTTTAAGTACCCCCACAATACCTGATTATGGGTAGGGCTTAGCTGGAAATTTATGTGTCTTAGTATGGGTTCCCTCTGAACACACATCATAGGGGTTATGCTTGAGGCTGCCTCCGTTGTTGAGAAATGATGTGAATTGAAGGTGAATTGTACGGCCAAGCCTGTGCGGTTCCGGGTTAACAGATTGGTTTTCACCGGAGGCCAAGCTCATGGGGAGAGGTGCCTATACTAGGGTGTGTAAGTGAAAGGTTAACGGTTGATGATCCGCGTACTGAGTTACGATTATTCAGGGTTTTATCCCTGACGGATGAAATCAAATGTTGTGGCACAAGTGTGCGACCTCTGCAGAGTTTAGAACTATTCGAATAGCCGCGTCCGCGGATATGGACAATTGGAAAGGCCATTCTGTTTCCGTCATCAGAATTTATATCTTTGTGACTGGTTTTTTTTTTTTAACTTGAACTTGAAAGGTGACTTTGACTTTGAATCACAACTGAGTTGTGGGAATGACACTAATGTTCCCACTTGAGTTAGTTAGCACTTGAGGAGTTGTTTACAAAAGTGTTTACGAAATAAAATTGGCTTTATGCAAATAAACTTAGAGCTTAGAACCCCTTTATGTCAATGCTAGTACTTACTTTAGTATTAGATTGCGAGTACTTAAAGTACTCACGGCTTGTCCCTGGCTATTCAAATGGCCAGAATATGAAGCCGAGCAGCAGTACGAGGATGACGATCAGCAGGACGTCTACCACAACTAGGAGCTTCTAACGTCAAGCGTTGGCCTGTGGACTAGAGAGTCCTTGTATCTTACGCTTCCGCTATGAACTTGTGTTTGTCCGTTGATCATTAGATCAACTATTCGTGTAATATGGATCATGTGATTCCAAGTTGTAAGACATTATGGTTTGTAATGGATGATGACTGTGATACTTAACTATTATGCCTCGCAACAACAATTTCCTGGGATTGCGATGTATGACATAATAGGCATCCGGACTTAAAGATCCGGGTGTTGACAAGTTGGTATCAGAGCCATTGTTTGACCTTAGGAGACCCTAGTTAGAAATGGACGTTCTGAAAAATTGAGTTTCAAAAAGAAATGAAGTACTTCTGAAAATTTTAATCTTTGTCTTCTCCTTGAGCTCTTTGGAAAAACAAGAAGTCATGCTCTTCCTTAGAAATATAACTAAAATTTTGCCACACTCGTTCACTTCTCTAACTTAATCCTTTACTTCACTTTCAGATGGAGCCCGTGAACACGAAGTTTTACCAGCTTGGGAATGGGGGAAGCTTGATCTTCGAGCACGACCTCAACGCCCTGTCCGACCACCTTGGTCGCCCGCACCCGGAGTTCCACGGATCGCAGATCGCGAACCAGCCAGGAGGCGAGTTGCAGTGGATCATCACCGCTGACTTGAGGGGCAAGATGGAGCCTCCCACTTCTGAGAGGATCCTCTTCTCCTTCATGGAGAGCAACTGGCTGGACGGACTTGCTCGCGGACTTCAGGAGGGACTCGCACGCCTGTGCGGGATGAGCGGGGAGGCACTCAAGCACCCTCGCTTTTCGCACCTCGCGAGGCGTAACTCTGCTGGAGAGCCCATGGACATGTCATCGCACCCGGAGCTGAAGCACCATGTGGAGCATCCCGACTTCATGCTGTACCACACTCAGCAGGATCTCGACCACTCCCGTGAGTACGCCAACCAGACTCACGCCCGCATCATCGAGCAAGGAGACGCCATCAAGATGCTCGCCAACGACCGCAGGACTCTCCGCCAGCAGCGCGCGAAGAAGGATGCCACCATCACCCGCCTCCGC
Organism: Lolium perenne; assembly: GCF_019359855.2. Classification (NCBI taxonomy): domain Eukaryota; kingdom Viridiplantae; phylum Streptophyta; class Magnoliopsida; order Poales; family Poaceae; genus Lolium; species Lolium perenne. The sequence continues at coordinate 17,388,752 of NC_067249.2, forward strand.
GCAAAGATAGCCGCACTCGAGGCCACTGTCAAGGCCCAGGAAGAGCAGATGAAGAAGATGGAGGAAGATGGAGAAGACATTCAGGGAGGAAGCAACTACCTGAGTGACGACAACGACTTTGAGGAGGATGAGAACACCGAGGGGGAAGACTACGACTTCCTGGACGACGAGGATGATGACCACACCCCCATCGATGTTGATGAGGAGGAGTAGTTCACTTATGCACTATCGTAGGTGTGAGTTGTATCCCGCCCCATGTATCGTAGCTTGGAGAAGAAGGGTTCTTAAAACCCTTAGTGTGTTAGCTTGTAATGTGTGTTGTTTGCTATGAATGAATGTATGTTTGTGTCATCATGAAAAGACTTCAAGTTTTAAACTTTTGAACTCAAACACAAAACAAGCCATAGAAAATTTCCCTCTTATCTCATGATCTATCTCAATACTCAGATGGCCCCTCCAACTCGCAACACGAACCAAGACGCTATGATGCAGATGTTGCAAGTTATCTTTGGAAGATAGAGAAGCAGAAAGAGCTGAAAGGCAAGCCAACATTGCAGCACTTCAACAGCTTGTCAACAACAATGAAGGCCACCATGATCATCCAGGATCTAAGCTCAAGAACTTCCAGAACACCAACCCACCAGTTTTCAGCAAGACTGAGGAACCACTTGATGCAGATGATTGGCTCCAAACTATGGAGAACAATCTAGAAGTAGCTGGAGTGGAAGAGAATGAGAAAGTGCTGTTTGCAACGCACTACTTAGCAGGACCAGCAAGAGCTTGGTGGACAAGCACCCGTGCCATGAACGCGGGACAGTTCATGACTTGGACTGATTTCAAGCTCAAGTTCAGCAAGTACCATGTGCCCCCGGGTCTGATAAAGAAGATGAGAGATGAATTCCGTGAACTGAAGCAAGGCCGGATGTCCGTGGTGGAATACCGCGACAAGTTTCTCACACTGTCAAGGTACGCCCCGGATGAGACAGACACTACTGAGAAGAGGAAGGAAAGGTTCCTGAACGGACTGCATGATGAGATGCAGACTGTGTTGATCAACATCCCCTTTGCCGACCTCGAAGCCCTCGTTGACTCCGCCATCCAGATGGAAGGCAAACTGCACCAAGCCAGCGAGAACCGCAAGCGCCGCATGATGAATCAGAGTGGGCCTAGCAATGCCCCAAGGTATCGCCCCAACTCAGGCGGAGGTTTCAGAACCAACAAGCCCAATGCACAGATGTCACGTCCGGTTTATCAGAACCGGAGTGGAGGAAACCCCAGGCCAGGAGGCCACCACAACAACAGCAACTACAACACCAACAACAACTTCAACCGCGCTCCGCCAAGAGCCCCCAACAACCACAACAGCAACAACAACACCAACACCGCACCAAGGACCGGGAGCAATGCAATTCCCGTCGCGAACAAGCAAGACAAGACCACCATCACTTGCTATGAGTGTGGTGTAGTGGGGCATTACTCCAATGAGTGTCCCAAGAGGCTCGCCAAGCTCGCAGGCAACCCCGCACCACCTGCTCAGCAGCAACGCCGTGTCTCCACCGGCAAGAAGTTCGCCCCCAACAACCCGAACAACCGCGGAGGTCGCCTCTACCACATGAATGCTGAGGAAGCCCAGGAAGCACCTGACGTGGTGCTGGGTATGTTCTCTGTTAACTCAGTACCAGCAAGAGTGTTGTTTGATTCTGGAGCATCGCATTCGTTAGATTCTGAAGATTTTGTGTGCACTAGTAAGATTTAACCAATCAGCTTGAAACATGTCATGGTAGTTCAAATACCTGGATCAACAACTAAAGCTAGAAAATTTTGCAAAGATGTACCCATCAGAATCCATGAAATAGACTTTTATGCAAATTTGATTGTTCTGGGAACAAAAGGATTGGAAGTAGTCCTGGGTATGGACTGGATGGCGAAACATCATGGAGTGATAGACTGCGCCAAGAAGGCCATCACCATGACAAGTAGCACCGGAATAATAATAGAACACTTGTCGGAAAAACTACCCCGAAAATTTACCTGCAACCAAAGCGTAGCCAAGCCAACTCTGGATCAAATCAGGGTCGTTTGTCGATACCCTGATGTGTTTCCGGATGATCTACCCGGTATGCCCCCGGATCGGGATATCGAGTTTATCATCGAGTTAATCCCTGGAGCAAGGACCTATAGCCCAGAGCCTATAGCATGAACCCCGCAGAGCTGATGGAACTGAAAAAGCAACTGGATGATATGCTGTACAAAGGTCTGATTCGACCAAGTGCGTCACCTTGGAGATCACCCGTTTTGTTTGTGGATAAAAAGGACGGTGCCACTCGTTTGGTTACGGATTATCGTAAGCTTAACGATGTCACCATCAAGAACAAATATCCCTTGCCAAAGATAGAAGACCTGTTTGACCAGCTGACCGGTGCCCAAGTTTTCTCAAAGATTGATCTGAGGACAGGTTACCATCAAGCGAAGATCCGAGCAACGAGATATTCCAAAGACTGCCTTTACCACCGGATATGGACTGTATGAGTACAATGTCATGTCCTTTGGACTGACCAATGCCCCCGCTTACTTCATGAATCTCATGAACAAGATCTTTATGGAATTCCTGGACAAGTTTGTCGTTGTCTTCATCGACGACATCCTTATCTACTCCAAATCAGAAGAAGAACATGAGCAACATTTGGAAGTGGTTCTAGAAACCCTCAGGCAACATCAGTTGTACGCCAAGTTTAGCAAATGTGAGTTTTGGTTAAGAGAAGTGGGATTCCTGGGACACATCTTGTCTGCAGGAGGAATTGCTGTAGATCCCGCAAAAATCAAAACAGTTGAGGAATGGAAGGCCCCAACCACCCAGACGGAAGTCCGAGCATTTCTAGGATTGGCGGGATATTACCGCCGATTCGTTGAAGGATTTTCCAGTATCGCAAGACCAATGACTCAACTGTTGAAGAAGGACCGGAAATTTGACTGGAATGACAAGTGTGAAGAAAGCTTTCAGCTACTCAAACTCAGATTAACCACCGCCCCAATACTGATCATGCCCGATGTCACCAAGCCATTTGATGTCTATTGTGATGCATCCAAGACTGGACTTGGATGTGTGTTGATGCAAGAAGGCAAGGTGATATCTTACCTATCAAGGCAACTGAAGCAACATGAACAAAATTATCCAACTCATGATTTGGAGTTAGCAGCCGTAGTGTTAGCCTTGAAGGTTTGGCGTCATTACCTCATGGGTAATCGATGCGAGATATATTCAGATCACAAGAGCCTGAAGTACATCTTCACCCAGAAGGAGCTGAACATGAGACAGCGCAGATGGATAGAATTAATCAAGGATTACGACATGGAAATTCACTACCACCCCGGCAAGGCCAATGTGGTAGCGGATGCCTTGAGCAGACTGCCGTGTCAGTTAAACTCCATGATCGCAATAGAGCAACCAAGCCTGTACCAAGAGTTTGAACAATTCAGACTAGAGCTAGTGAGCGAAGGATTCCTCGCCAGCATTGAACTCCAACCCACCTTGATGAGCCGGATAAAAGAAGCCCAGAAGGGAAATGCTAGCATTGACGGAATAAAGAGTCAGATAGCTGCAGGAAAGGCACCAGGATTCACCATAGACGAAGCCGGAGTTCTTTGGTACAAAGAACGTCTCTGCGTACCATCGGACTCTGACTTGAAACAAGTCATTCTGCAAGAAGCCCATGACACCCTTTATTCAATCCACCCCGGAGGTACCAAGATGTACCAAGACCTGAAGGAACAATTCTGGTGGCACGGAATGAAGCGAGAGATAGGAAGTTACATCGCCAAGTGTGATATCTGTCAGCGAGTCAAAGCAGAACATCAACGACCCGCAGGACTGTTGCAACCTTTACAGATTCCGGAGTGGAAATGGGATTCTGTCGGTATGGACTTTATCACAGGATTGCCCAAATCTAGCCGAGGAAATGACTCCATTTGGGTAGTCATTGATAGGTTGACCAAGGTTGCACATTTCATCCCTGTCAAGACCACATACCAAGGCCCAAAGCTAGCTGAGTTATACATATCCAGAATAGTCAGCCTGCACGGAACACCGAAGTCAATTGTGTCAGATAGAGGATCACAATTCACCTCAAGATTCTGGCAGAAAGTGCATGAAGGACTAGGAACCCGTCTGAATTTCAGCACCGCATACCACCCATGAGACCGACGGACAGATCGAGAGAGTCAACCAGATCCTAGAAGATATGTTGAGAGCACATGTGCTAGAGTACGGATCCAAATGGGAAGACTGCTTACCATATGCAGAATTCTCCTACAACAATAGCTATCAAGCCAGCTTACAGATGGCCCCCTTTGAAGCCCTGTACGGAAGGAAATGCCGTACCCCTCTGAACTGGTCGGAAGTCGGAGATAGTCAAGTCTTCGGCCCCGACGTTCTCCGCGAAGCCGAAGAAAAGGTGCACAAGATCCGCGAGTACCTCAAGACCGCCCAGTCCAGACAAAAGAGCTACGCCGACAAGAGACGCCGAGAGATGACATTCGAGATCGGAGATTTTGTGTATCTCAAAGTCTCACCCCTCAAAGGAATGCAGAGATTCCAACTTAAAGGAAAGCTCGCCCCCAGATATGTCGGACCATTCAAGATTCTGGATCGCCGAGGAGAAGTCTCATATCAGTTGGAACTACCGGAAGAGATGTCCGCCGTACACAATGTGTTTCACATCTCACTGCTTCGGAAGTGTCTAGAAGTGCCTGAGAAGACCGAAGTATTCAAGAACATCGACCACAGAGCCATTGATATCAACAAGGACCTAACCTACCGCGAAGTGCCTATTCGCATCCTGGAAGAAGCATTCAGGACCACCCGCACCAGAAGTATCAAGTTCCTGAAAGTACAATGGAGTAATCACACCGAAGAAGAAGCAACTTGGGAACGCGAGGAAGATATGAAGAAGGAATACCCAAATCTCTTTAGTACCTAGTTTTCTCTAGATCTCGGGACGAGATCTTTTGTAAGGGGGAAGGGTTTGTAACATCCCAAGTTTCAACAAAATGAACAAGAGAGAATTCAAGAATCCAAAAATCAGGGTTAACAAAAACTTTTTATCATCATATAGGTTTATGCATATAGGTCACCTTATTAATTATTTTGAGTGTGCAATTGCCATGATGTTTGCTTATGTGTTCTCTCTCACTCTAAAACCCTAACAATGATCACTTGATCACCCTTAGCCAATTAAAATTGAAATATAAAAGAAATCCCAAAAATCCATTCACTCTCACATAAGGCCTATGCCATTTTTGCAAATACTTAATCTAGGCCAATTTGGTTTGCACCATTACTTGTAAATGGTTACTAAACACTTATTAACACCTTTGGATTCAAGCCAACTCAATTCAAACCAAAATCAAACTCAAATTCCAAGTCACATGCAATATGGTCACTTGTGCCATTTTTAGTCTGATGGCCACTTTGAGCCCCTGGTTTTCTTCTTTCCACTTCTAAACTTTGTCAACTCTCTACACCTCATCCAAGACAACATCAAGCACTACAACTTTGCCCAAAACCACCACCCCAATTTCAGCACCAATTTCAAATGGGAAGCAAGCAAAGTTGGAACTTTCTCACATAAACAAGATCTTATGCAAAATGTGATTTTGTATCTCAACTCCTCTTTGACCACCACCACCACCAAAATGCTCCACTTAATATATGATTACAACCCACCAAAAAGAATTTCAAAATTCGAAAATATTTTTCTTGCGGGCATTTCCACAAACACTTGGCAGGCAGGGTATCAATTTGAGCCCATACCTCATTTTCTACTTGGAATTGGTCCAACTTTGACTCCTCTGCACCCTGGAGCCTCCCTCTCACCTCACCACACCAGTGCCCAGCCCTGCCAGCCCTCCACTTGCTCACCATGACAATGGCATGACCATGCCGTGGCATGGCATAGCCATCTCATGCCCTCTCTCTCCCCTCTCACCTCAGAGATGCACCACCATGTCCTGGACCCTCTCTGCACTCCCCTGAACCTGCCCGTGCCTCCCCATGGTCACCACGAAGCATGCACACGCGGGCGTCGACGTGGCCAGACGCGCCCAGGCGTGCACACACACGCTCCAGGACGCGCCCGGCGAACGCCAGAGCGCGCCTCGCCTCGTCACCTCAGCCCGTCCCTCGCCACCAGCGCCTGCAGGACGACTCGCCTCAGCATCAGGACCTCGCCAGACACCACCACGAGCCACCCCGCGCCCTGTCGCCGTCGAGGAGGACGACGACGTCCGCCACAGTACCCACGGACGCGTGACGCGCGCCACTGTTCTTGACCACCGAAAACTGTTCGGAGCACCCCGTGACGCTCCCTGGGTCTGCCTGGACACGACCATGCCCTCGCCCACGCCGTTGATCGCCTGCAGCCATACCGCGCCATCGTCACCATGACCCGCCGCCCTGGCTCGGAGCCGCTATAAAAGGAGCACTCCGCGCCCCAAATTGAGCACGCCCTCAGCCTTCCCTCACCTCACAGCTTCTCCTCGCCGCCTCAATTTCATCTATTAGCCACCGCACCGCCGCAATTGCTAGCTCGCTGCCGCCGCCCGTAGCCGAAGCTCGCCGGAGAAGGAGGCCGCCCCAGGACGCGCCGCTGCTTCCAGGCGCTTCACCATCGTCGACAACGTCGCGGCGCACCACTCCGACGACCGCCGGAGCTCCGACGACCTCTCCGACCCCTGCTGCCGCCGCGCTCGCCTCTGCTTCTCGCCGTCGACGACGACAACCCTCGGCCGTTAGATCATCGCCTGATCCAACGCCTCTCCTTCCCCGTACCGGTTCGGTGAGTAACTCCCGCTGACAAGTGGGACCCGCCGTCAGACGGCCTGCTCGCGCTAGACGCGAAGTGGGCCGGCCCAACTCTTTTTCTCTCCGCAGCCCAAGTTCCTTTCCCGCGCAAGCCCACCTATTTTGAATTCAAATTTGGAAATTAGATGAAATATACAATCTGATGCAAACTTTGAAATTCAATTGTGACAAATCCACTCAGCCAAATCTTGCAAACTTTATATCTTTGGAAACCTTAGGAATTTATCTACACAATGCCACTGGATAGAACCCTAGATCTTTTGTAGAATTAAAATGACAAAATAAACAAGGCAGGGACTTTTCTGCCTTATAATAATTCTTAAAAATCAACCATAAATGCTTTTCAGTTAATTCCACCTCCAATAATTCACTTTTCACTTATACTAATTGTTTCTACAAAAATATGCCATGCTTACTTTGAATGATCATGGCTTAGTGGTTTTAAATGCCTTTATGGCTATTTCTAGTCAAAGTTTTTGTCCAAAACTATTAAGAAATCTTATGTGGGAGTTTTCCCTCATTTAAATCTTGTCACCACCAATTCCAAATGAAGTGGAGACTCTGGTTATTTAGGTCCCATAGGAATTGTTGGTGATATTAAATCTTTGTTATGCTAGAATTAAATGGTATGAGGTGCTCACCTCATTTAAATCTTTTCTCAAAATGATAAGTGTGAAGAGGTTGACTTGAGTCAACCTAGGTCACATATTATGCATAAGAGAAATTAAATCTTAATAAGATAATGAGAGGAAATTATTTCTCTGAATAATTCAAAGTAACATTTAAGTTTAGTATGAGAGGAAATTATTTTTCTTAAATAATAAGAAAAACACATCCACCAACTTAATAGTCATATGTGATGCTAGTTTAAGTGTGTGAACCATGTGTGTGCATAGTTTAGTAGATTAGTTTGGTGTGATGATTGTGTACTCCGTATTCGTATTTTAGACGCTAGTACCGAGGAGTACCAGGAGGAGGAGGAGGTCTACTTCCAAGAAGAAGAAGACCACTTTGACCAGTTTCCCAACCAAGGCAAGATAATACTCTTGCAAAGTGCAAAGCTCACCATGAGCAAGGCATTACCCCATTTACTTGATGCTTATGATCCTATTTTCCCAGTTTTACTTTACAAGCTTTATTTACTCTTGTTTTATCAAAGTACTTCTTGAGTTATGAATTACTAGATTAGTATGGAGTTAGTACAAGAGTATCAAACTTAGCCTAGAAGCAAAGCAAATACTTAGCACCCCTCACACATAGTGGCTAGTGCTAAATTTAAATTGACTACTCTAGATGGGAACAATGTGTTGATGAAATAATGATGGTGAAAACCTTGGAATGATTAGTCATTTCCATTGAAAGATTTTGAAGGTGAATATGACACTGAAGTTGACTTGATGACTTTGGCTAAAAACTGATGATTGAGTTGGATGCGATACCTTACCAATTTTAAGTACCCCCACAATACCTGATTATGGGTAGGGCTTAGCTGGAAATTTATGTGTCTTAGTATGGGTTCCCTCTGAACACACATCATAGGGGTTATGCTTGAGGCTGCCTCCGTTGTTGAGAAATGATGTGAATTGAAGGTGAATTGTACGGCCAAGCCCTGTGCGATTCCGGGTTAACAGTTGGTTTTCACCGGGAGGCCAAGCTCATGGGGAGAGGTGCCTATACTAGGGTGTGTAAGTGAAAGGTTAACGGTTGATGATCCGCGTACTGAGTTACGATTATTCAGGGTTTTATCCCTGACGGATGAAATCAAATGTTGTGGCACAAGTGTGCGACCTCTGCAGAGTTTAGAACTATTCGAATAGCTGCGTCCGCGGATATGGACAATTGGAAAGGCCATTCTGTTTCCGTCATCAGAATTTATATCTTTGTGACTGGTTTTTTTTTTTTAACTTGAACTTGAAAGGTGACTTTGACTTTGAATCACAACTGAGTTGTGGGAATGACACTAATGTTCCCACTTGAGTTAGTTAGCACTTGAGGAGTTGTTTACAAAAGTGTTTACGAAATAAAATTGGCTTTATGCAAATAAACTTAGAGCTTAGAACCCCTTTATGTCAATGCTAGTACTTACTTTAGTATTAGATTGCGAGTACTTAAAGTACTCACGGCTTGTCCCTGGCTATTCAAATGGCCAGAATATGAAGCCGAGCAGCAGTACGAGGATGACGATCAGCAGGACGTCTACCACAACTAGGAGCTTCTAACGTCAAGCGTTGGCCTGTGGACTAGAGAGTCCTTGTATCTTAAGCTTCCGCTATGAACTTGTGTTTGTCCGTTGATCATTAGATCAACTATTCGTGTAATATGGATCATGTGATTCCAAGTTGTAAGACATTATGGTTTGTAATGGATGATGACTGTGATACTTAACTATTATGCCTCGCAACAACAATTTCCTGGGATTGCGATGTATGACATAATAGGCATCCGGACTTAAAGATCCGGGTGTTGACAGGTTTAGATGGATCTAAAAAAAGTTGGATTCATTAATAATTAGGGCTTGTATGGTTTTAGTGAAGCATAAGTATCTTAAGCAATTAATGGTTGCTATTATGGTGATATATCTTAGTGGTAATGGATAGCTAGGGTTGATAGGTCCTGTTAGGCAAGTTTGATGACTACTACCTATTTACTTCAAAAGAATAACTTTGGAAGAACATACTTCTTAAATAATAAGAAGTATAACAATAAAGGTTGAGGTTGTCTTGTATTAGCTATTGGATCTCTAAGTAGAGAATGGTTGGTTCCTAAATAGGATGGTTCATAAGTATCTCACACTAGTAGGGTTTAGTGGAACAGGGTTATGTAATGTAAAATAGTAGGTATGGTTGCTATTAGGGTTCATCACAATGGTGTGATGCTAAATATGGATAAATAAGGATGACGACTTTGGTAATAGGATCTAGGGTTTACATTTGGTTCACCCTACTTGATTACCTAGGTCTGATGAAGATGAATACATGGGATACCCATATTTTATGTGGATTTGAACAAGCATTTATATGCTAAATATGAATCTATGATTACTAATGAAGTAACATGATCACATGTTACTTGGGTTTTAGGTTTGGGAACAATTTAGGTTCATATGAAGTAATGGAGCTAGGGTTCCTAATTAGATTAGGGTTTTAGGTTTTACATGAAATGATAAGGTTGTAATATCATTCAATTTGAAATTAGGGTTTACTATTTACCATATAGTTCTATGATTAATAACTTCATTTTAAAATTGAAGTTATTAATATCTTAAAAATAGAAATAATATTCAATTGGGTATGTTATTATTTTTAATTAATTAATAATTAGGGTAATTATTAATCAGGGTTTAAAAGATGAATAGGCTTAATTAACAACTAATAAAGAGAATTATGTTTTAACCAAATAACTAATAAAGAGAATTAGTTTTAATGTTTTCTTTATTTATTTACTAGTTTTATTTAATTTGGAGAATTTTTCCTAACTATTGAATTTTTATTCGATTTAGAATTAATAAATAAGGCTTAATTAACAAGTATTAAATAATCAAATTTTTATTAAAACTATAAATTTTATTTTATATTTTTACTGGATAGAGCTTATTTTTGGGAACAATTTGATATCTCATTTATATTTTTCTGAATAAAAATGGATTTTATAAATTAATTTGAAATCTCTGGAATTTATGAATTTGAATTAAAATGAAACCAAATACTAGGGCTACCCGGACAGGGCTACCCACGGCCACAGACAGGTGGGCCAGCGGTCCACGTCGGTTTTGACCAAGTCAAAATCGAGGACGTGGCCAAGAGCACGGTGACCGGCGGGCAGACATCGCCTGCGATGTTGATTCCGGCCAAGCGCGGATGTGCGACTGGTCCCATTCGAACCAGCGCACCACGAGGAGTCTAAAGGTGGTGGCGCCGTCCCGGTTAGGTCACCGGAGCTTGACCGACGGCGGGGTACTGCGGCGGTGCTCGCCGGTGATCAAACGCGGCGACTATCCAGACGTCTAACGAGCAGGCCGAGCACATGAGGAGGAAGAGGAGCTCACCCTGAGCACGCAGGGCTTGGTGGCGACTTCAATGGTGGTCGGCATCGCCGGAATTGCTCGCTCCCGGCGTCGGGGAAGACGAGCTCGTCGGCGAGGCTACAGGTTGCCCCGGCTCGATTCCTTTTGCACCATGAACAAGTCGAGGACGGCGGAGACGTTGGTGGTCACGGCGAGGTCTGGGGAGGTCTACATCGGCGACGACGGCCGGAGTCCGAGCGACTAGGGTTTCGGCAAAAGGGGGAAAATTAAGCAGGAGGAGGAAGAAATCGAAGCTAGGGTTCGTGCGGGAGTTTTTATAGGCGCCAGAACACGCCTCGTCACGACGCCGAGCGAGGAGGAGCTGCCAGCGCCGAGGAGAAGCCAAGCACGGCTCGGTGTTGTCCTCCATGCGAGAGATGAGGATGAGGACGACCTCCTCCCTCAGATATTTGACGAAGGGGTATGGTGGGCTGCGGTTTGGGCCGGGATGCAGGCTGTTGCTGGGCTGCTTTGGTGGGCTTCTGGTGGGCTGCGGCGGCAGGTAAGGTCTAGTAAGCCCCTCTCCTTTTCTCCTTTCTATTTTTATTTTCTGTTTTCAAATTGCCCATTTAAATTCACATTTGAATTCTATTATATTTGCAGGTGTCTTAATTCTGATAATTCAATGAAGATGTAATGACTATTTCACCACTATTTCATTTGAAACAATTTATTTTATATTTGATTCTATTGCATTAATATCAAATAGGCATGGAGATAGGTGTTGTTTTAAACTCCTTTTTTTATTTGGAATATAATTCTATTTGAATCAATTGAACTTGATGGATTATTCATGGTAGGAATACCATTAGGCCCTGGTAATGTTCTTGACCATATGGTTGTTCATTTATGTTTTGAATATGGATAGGTTTTTCAAATAAACATTTTAATAGTGACAATTCAAGTTTCCTTCTCTTTGGGGTCTAAGGATAATTTCTCAAGGCTTGCATTCTTACTTATAATGGCTAAGGTTTAGTCTTCCCCATGCATGATAAAGTAGTTACTTGTTTAGTATTTCATGTGCTCCTCTAGTTACTAAGGATCTGAGAATTGGTTCTATTTGATTCCACTATTGTTATACTTAACCCATTATTAAAGTAACTAAAGTAGATATGGTTCTTTTTATAGTTAACTTTGGTTCTAATGATGATTAGTTGCTCATCATATAAAGTATAGAGTTTGACTCTAAGGTTTTCTTAGGTTCTTTAAGTGAAGGATAGGTGGAATGTAGATGTGGTAGAATTGTACTTATGATCATCAAGTGATTCACAAGTTAAGGTTGGGATATAAGCCTAGGGTTGCTTACTAGTTACCTCCCTATGATTTCATGTGTTGAATGATATCTACTTATCCTATTAGGGTTTAACTTATCCTTACATAACTCAAGAGCATGATCATGGTTAAACATGATCAACTTGTTCTTGATATCTTTACCTCAAGTTCTAAGGGTTTATGATCATTACTCAATTTATAATGATCAAGGTTTGGCTTCCTAAGGATCTCTCATTAAATGGGGTTCTCACTTCCATGATCAAACATTGTCTTGATCAATTAAGGTATAGCACTTCTATTTTCTAGGATGGACATGGTCATGGTTGTCTCAATAGTTTTATATCCCAGGAAAATGCCTGAGATATACTGTTAGGGTTCCACTTAAATAATGTTGACATTATCATCTGGGTATATGGATAGTTCTCTCCCTCACATTCAAGTGTTGGCTTTATCATTCTTGAGGGTAGCACCTTAGCTTGGGCTCTCTTATAAAGGAATGGTTTATTGTAGGGTTTATGGTGTATTCACCATATCTCAATAGATATCTAGTCTAAAACTCCACTTGGCTATCTTTGTTGAATTAATCTCCTCTTTACTTTATCAATTCATGGATATGGTATTATTACATGTGATATTAGGTTATCTCACCACTCCAAGGGAAATGGTTTACAACCTAATACTTTAGTTCAAAGGTTGTCCTTTATTCTTAAATAAACAGAGCTAGGATTGGTATGAATGGTCTCTCTCATTTGGGAAGGACTTCAATTCAACCCAAGGTTATTCTCCAAAGATAATGATGTAGTCATTAATATCTATGTTTAACATAAATGGGTTCTCTCTCTAGGGAAGGTCTTGAATAATATCCTAGGGTTCCCCTTGAAGATGATGTTGTGATCATATGGATATTTATATCCAAGGTTTGCCTCAAGGTTTGTCATTGCTTCCCTAAATAAAATAGGACTCTCACCTCTTTAGGTTTGATTTAAAGCTATTTGGAATAGAGAAGAATATATACTTCTTGAGTGGATCTCCGTGTTATACATTCCAATGTTGATGTGGAATGAATACCATGAGGTTTCATGGTAGGATCATGGATTCGTTTAAGACATGGAAAAGATAAGTCCAGAATAGTTTCTCCATTTTATTATTACTTGATTTCCAAATTGATGTAGGTTCATAGGTTATGGCAAAGAATTCCATTTTATTGCTATTGCTCTCATATTACTGCTACTTTCACATCACCCCTGTTACTAGTGCTTTTCCAGGTGCAGCTGAATTGACAACTCAGTTGTTAAGGCTTATAAGTATTCTTTACCTCCCATTGTGTCAAATCAATAAATTTGGGTTTTACTTCCCTCGAACACTGTTGCGATCCCCTATACTTGTGGGTTATCAATTACCACTCATATTCATCCATATCACTTGCATTTTACTATCTCTTCGCCGAACTAGTGCACCTATACGTCTGACAAGTGTATTAGGCTGACTTCTTTTCGGCTTCTAGTCCGGCTTCGAGGTCGGGGACAGCCGAAGCCCGAAAGAAGTCTCCGGCTTAAACCGAGCTTATTTCCACCGTTAAGCTGCCTTCATGTGTATTTTGAGAATCTAGGTCGGAAGTGTTTCTCCAGAGTTTCCCGAGCTTCTGCGTTTACAACCCGAAGAGGTATATGAAATTGCCCATCTTTTTCTCTTCAAATTACAGCTCGTGCCAACGCCCAGAGTACCACCAGGGATGGAAAGAAAAGAAAATGAAAAAAGGCAAAACGAATCGTTACGCCCGGCTGCACCACCCCGCATCGTTCCCAGGCGACAGGGGCGATAGGGTTTCTTGTCCTCCCACCCCCGCCGCCGGCGCTGCTCCCCCGCCGCCGGGGCCCCCCCCCCCCCCCCCCCCGCTTCTCCGCCTCATCTCCATCCCGCTCGGCGTCTGAAGTCCCCCCGGAAGGTCCTGCCTGTCCGCCCGAAGACGACGGTTCCGTCCGCCTCCGCCGCTCGTACCTCCGCCTCCGCCGCGCCTAGCTTCGCCTCCGACGCTTGATTTCGACGTCCCAGCCGACAGTACTAACTGATTTCTTTCCATTTTGTCCTCTGTTGCACATCCTATATTACTTCCAAGATCTGATTGCACATCCTATATTACTTCCAAAATTGTAGAAGCCCAAAAGAAGTGTCCAGTGGGGCTTCTAGGAGCTTCTCCTCACTACCGTTTCTCCCCACCGTTTCCTATAAGCCAGCTTCTCCATAAGCTTAAGCTGAAAAGAAGTCACCCTTAGGTGTGTTGGGGACACAAGAGACTTCTTGTATCTTAATTGCAGGGTTGCTTGAGAGGAATATCTTTGACCTCTACCTCCCTGAGTTCGATAAACCTTGGGTGATTCACTTAAGGGAAACTTGCTGCTGTTCTACAAACCTCTACTCTTGGAGGCCCAACACTGTCTACAGGAATAGAAGCGTGCGTAGACATCAAGCTATTTTCTGGCGCCGTTGCCGGGGAGGTAAGGTAAAAGGTATTCACATCCTCCGACTACTAAGCTATTTCCTAGCACTGTTGCCGGTGTGTGAGTGCTCGAAGCTATTTCCTTTAGATCCTGCAATTATATCTTTTTGTTTCTTGTTTTTATTTTCACTAGTTAGGCTTAATGGAAAACAACAAAAAAATTAGAGATCTTTATGAACTTTATCTTGAATTAGGACATGATGTGTTTGAAGAGAGAATTAAAAAACCCATGGAACTTTGTTTGCAAAATAGTTGTAGCAATGTTATTAGCATGAACTCTTTGAATACTATTATTGCTAATGCTATGGAAGAATTTAAGCTTGGGGAAGCTGGTTGTGATATTTTTAGTCCCCCAAGTTTTGAGGAGAAAATTTACTTTGATGATACTTTGCCTCCCATTTATGATTATTATAATGATAGTGGTATTTTGGTACCACCTACTATGGAGGATAAAGGTTATTATGATTATACCATGCCTGCAATTTATGATGATTACAATGATGAATATGATATTTTCAGTCCACCTACTATTGAGGAGAAAATTAATTATGATTACAATATGCCTCCTATATATGATGATTATGGTGATGAGAATAATAATGATAGCTATCTTATAGAATTTGCTCCCACTACAATTAATAGTAATGACTATGCTTATGTGGAGAGTAATAATTTTATGCATGTAGCTCATGATAAGAATGCTTTATGTGATAGTTATATTATTGAGTTTGTTCATGATGCTACTGAAAGTTATTATGAGAGAGGGAAACATGGTTATATGCATCTTAATAATATTAAGTTTCCCCTCTTTATGTTGAGAATATTGAAGTTGCGCTTGTGTTGCCTTCCTATGATTGTTGCATTATACTTACATGACTTGTTTATTTACAAGATTCCTATGCATAGGAAGTGGGTTCGGCTTAAATGTGTTTTGAATTTGCTTCTTGATGCTCTCTTTTGTTTCAACTCTTATTTCTTGCGAGAGCATCATTAAAATTACTGAGCCCATCTTAATGGCTATAAAGAAAGCACTTCTTGGGAGATAATCCATGTTTTTATTTTGCTACTGTTTTGTTGTGTCTTGGAAGTTGTTACTACTGTAGCAACCTCTCCTTATCTTTATTTTATTGCATTGTTGTGCCAAGTAAAGTCTCTAATAGAAAGTTGATACTAGATTTGGATTTCTGCGCAGAAACAGATTTCTTCCTGTCACGAATTTGAGTAGATCTCTCTGTAGAAGAATCAAAAAACTCTGCCAATTTACATGCGTGATCCTCAGATATGTACGCAACTTTCATTAGTTTTGAGTTTTTTCATCTGAGCCTGTTAAGTGCCTCTAAAAAATTCGTCTTTACGGACTATTCTGTTTTGACAGATTCTGCCTTTTATTTCACATTGCCTCTTTTGCTATGTTGAATGGATTTCTTTGTTCCATTAACTTTCAGTAGCTTTGGGTAATGTCCAGAAGTGTTAAGAATGATTGTGTCCTTGCTGAACATGTTAATTTTTTATTATGCACTAACCCTCTAATGAAGTTCATGAGAAGTTTGGTGTTGCGGAAGTTTTCAAGGGTCAAGAGAGGAGGACGATATACTATGATCAAGAAGAGTGAAAAGTCTAAGCTTGGGGATGCCCCCGTGGTTCATCCCTGCATATTTCAAGAAGACCCAAGCGTCTAAGCTTGGGGATGCCCAAGGCATCCCCTTCTTCATCGACAACTTATCAGGTCACCTCTAGTGAAACTATATTTTTATTCCATCACATCTTATGTGCTTTACTTGGAGCGTCTGTTTGCTTTTATTTTTGTTTTTGTTTGAAGAAAACCGGATCCTAGCATTCTTTGTGTGGGAGAGAGACACGCTCCGCTGTTTCATATGAACACTGGTGTTCCTAGCCCTATCTTTAATGTTCATGGCGGAGTTGAAAACCGCTTCGTTGATTGCTATTTGGTTGGAAACAGAAAATGCTTCATGTGGTAATTGGTATATTGTCTTGAATAATTCGATACTTGGCAATTGTTTTGCTCAATAGATCATGTTTAAGCTCTTGCATCATGTACTTTGCACCTATTAATGAAGAACTACCATAGAGCTTGTTGAAATTTGGTTTGCATGATTGGTCTCTCTAAAAGTCTAGATATTTTCTGGTGAAGTGTTTGAACAACAAGCAAGACAGTGTAGAGTCTTATAATGCCTGCAATATGTTCTTATGTAAGTTTTGCTGTACCGGTTCATACTTGTGTTTGCTTCAAACAACCTTGCTAGCCAAAGCCTTGTACTGAGAGGGAATACTTCTAGTGCATCCAAATTCTTGAGCCAAAACCTATCCCATTTGTGTCCACCATACCTACCTACTATGTGGTATTTCTCTGCCATTCCAAAGTAAATTACTTGAGTGCTACCTTTAAAATTTCATTCCTTGTCTTTGCAATATATAGCTCATGGGAAAATAGCTTAAAAACTATTGTGGTAAAGAATATGTAGCTTATGTATCTTATTTCTTATAAGTTGCTTGTTGAGCGGTAACCATGTTTCTGGGGACGCCATCAACTATTACACCTTTGTTGAATATCATGTGAGTTGCTATGCATGTTCGTCTTGTCGGAAGTAAGGGCGATTTATCATGATCAAATGGTTTGAGTATGCATATTGTTAGAGAAGAACATTGGGCCGCTAACTAAAGCCATGGATCATGGTGGAAGTTTCAGTTTGGACACTAATCCTCAATCTCTTATGAGAATATTATATGTTGTTGAATGCTTATGCATTAAAGAGGAGTCCATTATCTGTTTTCTATGTTGTCCCGGTATGGATGTCCTTAGTTGAGATCTATCAAAAACGAGAAATCAAATGCGATCTATCTCCTTGGACCTTTGTACAGGCGGCATAGAGGTACCCCTTTGTGACACTTGGTTGAAACATATGTTATGCAATGATAATCCATGTAAATCCAAGCTAATTAGGACAAGGTGCGAGCACTATTGGTATTCTATGCATGAGGCTTGCAACTTATAGGATGTCTTATGCATAACACATATGAATTATTAATACCGTTGACAAAATTGTTTCTATGTTTTCAAAATAAAATCTCTAGCACAAAAATAGTAATCCATGCTTCCCTCTGCGAAGGACCATTCTTTTTACTTTATGTTGAGTCAGTTTACCTACTTCTTTCTATCTTAGAAGCAAACACTTGTGTCAACTGTGTGCATTGATTCCTACATACTTGCTTATTTGCATTCATCATATTACTTTGTGTTGACAATTATCCATGAGATATACATGTTGAAGTTGAAAGCAACCGCTGAAACTTATATCTTCCTTTGTGTTGCTTCAAAACTTTCTATTAAGAATTTATTGCTTTATGAGTTAACTCCTATGCAAGTCTTATTGATGCTTGTCTTGAAAGTACTATTCATGAAAAGTCAATGCTATATGATTCAGTTGTTTAATCATTGTCTTTACCATTGCTTCGAATCACTTCATTCACTTCATATGTTTACAATAGTATTGATCAAGATTATGATAGCATGTCACTTCAGAAATTATCCTTGTTATCGTTTACCTACTCGAGGGCGAGTAGGAACTAAGCTTGGGGATGCTTGATACGTCTCAAACGTATCCATAATTTCTTATGTTCCATGCTAGTTTTATGACAATACTCACATGTTTTATACACACTTTACATCATTTATATGCATTTTCCGGAACTAACCTATTAACAAGATGCCGAAGTGCCAGTTCCTGTTTTCTGCTGTTTTTGGTTTCAGAAATCCTACACAGGAAATATTCTCGGAATTGGACGAAACAAAAGCCCAGGGTCTTATTTTTCCACGGAGCTTCCAGAACATCGAAGAAGAGTCGGAGATGGGCAGCAGGGGCCCACACCATAAGGCGGTGCGGGTGGCCCCCTGGCCGCGCCCAGATGTGGGGAGGGAGCCCCCTAGCCCCTCCGAGGCTGCCCTTCCGCCTATATATTACCTCCGTCGCGAAAACCCTAAAAAGAGAAGCCACGAGACGAGAAAAGTTACGCAGCCGCCGCCATCGCGAAGCCAAGTTCGGGGGACAGAAGTCTCTGTTCCGGCACGCCGCCGGGATGGGGAATTGCCCCCAGAATCCATCTCCATCGACACCACCGCCATCTTCATCGCCGCTGCTGTCTCCCCTGATGAGGAGGGAGTAGTTCTCCCCCGAGGCTGAGGGCTCTACCGGTAGCTATGTGGTTCATCTCTCTCTCCCATGGTGTGATCTATATGAATATGTAGATGTTACTCTTGTCTATTATGCACTCTAGAGGTTACTTTTACTCTTGTCTATTATGCACTCTAGAGGTTACTTTAATATGAACTCCGGATGTTGTGGAGCTTGTTTACTCCGGCTTGAGGTGTGCTCTTGTAACCCTACACAATGAATGGTGTTTGTTATCCAACAAGAGAGTGTTTGAGAGTAGTACTTATTTGTTCATCTATGTGATCATAGGCTTTGCAATCTAGATGTCATATGCTATTCAAGTGTTTTATTATGTGAACTTTGGAGTTACTGTGACCTCGGTGTAATGGTGACAGTGTGTGCGCCGTGTGTAACTCCCTTATGAATTGTGGTGTGTTAGTACCTCCTATGAATGCTCACGGTGACGGTGTGGGGTGTTTATTAGTACTTGGGAATACGCCTTTGAGGGTGCTTTTGCACACTTGCCCAATGAATTTGAGTTCTTTATTCAACAGGAGAGTAGTATGATGAAGTACTTATTTATATTCAATTATGATTGCAATGATGAGAGTGTCCACTAGTGAAAGTAGGATCCCTAGGCCTTGTTTCTAAGCATTGAAACACCGTTTCCAACAAGTTCTGCTACATGTTTACTTGCTGCCATATTTATTTCAGATTGTTATTACCACTCATATTCATCCATATCACTTGCATTTTACTATCTCTTCGCCGAACTAGTGCACCTATACGTCTGACGAGTGTATTAGGTGTGTTGGGGACACAAGAGACTTCTTGTATCTTAATTGCAGGGTTGCTGGAGAGGAATTTCTTTGACCTCTACCTCCCTGAGTTCGATAAACCTTGGGTGATTCACTTAAGGGAAGCTTGCTGCTGTTCTACAAACCTCTGCTCTTGGAGGCCCAACACTGTCTACAGGAATAGAAGCGTGCGTAGACATCAGATAACAAACACCATTCATTGTGTAGGGCTACAAAAGCACACCTCAAGCCGGAGTAAACAAGCTCCACAACATCCGGAGTTCATATTAGAGTAACCTCTAGAGTGCATAATAGACCGTTGCAATTTAGACCGAGTACTAACATAGCATACACACTGTCAACAATAGCTATGAAAGGGGGAATAGATCACATGAATACTATAATAGTAATAGTTAAATTCATAATCTACAAGAGATTACAATCATAACCTACGCCAAGTACTACATGATGCACACACTGTCAACTTTACATCATGGAGGAAGAATAGACTACTTTAATAACATCACTAAAGTAGCACATAGATTAATAGTGATACAAAGCTCATGATCACATAAAGATCACACCATGGGAGAGAGAGATGAACCACATAGCTACCAGTAGAGCCCTCAGCCTCGGTGGAGAACTACTCCCTCCTCATCATGGGAGACAACAACGGCGATGAAGATGGCGGTGGTGTCGATGGAGATGACTCCGGGGGCAATTCCCCATCCCGGCGGCGTGCCAGAACAGAGACTTCTGTCCCCCGAAACGGAGTTTCGCGATGGCGGTGGCGCCCCTGGAGTCTTTCTGGAGTTTCGTCAATTGATGTAGGGTTTTCACGTCACGAGAGATTATATAGGCGAAGGGGCAGCGTCGGGGGACCCAGGGGCTCCCTCCCCACATCTGGGCGCGGCCAAGGGGCCACCCGCGCCGCCTTATGGTGTGGGGGCCCTGGGCCTCCTCTCCGGCCCCCCTTCGGTTTTCTGGTCCGTCTCGGTGAAATAAGATGTTTGGCTTTTGTTTCGTCGAATTCCGAGAATATTGCCCGAACAGCCTTTCTGGAACCAAAAACAGCAGAAAACAGGAACTGACACCTCGGCATCTTGTTAATAGGTTAGTTCCGGAAAATGCATAAAATCATTATAAAGTGTGAGCAAAACATGTAGGTATTGTCATAAAACTAGCATGGAATATCAGAAATTATAGATACGTTGGAGACGTATCACCTCCCACCCCTCCGCCGCCGCTGGATTTGCCGACCATTTGGGAGTCTGATCTCTTCTGAGGGTCGGCACCGTCACCGCGGCTGGCACTCCCGCCGGTCGTTCCGCCGCCGCCGCTTCGCCATCGCGTCCCAGAACGCGGCGTCAAATCCGCCCCACCTCCGCGCACACAAGGTGCTCGACGACTTGCCAGGTAGGCGCGATTGGCTGCTGTTCGTTGCGTCGTCTGCCTCGGCGCAATTTTAACCATTGATTTTGCTTTAGACATAGATAGCGACGATGAGATGGTTGCCCTGCTGCTGGAGGACGAGCAAGCCTTCGACGACGACCTCCGGGAGCATTTGCTGATCATCGCGTCCCTCTAGGACATGGTTGACGCCGAGGCGGAGAAGAGAAAGAGGCCGTTCCGCGGAAGATCAAGGCCGGGGAGAAGGAAGTCCAAGCCCCAGCAGAGGATGGAGGGTCATGCCATGCTGCACAACGACTACTTCGCCGATGATGCAACACATGCCGACAATTTTCGGCGCCGGTACAGGATGAGCAAGGGGCTGTTCATGAATACCCTCCACGGCGTTCGAGAGTTCGACCCCTACTTCAAGCTCAAGCTCGACGCTGTAGGCGTTGTCGGGTTCTCGTCGATTCAGAAGTGCACCGCCGCCATGAGGATGCTTGCATACGGAGCACCTGCCGATACACAAGACGACTACCTTCGCATAAGTGAGTCTACTGCCATTGAGTGCATGTACAAGTTTTGCAGAGCTATGGTGGGAAAGTTTGGCAAATACTACTTGAGAGGGCCAACTGAGGAAGAGACTGCAAGGATCATGGCACAAAATGCTGCCAGAGGATTTCCTGGAATGCTTGGAAGCATCGATTGCATGCACTGGGCATGGAAGAACTGCCCGTTTGCCTGACAAGGTATATACAAAGGGCGTCATGGATATTGCAGTGTGGTGCTTGAAGCTGTGGCAGATTATGACCTCTGGATTTGGCATTCTTTCTTTGGCATGGCGGGATCGCACAATGACATCAACGTGTTGCAGCAGTCTCCGGTGTTCAGCAGACTGGTGGAAGGGCATGCTCCACCATGCAACTATGAGGTCAATGGCCACCAATATACCAAAGACTATTACCTAGCCGATGGTATATATCCAAAATGGGCCACTTTTGTCAAAACAATCTCGAATCCATCAGATCTGAAGAATTCCCACTTTGCTACGTGACATGAGGCTTGCAGGAAGGATGTCGAGCGGGCATTTGGTGTGCTTCAAGCACAATTTGCCATTGTCCAGTACCCTGCTCTAAGCTGGTCTCACGACCAAATGTGGGAGGTGATGCTGACTTGTGTGATCATGCACAACATGATCATCGAGGATGACCGCAAGAATCATGCCAGGACACATGTTGGTCCCTATGAGTGTGAGGGCCATTTGCGATGTTGATCATGAGTTGCCTGCAGATTTTGCTGATTTTCTCACCATTCACGCAGAGATCCGTGAAAGCAATGTTCATGATCAACTTCAAGCTGATCTCGTTGAGCATTTGTGGAGGATCAAAGAAAATGTCGCGGCACCTTGATGTAGCCCTATTTATTATATTTGTTTAGTTTTTTTATTGTTTGTTGTATTTTAATTTGAAAACTATCTCCGCAAACATATTTATTCCTATGCTATATTTGATAAAAGATTGTGTGTTAAAAAAACTTAAAAAAAATATGTTTGGGGACGGCGTTTGGGGGACGCGGCTGGAGAGCGACGTCCCCCAAACGCGGTACGAACAAAACATGTCCCCCAAACGTTTAATTCGGCGTAGTTTGGGAGACGCTTTAGGAGATGCTCTAAGGTTAAAATGAACTCTTTTCCATTTATGTTCGGTGCTTCTATTGTTGCCACCATATATGGTTGCCACCAAGTGTTGGCTTAAAAAAAGTAAACTGGATGTTTGTCTAGTCATGGATTCGGTGGCACTTTGGACCTGCGCTTGACTTCACACAACACATCCGCCGCCGCCGCCGCCGCGAGCGTGAGATGACGACGGCCAGCCTCCGCCGCCGCCTCCCCCTCCCCCTCTCGCAGGCGGCGCCGCCGCTGGAAGACGACGACCTGCTCGCCGAGATCCTCCTCCGCCTGTCCCCGCTGCCCTCCTCCCTCCCGCGCGCGTCCGCCGTCTGCGCGCGCTGGCGCGGCCTCCTCTCCGACCCCGCCTTCCACCGCCGCTTCCGCACCCACCACCGCCGCCGCAGCAGCCCACCCCTCATCGGCTTCATCGAACTCATCAACTTCTTCGAAGGCATCACCTTTCACCCGGCTCTCGACGGCCCCGACCGCCTCCCCCGCGGCCGCTTCAACCTCAAGATCGACGGACTCGGGAGGCGCATCAGGATCCTCGGCTGCCGCCACGGCCTCGGCCTCATCTTCGTCCAGTTTCCGTGCCAGCTCCTCGTGTGGGACCCCGTCGCCGGCGACCTGCACCGCCTCGACGTTCCCCCCGAGTTCAAGCTCCACTACGACCCGCTGGACAACCCCAAGGCTACGATTTTCACCCAAGGCCGGAGACCGGAGCATGGGGCGATCTCATCTCGACGCCGTTTCCACCCAAGGCTACGATTTTCGACCACGAGCCCGCCGTTCTGGCTGGGGGTTGCCTCCACTGGCAGATCCTCACGGCTTCACGGAACATACTACTCGAGTTTGATCTGAATAGCCGGAGGCTAGCGGTAACAACACTATCAACGTCCATGGTTACCACCCAGCATTACGGGGTGATTCGAGCAGAGGGTGGGAGGATGGGCTTCATCTTCGTGTCCGGCTTCACCGCCCAGTTATGGAGGAGGGATGCAGACTGTGATTCATGGGTGCCGGGAGCAACTATCCAACTGGACAAGCTACTCCCCCCAGATTCACAGAACGAACACCCAAGTATGGTCGGGTATGCCGAGGAAACTAATGCGGTGTTCTTCGAGACTGTTGCTGGTGTCTTCATGCTCCATCTCGAGTCGCTGCAGCTCAAGAGGCTTTCCGAAGCCAACAGCATTCGTTGCCATCATCCATTCGAACTTGTATATACTCCAGGTAATATATATCATGCCTTTAATCTCCTGGAACAATGAGTTATCTTTGATGATTGGTTGATTAAATACTGTTCACGTCCTTCCTTGTTGTAAGCTAATGATTTTAAGCAGTGTCGTATCACTTGTTTCTTTCAATGCTTGATGACCTTTCAACATCATCTCTTCAGTACCTACTAACTACGCAATGTAAAACAGCCATTCATGATGGACCTAAAGTTGTGAGGCACCAGCAGTTGACGCGATGGTCACAGATCACACAATACATAAAACGACTGTTCAGTTAAATATGCTATTGTGATGTATTGATTGAGCAGGCAAGCTTATCTTCTGCATGTAAGTTGAGGCATCTGAACTTTTTCTTTTATGAAAATGTATCACTTTCATTGTTACCACAATTCTTTGAGTGCCAAATTGCAAGCGATTGTTCTGGTAGTGCGGCCTCTTTTCCCATGTAGCTTCTCAGAGGATTGATGACTTTGACATTTCCCTGATCATTTCCTTTTCTGTGCATATATCCTTGCCATCTCATAAATTAGAATGTTGTCGAAACATATTTCCTCTTACGTGTGCTTCATGAAAAACTTGATGGCTCTTGCAATTGGGGGCTGGTGGATTGTCTGATTGCGATCAGTTTGAGTGACAATTCAGTACATAATAAAATTTGAGAGACCATGATCTGGTTGCCAGAGTGAAAGCTATTCTTATGATGAGTATCTTCTTGTTCCTTCAACCTGAATTTCTAAACAAACCAAATAATATCATTTGTGCTGAAACTTCTTTTGTTATCAAAATTTTCTATGGACCAAAAAGGAATCATATATATTTGCTTTCTTATCATCTCCCACATTTTCACATTTCCCCTTGCACCTCTTTGGCTTAACAAATCTTGACAAAAGAAACGTCTACAAACTAATTGGTAACAACTCACTTTGAAACCATCTCTGCACTTATTTATGCAGCATCTCTGCTTGCAAATTAATTGTTAGTTAATTGCTGTTTGAAGTACAACAATGGCAGCTATGTGTTACCAAATACTAATTCAAGTACTACTACCTGCTAGCAATTTTTCGTTCATGATGGTATACTGGTAGTATATTTATTATAGCTGTTCCTGGCTAAACAAGTCTTGATAAAGAAATGCCTAATAATCTATATCAGGAACATGACATTGAATACACTGAAACTCACAGAAATGATAGCTCAATAAGTAATTTTACCCCTTGGCATTAGTGAACATCTGTTGATACATAATTTCCTTTAGTCTTGGGTATGTAAGAAGAATCAAATTCTGGTCTTGCCCCTTTTACCTGTTCCACTTGGAGGCAATGTGATTCTTTGTCGATTAAATTGTAGACAAAATATATTCTCCTTTATCTTAACTTTGGATGACCTTATGTTCCCGTTAATTTTGTAATATTAAATTGGTGAATTTTTCTCTACTTCCCTGTTAAATTAGCTGATTCAAGCCGTACTGTTTCCACTACGCACCCCTTTCTAATCCTATGTGCGCACCAAGCCATTTGATGTATACAAGCCACTTGCTTTGAGTTTATTGGAGTTGGGAGAGTGGAAAACCTTGTCTCACATTAGCTTTTGTGGATGCATCTGAGAAATAAGTCTTCACTCAGAGGTATACTCCACCTCTCTCGCAAGTTGTGTGGATGATTTTCACATATCTAATTATCCCTCTGTTATATGGCTCTAATTATTCTTTCCAGTCTGTGTATGATTGCTCCAATTAGGAATAATTTGGAGCAGCGGAAATTTAGATTTGTATGGTTAGCAGCCATTTTAATTGTATCGCCTTATCACCCTGCTTCCTTTTCAGGTCCACCGGCATGAGGCTTTGTGTGTGCTACTAGGGACCTGGAAAGCTAACTATTGTTTAGAAATACTTGTGAAAACTTATTTATGGATTGTGCTACTTTGCCACTGAGCTAGCACTCAGTTCTCAGTATAGTGATGTATTAGGCAAACATGTTTGTTTTTATGGCAATGTTCCCAAAATTATCCATATGTATCTAACGTTTGTTTGAAATCGTTAGTATGCAATGGATATGGTGATTAGTAGTACTCACGAGACATATTGCTATCCAGTCCCTACTCCACTCCCCCACACACGCTCGAGCTCGCCGCCATGGCCCCGAAACGCGAGTTCGAGGCATCGGCGAACGACCACGAGGCTGCCAGCTAGCTGTGCCCCCCCCCCCCCTGCTTCCTTTTCAGGTCCACCGGCATGAGGCTTTGTGTGTGCTACTAGGGACCTGGAAAGCTAACTATTGTTTAGAAATACTTGTGAAAACTTATTTATGGATTGTGCTACTTTGCCACTGAGCTAGCACTCAGTTCTCAGTATAGTGATGTATTAGGCAAACATGTTTGTTTTTATGGCAATGTTCCCAAAATTATCCATATGTATCTAACGTTTGTTTGAAATCGTTAGTATGCAATGGATATGGTGATTAGTAGTACTCACGGGACATATTGCTATCCAGTCCCTACTCCACTCCCCCACACACGCTCGAGCTCGCCGCCATGGCCCCGAAACGCGAGTTCGAGGCATCGGCGAACGACCACGAGGCTGTGCCCGCCCCCCCCCCCCCCCCCCAGCGGGAGAGGATCTACGTCACCGTCGTGCTGGCGCAGACTGGGAGGCCGACGCCCCAATGCCGTGGGGCGACGTGCACCTCCCCCACGGCTGGCACCTGAGCCCAGATCGGGTTCCGGTGCCGCCGATCCCGGTCGCGCCCGTCTCGCGGAGATCCAGCGGTGGCGCGCGTAGGTGCTGGCGGACCTCCGGGAGGACCCCGCCTACAGCGACACGAGTCCCTACTAGGACTTGTGGTTCGAGGTGGAGCACGATGCGCGCCGACACACCTGCTTCACCTCCGCGACGGCGAGGCCTCGCGCGCACGCCAGCTAGGAGGGTTGGCCGCCGCCCTGGCGGCCTACACATCGATGAGCCCGCGGCGGAGCGCCAGCGCCACAGGCCCAGCCCCGAGGAGGACGACGACCCCGAGCTGCATGCCACGCTCGCGGCATCCCGCGAGGTCAACGACCTCGAGGAGCTGGCCAAATGGCCGCACCTCGCTGAGGTGCTGCGCGCCTCCGCGCTCGAGGAGGAGGCCAGGAAGGCCAAGGAGGACGCCGACGTGTGGGCGTTCCTCGCCATGGCGCGACGGTAGGAGGAGGCCACGAGCCAGGCCGGGCTCCAGGAGGAGGAGGAGCGCCTAGCTGCGCTTCGGCATGCGGCGGAGCTGCATGCCGCTCCGGCGGAGCAGCGGCAGAAGGAGGCGGCGCGGCTGGCACGCCTACGCAGGCCGGCGAGCCCTCCCGACCCGCACTCCGCCTGGGAAAGGGCGCAGTGGTCGCCCTAGCCGGAGTCCCCAGCGTCCTCCGGCGTGTCTAGCCTGAATAGCGCGTCGCCGCCGGGGGCCATAGTCCTCATCAACGGCGACGGCGACGAGTACTACTAGGAGTAGGGTGGTGCACCGGTGGCCACCACGTCCCAAACCCTAGACTAGGGTTTCCCCTTTTTTTAAGTTTAAACCCATATAGGGCTTTCTTTTGTGTAAAAATTGCCCCAAATAGGGCTAAGTTTAAATTTAATTTGTTTTTGTTTTTGGTTTTTCTTATTTTGTTGTTGTTGTATTTGACTTTTGCGGTGTGTCCGTGCGTTGGGCGCAGTGCGCGACCCAAACGAACCATCGGTTAGGTCCACATGTCCGCGCGCCCACCCAAGCGACCTAAAACGGACGGCCCAACGCGTCCATTTGGGTCACATCGTTGGAGATACCCTTAGAGCATCTCCAGCCGCGTCCCCCGAACGACCCCGGATCGAGCGTTTGGGGGACGTGTTTCCTCCGTGCCGCGTTTAGGTGACGTCGCTCCCTAGCCGCGTCCGCAAAAACACACTCCAAATAAATAAAAGTGCAGGAAAAATAAAAGTTTTCATTCAAATTTGATTATATATTACAAGTTCGAATGAAAACGGACATTATAGGTACTTATAGGGGGTAATTTTAGTTCTTCTGATTCCTTTTTCAATTTACTTAAGTTGTTTTATTTGTATGCTTAAGTTGTGTACTCAAATAAATTAAGTTGATTCCTCGATCATGCTAAAGTTGTTTGGTATTGGTACGATCTATGTAGGTGTTCCATTTGAGCAACATACATAAGTTTTCCACTAGTTGGATTAGTTGTCTTGCCAACATGCTTAAGTCGA
The DNA here is from genome assembly GCF_019359855.2 of Lolium perenne. Taxonomy (NCBI): domain Eukaryota; kingdom Viridiplantae; phylum Streptophyta; class Magnoliopsida; order Poales; family Poaceae; genus Lolium; species Lolium perenne. The sequence continues at coordinate 17,416,927 of NC_067249.2, forward strand.
AACATGCTTAAGTCGAGTACTGAAATTAATTAACTTGATTTCTCCTGCATGCTTAAGTTGTTGGGTATTGATACAATCTATCCTAGGTTTTCATTTTTGAGGGACATGTATAAGTTGATCGCTAGTCTAATTACGTTGCCTTGTCAACATCATTAAAGTTCTTATATAGGACCGCACAACCAGTACAATCTCGAGGGCTGTGGTGGAGGAGGCCATGGCGCTTAGCTCAAGCAGATGGTGGGACCCACGAAGCCTAGCGTGAGCGCAAGCCTGCCTTGGCCCCTGACCAACGTAAGTATCTTATCTATTTAATTAACTTACTCACTAATGATTTGTTAAGTTGATTTTTTTGGTAATATTTAACTTGGGTAAACAATAATGCTAAATTGCATTCTAGGTAGCTGCTAAGTTGCTTTCTAGGTAGCTACTAAATTGCTTACTTTTTATGGTTAAATTGTTGTATCAAGTAGTTGCTAAGTTCCTGGTCGACCACATCATTTATATCTAGGATGTGTATGGATGGATCTAATATGCACAGAAGTTCATGTTTGCTTAATTTTAATTATTGTGTTTTAGGAATAGATTTGTTTCACAATCCTAGAGACATGTGGGTCCTAATCTAAGAGTAAAAGAAGATAAATACAGTAAAGGGGGATATGTGAAGTTAGGTGACGTGTGCTCTAATTACCTCCATCTTTTTATTTTACTTTGGATCTAAGCCTTGAATCATAGCAAATCTGGTGAATTGCAGGTTCAACGGAGAAGAGATGAAGAAGAGAAGAGTGCTGGAAGGGGGTGTCACGTGTTCCTTGGCTGTGGTTGCATCTTGGAGCTAGGGGTACACCGACACGTGAGGGCAGGTCCAGGCTAGCATTTGGGAACTTGGTCGGCGACTGGAGCGTATAGTGTGGTGTTTTTTTTCTTGGTGAGTACTGGGTGGGACAAAAGAGCATCCGAATGTTGGGGGGGGGGGGAACAACACCCTGATGCTTAGATAGAGAAACCAGCACCAGATGGTAGCTAGCCAAATCCATGTAATAATAGGATTACCCAAAATTACGAGCGACGATATTTTCCTTGGCTAGTCCTCCAGACGAGGGTATGGAGAGAGCGAGCGTAGGAATTGATTTGGCTTTGGGCCTTGTCACACTTAAGGAGCGAGACGATCCAATCCAATCCAATCCAACAAGAAAAGAAAAGAGAAAAGAAAGAAGGAATTGATTTTTGCTTGGAACAATAACTATTGATCTATCTATACTACTTCCTCCGTCTCAGTTTACTAGTCTTTTACGTATCTCTAGGTTGCCAATTTAATCTATATTATTTAAATTATATAATACAAAATTATATTATTTAAACTTTATATTATTTTTATAACTAATGCTAACTTGATCAAATTTACGATCTAAGGATACGCACACGTCTAATAAAGAGTGAGAAGGAGCACACGGTTCCGGGCACACGCATGTCTTCAACTTCTCGCACGCGGTGCTATAGTTATCACGGTGGTGGAATCGAGGGGTCGCATTAATTAAGGATCCACCTATATCCCGTAAAGTTGGCAACAAAAAGTTTTAACTGAAATCCAACGAAGACGATTTTCACGGAAATAACCCTTTCTACAAAAAAATACACAAAATAATCTTTCGACAAAACTATATTACTCCACCTTTTTATGTGACGCCTATGGAAACAGTACCACGCAAAGCCACACTTTATTGTGGCGCGCGATCGGAGGAGGCTTGCCTTGTTCGACTTGACGAACCCACCACCATCCCCAACAGTTCACCAGCTCCACTCATCCAACCGTCCGCGATGTCCAAGGCCGCCGCCGACGCCGCCGCAGCGGCGTCCCTCCCGCCGCCGCCGTCGGAGGTGGCCCACCTGGTGGCGATAAGTCGTCACACGCGACGCACGCGTTGGCTCAACCCTAACTCCTACTTATAGGGTACAATTCGACCAGTTTTTGGAGAGGTTCGGATTTTGTGGAGGGAAATAGGTGGGGCGGGAAGAAGACCAAGTTTTCGTTCTTCTCCTTTCCTTGTTGATTGCTGGGAGATATGGACGGGGTGGGGGATCGATGAGGTGCATTAATTCACATGCATGACAAACTGTAGTATTGATTTCTTTCCCTGCTATTAATTGATGATTGCGGAGGTCTCTCCAAAGTTACATAATTCACTGTATGGAGTGAATCACTCCTTCCATGATTATTGTCTTTTCACCTCTACATGAAAGTTTCATTTTTACTGTTATACTATCACGAATAGGAATCGGTACTGCTGGATTAATATCCGGGTGGAAGTGAAACGTCTGAGAATTAATGCGCATGCATGACGAGCCATGTTTATTTCCTTCACTATTATCAACAGCTGAAATCACCGCGGGAATCATGCTGGGCTCATTGTGCGTAATGGTCGCAAAATCTGTATTTTTTCCGTACATCTTTTCTTTGCTTGATATGTGAAACGACGATTGCGTATTTGAACTCGCCTCGTGCGCTTGACGTTGCAAGGTGAGAACAACTGAAAATTTTGAGCCAAAGCTTCATACGCAAAAAAAATCTGGAGACGAATTGGAGTATATCTCTGAGCAAGTAAATGAAATAAGAGAATTTCTACATGCATCATCGGCTATTAAAAGAAGTGGAGGATCCCAAACCATTAAAAGAAGTGTTCTTCTCTCTAATGAAATAAGACCCATCGGCTCAACTGAGCTGCCAACACACAGACAGGAGGCTAGGTTTTGGCTCAAATCCATAACCAAACCCACATAGCAGACCTAAACAATCCAGTCCAGGCTTTTGTTAGGTCGGATCATCATTGGGCACTAGCTTTGTTTGTCCATAGCTGCAGCTAGTCCTAGATCTTTCCCGCTTGCCGGCGGCCAGCATGCTTTCCGTAGCACTCCCCCGTCTGGTTTTGATTCTAGCACAGGCAGCCATGACAACCGCAGACAAGCAAAGAATCTTAGGTCAGTTCTCTCGCTTCTGATGGATCAAAAAGAATTAATCAAGGCACACGATCAAGGGTGTTGTGCATGGAGTCCAAGAAGCTTGATCAATTGCAGATCGCCATGTTATTTAGCAGTACCAAAAAAATCGGCATGACATCTCCTATTCTTTGGACATTCAGTCACATATCAAATGAATGCCACACTATAATGCTCACAGGAGTTCAAACAGAATCACTTGTCTAACCAAACACACTCCCACTAAAAATAAGGATGAAACAAACATCGACCACCACTCAACATCAGAAGCGACTTAAATTGCACATAGGCCGCCTATGGCCAGCATGGAAACGCTGAAGCCAGCAAAGCTTCCCAGGCTGCGTTGGACTCCAAAGCAGCCTCATAGGCCAGTTGGCAAGGGACTCCCGTGGAGCATCGTCTTGTCCTGTAAAAACAGAAGGAGCACTGAGAATGGATCCGTAATATAAAACAAACATATGGATTGTTCATTGTTGGTTTGATGAATACAAAGAGTTTGCGGATTTGGAACTTAAAACAGTGAGATCCTACATGTTTGTTGCTTTAAAACAAACAACAATGAAACTACAATTGATGATTTTCAAAGTACAAAGATATGCAAGTCAAATGTCATAACTCATAAAGATAAACTTGCTTTGATTAAGACATTGGTGTACACAACACAACCCTTGTGACACAAACATACAACCAACAAAAATCTTCGGAACACCGGACAACACCAGGCAAAGCTGATGCACAGCAGAATGGAAGTTACATAAAACAAAACATGCATCATAAACAATATATACCAGAGTTCAGTGAGGCAATAGAAAGGAAGCTCAACCGAGCTTGTCCCTAGTAGGGTCTTCCAACTTCCTTCCAAGTGATGCATCAGGCAGCGCGCATCAGCTATAGCCTATAGGTTCTAGCTACTACACCTATCTCTCATGTAGTCCTCATTTTCCTTGAACAAGAACAAAACATGATGGTCAGCTTGGGGAGATTTAGCAATAAGAAGTAGATTTCAAAATTGGCCTAACATGACGTTGGAATTGCAATAGCAATAGAAAAATGGCTTAATGGCATCACGGATCAGCATGTCAAAAACATGACTTGTGCAGACTAGAATGTACTATGTCATACATAACATGATCTGCAATATCCCAGCTACAGAAATATATTTGATTTCAAGGCATGTCTTGGAGATGTCGATTCCAGACTCTAACAATAGTAGTTCCAAGCTCATTTTTGTTGTCTCCATCTTGACAACACACGACAACTTAGATTGGAACACTCATTTTTGTGTGCAACTGGAAGTAATCAAAATAACAATTATTTGATGGTCAAGACTGGAGCATATATTAGTAACAAAATCATCAAAACTAAAAACAACAATGAATTATTGCTTCATGATGTCAACAGGAACTTAGTACAACTTGCACTATCAGGTAGGCACATAATTGATAAGACATTTTGATTTACTTGGCCGAAAGACACATGTCATTGGAAATACGCCTCATGTACAGAAATTCACACTTGGCACTATAGCTACACATGGCAAAAGGGATATGCAAGTACACCATATGTTCACGAAAACATCACAAGATCTCATACACAACAGGATTTGTAAGAAAGTTATCCACTAATAAATAAAGTATACTGTAATGGATACCTCACCTAAACACATTGAGTCGAAGAAGAAAGCCTACCGACCGGATCCGGCGGCCATGGCTAATTAACAAGGGTTGAGCCAGGAAAAATGGTTGCCGGTGTCAAAACAGAAGTATCTTGATCTAATTCGCAACTTATAGTGACTATACTATATATTGCACAAACTGAAATAAATAATAATTGCCAATGTATCATAATGAATAAAATTCGGTTTACAAAATTAGCTACCTCTATTTTCCCTGGCCTCTGCAATTCTTCATCTTCAAAAACCGATCCATGACATCCGTAATTGGAATTGAATATAGAAGTATGTGCTATAGGAAGCAAATGATGCAGTTATTCCCTGGCCTATGCGGTTGCGTAGCACGGTCTTCACTAAAGTACAAAAAAACATCTGCTTAGAACCCAACTATGTCCAGCCAATGCAAAAATTAAATGAACAGTTGGTAAGATCTTGAAGCCATACAAGATACATGATGGTAGAAACTGACCGTTCCTACAAATGACATGAAAATGAAATAGTAATTATAAGCACGCATAAAAATAAATGCAAACACGATACAACTGAAAACTTGGATGCTTAACCCTACAGATTCGTGATGAGCACTTAGCAGCCTGCAACTGACCAGTGTGCTTGTGGATAATAATACTCATAAAATGTTTTACGATAAAGAAAAATATGCATCAGAATAAGGTACAACAGAAACATAGTACAAACCCTTGAACTACATTAAAGTACCGAATACATATAGATAGCAAGGCAAATTAACAAGATATATTCTTTCCTGAAAGAGCATTAGATATAGGAGTATTGCTTATATCCTGGACAAAGTGGAAATTAACAAGAACAGATTACTATCTCATAATGGAAGTGCGTAGCTATAAGGACCATGATCAACCTCCTAGACTGTTTTTAGCAAAGTGCAGCGGTGCAATTTATTACTTGCCCAATTTCAGGAAATAGTAAAACAATGCACTATTTTGGAAAAGAAAACCACCTAAACTACACCTAAATATAAAAAAAAAATACTCTATTGACTCAAATTGAGAGCATTTGGTACATCCCTTCATTTTAGGCACTAGTGGCAATCATTCAATCACACAATGGCGCAAAAAAATTCAATAACTCTGCTTCCACATATTAACCTGGGGCTGTTTTTGAAGATTATACTAACCTATGGGTACCATGGAATAGTAGCGACCACTTGCGGCTTTGGTCTCGCCGACACCATTGTTGAGACCACCACCATAACACCAACAAAGTACGTGATTTCTGAGTTCGGATTCACTCCTGGCCAAAAAAATAAAAAGACACGACCGTGCATTAGAAAACGAGACAAAGTTATTATTATTTGGACAAGTGGAGAGGGAAACAAGAGCACCTCTACCGACACAATTACTTTGCCTTTTCGACCCTGAAGGTCACTTTAGTATCATCCGCGAAATGCAAAGTCGCCACAATTTCAGCACGGCAGCTTGACCTTAACTTCCAAACATTATGCATGCAACTTGACCTTCATTTTTGTACATGTGCAACTTTTAGAAAAGGCGAAATATACATGCATTATACATGTACTAGTGTGAACTAGCTGCCATACCAATAACGAGTAGTGGAGTACACTCATCTTTCAGTAGTAAGCAACAACAAATGAATGCCATCAGATCAGGATTGGCAAAACACAATGCAACTAGCTAGCAGTGTCACCTGACTTGCTTAGCTAGATCAATTCTAACTTTAAATTGAAAAAAATCCCAAAAAAAGAAAAAGGCAGGGGAGTCCTATTTTTTGGCGCGATCTTGCCTGTTTTGGGGACATCCAAACCTGATTGGCAAACAATATACTACAAATAAAACAATATTCACAACGCATGTGACACACAATCAACCTGAATTACTGCAACATGAGACAACAAACAACCGGCAAGGCAAACCTAATGCGCATGATGAAATTTTCCGCAATCACATCCTAGCCTGGGCCAGTTACTTACAACACAACATGCATGCTGCATTACAGCACGATTCCGAGTCTATTACCCTCCTCCATGTTTCCTTGTTTCTTTCCAAGTGATATACACATTAGGCAGCTACTACCCTCCTTGTTATCCTCCAAAAAGAACACAAATTTATGGTGAAGTGGATTTAGCAAGCATCAATTAACATAAAACATACAACCTAATATAGCAGCAAATAGTGCTATAGACTTCACCTCAACACATTAAGATGGAGTTAACATTATTCTACTAATACCACAATAAATTAAACTGACATGAGCTGATAATAATAGTACAAGCTTAACATCACCATGTAAACAAATGGAGAGGTTTACTAGCAGGGTAGCAGCACGCATAGAACATTGATGATAGCATCAACGATGATCTAGATTGGGTTGGCATCGTTGTTGCCACAACAGTGACCACTTGAGGCGTTGATCTCACCGACACCATTGTTGACACCGGTGACATAACACCAAAAAATCAGAATTGATGAGTTCGGATTTAGCCTTGGCCAACAACTTCTCCAAGTTTCCATGGCAAAACTTGAAGAAGACACTAAAGCGGATTTGAAAACAAGACAATTATTATTATCTGGACAAGTAGAGAGGGAAACAAGAGCACCTCTCCTGACGGCATTTCTTTCCATCGCCATGCCATTTACGACCTGTGAGGTCACTTGATCCCATCTGCAAAATGCAAAGTCGCCACACCTTGAGCAGTCTAAACGGCACAAGACAAAAATTCTAGTTCGTAAAATAATGAAGATCCACATCCTTTTTCAGCATATCAAGAATGATTGATGCGTACCCGAGGGAAGTATCACCGACAGTTTGAAGCATTTTATATCAAAGGATCCCTGTTCTATAGCAGCGACAATATGACTATGTGTTGGCTCCACCGATAAGATCCACATATGTCAGGAGAAAATAACAGACCTACACACCATGATCAAACTACTATACGCTCTGAAATAGAATTTACATGCCAGTTTACAACACTACGGCCCAAGTTCCTACTTGTTAATGGGAAATTTGAACATGAGAGTTTTCACAAATACATAGTAGGAAGATAGCCTGTAATTAGATAGTGTTTGCTGACAATATATAGAGTAAATTCGAACAACACATATGAGAATATGGATGCGCTAATCTAAGAACAAGTACTAGTTTGCTGCACTTCAGTGATAACCCATACAAAAATATAGCAAGTTAACGGATTTACAGGATAACCAAAAGAATAAACCAATAACAGGTACTAGTTTGCTGCACTGCAACTAGTTAATGGGTCTATTTATTTCGAAAATGAGTGTTTTTGCAGCTAGAGATGTACATGACACAAATCCTAGGCGCGCACAAGAGGCATCGAAAATAGAACATGACCTTGACAACAATGACGACGACAAAGTAGAAGAAAGAGTTGAACCGGCAAGCGCACTGCTCCACCACCTTCTCCTTAGACCTGTCCAACCCATCCACTCCTCCAACTACCAAGAAATAATCAAAAGCAAATGGTGAACTTTATAACATGATAAAATTAACAAGCTAATAAATTAGCTCCTACCATGCTCTTGAAAGAGGTCAGGCAGATAGAATTGCACTGTCCACCTCACTATTAACCATTATGATCTTTTTTCACCAATCTAACAGGAAATCGAGCATTAAGTACTCATTAGGTACTGCCAATCAATAGTTCTTGGTTAGAGTTGCTAAACAAAGTTCTACATATGCTAAACTACACTTCTGCTGGTACACAACAAGCCAGCACTTTCACAAATACCAAAGCTATATAGTAGATTTCAGTAGCTCTGAGTTGCAGAATATTAACATGCACAGTGAGTTATTGCAGGCTGAGAAACACGTGATGAGTAGGATCTAAAATCTAGCAGTCCTGCACTAAATTGAGTACCTCGAACATGCCGCTACAAGGATAGGAGGTCAGCAATAGTAGTATGTCAATTTGAACTAACCTATATAACAACTGCACTAAATTTAGTACACCTCAAACTGCAGCTAAGAGGATCCAACCATAAGCCACTAAAAAAATAAGTACACACCAATGAATAGTTAACTAGTTTTGTAGACTAGATAATGCATAGTACCGGAAATTACTCGATATATCAATGCAATACAAATTCAATAGTTTAGTGGTCTAAGTTGCATGCTATGGATTGTTCACTCTAACGGTACCTAGCATTACAAGAAAAAAGACGTCAATGGATGCCACACTTGGCTGCTGCCTATACCTAACAAAACACAAAAAGGTGAACATACTTAACTCATCTAATTGGTGGATGGATGATGCTCACGAAGCAAGATGAGAAAGTTTTCATTGGGCTAATATAATTCCTGTGGAATCCATCAAGCACGCCACGGGACTTTTCACAGGTTTTACCCATCGTGCATGAACTATATTTACTTGCAGCTGAACCATGACAACGATGGCGACCACCAACAGGAAGAAGATGGAGGAGGACTCACATGGTCGTGCGAGGAGAACACTGGGGAGCCACAGCCACGGCCGTGCCTACATGGAAATGAAGAACATGGTAATCGTGTGAGGAAACAACTATTAAATCTTTTTTTTCTCATACAGTAATGCAGGTCAATTAGCAGCAAAGGAAAATAGCAAAAGCAAGGTACATATATGTTGTAACAACAAACTTATGCACTCAATTTAGAGCAAGTGGCTTAGTAAGACCGTGGTTTCAACCTGATCCCCCTTTCATAAACTACATAAAAATTAAGTCTGGAACGTGCCACAAGCTGTTAACTTGAAGCCATATACAAGTCATATTTAGAATAGAACACTGCTGCAGGTACAAAAATAGGAATACAATCCCCAAGTGGCAACAAGTGAAACAAATGATGAGTTCAGAATCTATTTTGACAGATTCACAATTACCAAATTGGATACAAATTCATTATTCATTCTCTTTCATAGTTTCGAAATCTATTTTGAATACAAAGAATGTCGAAACAAATCAGTTCAAATGAATCAGTTCACTATGCACATGTTTCATTATCTTTCATAGCAAGCAGAGACTTTGTTTGCAAAATTAAATTAGATGCAGGAGTGGGCGATGGTGCTCACTCGGAAGCGGACCGTTGGGGAGGTGACCGGGACCGGCAACAGTATGCCGGAGAGGTGGCCGACGGCAGGAGCCCGGGGACGTCGCCGGTGGTGGCAGCGGTTAGGGCGGTGGTCGCAGGGAGCAGCAGCTTCTTGCAGACGACCACCATCTCTTAGTCCGAGCCTCCCCGCCACCAATCCAGCGCCTTGGCGAGGTTGCTCCCGTGGCCGTGGATGGCCGGCCAGGAGACGGGATGGAACCACGCAGAGGCGCCGCTGAGACAGGATCCTGCTCGCTCGTCTAGGGTTCATCGTGGGTGTTGCAGATTGAAGGCTCCACGCCGCCGGTTCGGTGGAGGATTAGGGGCTGGTGTTGGGACGTAGGTCGGCAGCCCGAGGTCTCGCCGGAGACGGCCAGAATCGAGCTGACTGTGGTGGCGCAATTGGGATCGCGAGCGAGCTGAAGTGCAGCAAACAAGGATTAGGGGCTGGTGATGCGATGACTTCAATTTCGTAATGTGATTGGCTGGACATGAGTCCGCTGCATAGACTTCGCCAACGAGTGATTGCGTCCATAATTTTCTCGAAACTATGCGCGTTGTTTGGCTTAAAATTGTGTCTCACCGGTGCCTAATAAATCCACTCGTTTCCCGCCATAGTATTAATGCCACTGGCATGTGAACAATCAAGCATGCGGCTACGATACAAGTAGTACTAGTACTATTTACATGCTCAGCTATTTGCACTACATGATGCATTCATGCGGTACCAGAAATACTCACCTAAGTACACGATCAGTCATTGATCATGCTCACCTAAGTATTTGCTCCATGGGGTATTCCGGCCATTAGCCCATAATAATACATCACTCTATGCATGGGAAAATGTTGCATATTAGGCGTGTGTATATACTCACCATTCAGACAATAATTTCATGAATATGAAAAAAGGTGTCCATTATACCGTGTTTTATCTGTTTATTTTTATTGCGGAATCTAGTCCTACATATGAATGCTAACCACGGGAGCGCGCCGCAAGCTAAAATACATATATCAAAAAAGTAGTGGAATGATTTATGAAAAACATAACAAGTAAAACCCTTGTCAGGACAATGCCTTTGTTATCAAATCGTCTACTCTTAGACAAATGACATGATAGGTGCAAATGCGTCGCCCCACCAATGACGGTGATCCAATATTGATCAGAGTCCTCGATGTCACGGGCTTCACTCAATTTACATTGGTAGCATACCATGGGATGTCATTCATCATGGATGTGTCGTGACCCAGGTGCCACAAAGGACGGTAAATTGATTTTTTACCTAACACATATCGACGGCGACGCCATGTTGGATAGAGTGGTCGTTGGGTGTGCATCGTCTAGCTTGCCACTTGACGATGGCGCCTTGAGACGACAAGGGGATGTGGAGGACGGGAGACGTGCATGGGCACACTCCCACACCCGATGATAACTTTGGTGTCGGGGCCGAACATCTCACTAGTAGGCACAAGGGTAGGCTTTCCGTGTTTACTAACTAGTGGTACTTTACTGTGACACTAGGATATCAAGGCCAATGTCTCAACTCGTACAAGAACAAGGAATCTTTATGGGGTTAATTACTGCCATATGACCAACCATAACACCACTAAAGATTAAAGTCACGTGGGTCGCCACTTTCGAAGGAGATATAAGGATAGACGATGACGGGTCCATAGATTTAAGGATATATATATATACACACAATTATGTTGTAAAGTAGAATAAGTAGAATAGCCAGTACACTTATGGTGAAGTGGAACTTGCTATAGAACAAAACTATCCCTTCAAAGGTTTAGGACTTAGAGTGCAAAACTCCCACATCAGGGTTACCGACCTAACTTTCTTTCCCAAGTGGTGATTCCATGTGGCTCTTCTCTTTTTTTGCGTTAGTATAAGTCCTTGGAACATGAAAAACTCAAAAGGAGGTCATGTGCTTACAAGAGTTGGGCCAGTGGCCTTGAAGTGGGAGTTAGTTTTGCACTGCAAGTGTGAAATATTCCTCGCGGGTAGTAGTATTTGCGAAGGAGGTGTTTATTGGTTTTCTTTATCTTCACAACGCACTTATATGACCATATTAGGACCCTATGCAACAGGGGTCGTTTCCTGCCCTTCCTCTTTGGGTTTCAAGCGAAAGTCTATTTCATGGGCCCCACAATGTCTACCCCTACCCTTGCTTCTGAAGTGGGTATTTCATGTGACTCTTCTCATTGTTTTTGTTAGTGTAGATCCTAGGAACATCAAAGCCCACGAAATATGCCAAGTGCTTCCAAGAGCTTGGTCGGTGGCCTCGAAGTGGGAGTTTTACACTATGAGTATGATATCATCCTCTAGGTAGTCATATTTGCGACCTAGGTGTCAATACATCGATTTATATTGTTTTTTCACTCATTGTCGCACTTATATACCCATATTAGGGCCCCATGCAAGAGGGGAATGTGTCTGACCTTTCCTCTCTCGGTTCCAGGTGAAACCTTATTTCATGGGCCCCACAACATCTACCCCCAACTTTCCTTCCAAGTGGTGATTCCTTCTGACTATTCCCTTTGTTTGGGTTAGTGTAGGCCATAGGAAGATGAAACCCCAAAAGGAGGCCAAGTGCTTACAAGAGTTTGGGTTTGTGACCTCGAAGTCGAAGTTTTGCACCATGACACTTAATCTTCCTTTAGGGTAGTCATGTTTGCAAAGTCGGTGACATGCACAGGTCTAGCCCTTCCTCTCCCAGTTTCATGTGAAACCATGTTCTATGAGCCCCGCAAGACGTATATCCCCAGCTTTCCTTCCAAAATGGTGATCCCATGTGACTCCTATCTTAGCTTGTGTTAGTGTAGGTCATATGAACATAAAATACTCCCAAAAGAGGCCAAGTTCTTACAAGAGTAGGGTCGATGGCCTCAAAGTTGGAGTTTTGCACTGTAATTCTGAATTTTTCCTCCCATGGTGTACCATTTGCGAAGGAAGTGTCATTAAAGAGTTTTTTAATTAGATTTTACTCTTCACAATACACCTATATACCCATATAGTACCCCATTTAGGAGGGGATTAGATTCCGACCTTTCCTTTCCTGGTTTTAGGTGAAACCATGTTTCATGTGCCTGCGTTCCTTCAGAAGTGGTGATTCCATGTGACGACTACTCTATTTTTTATGTTAGCGTAGGTCCTAAGAACATGGAAAATAAAAAAATACCAAATTATTACAATATTTGGGTTGGTGGCTTCGAAGTGGGACTTCAACAGAAAATGTGAAATAACCATCCTGAGAAGTCATGTTTACGAGGGAGGTGCCACTTCATAGTTGTATATTGGTTTTCACTCTTCCTACCACACTTATATACCGATATTAGGATCCAATGCAAGAGAGGGGTAATTCTCGACCTTTCATCACCCAGTTTCACGCTAAACCTTGTTTCGTGGGCCCTGTGACGCCTACCCCTATATTTCCTTCCAAAAATGGAGATTTCATGCAAATCTTCTCTTTTTTAGTGTTAGTGTGCATCATAGGAACATAAAAATTCCAAAAGGAGGCTAAGAGGTTACAGTAGTTAGGTCGGTTGCCTCGAAGTGGGAGTTTGCACTCTAAGTGTGAAATCTTCCTCTCGAGTAGTGTCTTGTTTGCGAAGGAGGTTCCACTTGCGAAGGAGAAAGTTCCAGAAGAATAAGAATAGGAAATGATGGTGGAAAAAAATGGCAGTAAGCGATGCGAGTTACAAAATAGAGACACAAAAGGAGGTCCGGAAAACAAACAAAACTTTCGCTCGATAGTGACATCATTGTCTTCGCTAGTGTCGGTGAGAACGAAGTGATCCATGTAAGATCAGGTTCGCCATCCTCTCACCTAAGCACTAACACCGCTCTTTCACCATGCAACCACTGATCGACCCTCTATGATTTATGTGAGATTTCAGGTGAAAACTCTATCTGCAAAAAAGAAAGATATTATAAGTAATATGTACATATATTTTAGTATAGTACTATAACTAGATTAGACGGTAAAGTAAATGCAAAGAATGCAAGGTCGTGGTTGAGGACGTGAAAAACACCCATAGTACTATAATTTGATGCATATCAAATCTCAGTTCTTTCCAATACTAGTACTTGGATCATCAGCGAGATGCCGCTAAATTAACCAAATACAGGAGAATCGCTTTAAACGAGGGGTTGCATGGGATTGTGGGCGGCGGCACAAATTTCGTGCGGCACAATTTTTTTGACATTATTAGGCTGCTCATAGTGGGGAGTAACTTAGACTAGTAACATATGCCATATTACTAGTCTAGGTTACTACCTTCATAGTGGGTAGTAACTTATATGTGGTGTCATGTATTGTGTCATTTATTATGTTGTAGACTCATTTTGCCTTGGAGTGTGTGATGTTATGGTAGCATTTGAATTCTGCCTCACTCTTTTTTCTTCATTTATTCACATGCCATGTCACCAAAATGCCTTGAGATGTGTGATGTTACTAGCTATGTTACTCCCACTATGAGCAGTCTTATGGCCTGTAATTAATCTTGGACGAATTTTAGGGGTCACACCGGACGCATGTCATCAATCAAAAGAAAAAGAGAAAGAAAAACAAATTCTCAACTAACTCCATTCCCCTTTCTCTCACGACCAGAGCCCTCCCCCGCCGCTCGCCGGCCAAGCTCCGGCGCGGGCTTCTCGCTCGCTCCCCCCGCCAATGCAGCCTTCCAGCGCGCCCAATCGCGCCGCCGAGGAAACCCTAGCTGCTACTCTCCCGGCGGGGGCACGACCGCGGCCGGCGAAGGAAGACCGGGAGGCGCGGAGGACGGATTTCTGGTCGCCTCCCGAGCTTAAGCCTGCTCCCTCCCCGCTCTGACCTGCTGCAAACCATAGCAGCATCGAGCATGGCGGGGCCGGCCCCACTCGCCCCTCGCCGTCGATTTCCCGGCCGTGGGAGCCGCTGCTCTTCCACGGTACAAGCGCGTCTCCAAGCGCGCCTCGCCGTCGATCTCCGGCACCCCTGTCTCCTCAGCGTTTTCCCACACCATGGGCGCGGCCGTGAGCGTCCACGACCTGTAGGACCTCGCCCCTCTGCAGCTCTTCCTCGATGGACGGCAGCACCGCGTCGGAGCTCGGCGGCTCCTAGTTCTGCAGCTATTTCCTCCCCGAGCTGCTGCCCGAGGTGGTGCTGCCGGCGTCTCCTCTGTGCTACTGTCGGCGAGCACGTCCACGAGCACCTGCTGTCGACCACCTCCACGACAAGCTGCTGCCGGTGAGGCCCCTCTCCTCATCCTCCCGCTACTCTTGCAAAAAAATAATGAATCTTTGTATTATGTTGGATGTGCTAGCACTTGAGAAACCGTGCGTTTCATCCATGTGAACAATTTTGATGCAAATTGTTTCATCAAGATTGCTCTGCTGGATCAATTTTGATTTATACCTGTATCTTGATTAGTAGTTGACACTAGCTGAGCCAATAGTTGTATCCAGTGAGGAATCAATAACCCATTTGAGGGAGGCCATGGACGTTCCTCTTTTAATCTTGTCGAGTTGTTCATAATGGGCAGTAGCAGAACGAGGCCCCTGTTTTACTCCAATGCTTTCTTGTTTTACTGATTTGCTGTGGTTAGATTCAGTCCCAATCTGCTAACCTATGGATGCATGGCAGTTCCCGAAATGGTCACGATCTATTAGGAATTTCTATAATTGTTGATCTTGAATAAGTTGTGTCCATTTTTTGCTGCTTAGGTGATCTTAAAGTCACTTGGTCTCCATCATACAATATTGGTTGCTTCTGGTTGGCTTGCACGCTGGAGCAGTAGTGCGTGCTCACTGACCGACTTATGCCACGCTGGCTGACTGCATCTTCAAGGAAGGTAATACTTGGGCAATCAGCACGTGTGTGTTATGATGAATGGACTGTTGAATGGATCTTGTTTATGTTAGCTTAAAATTGCATTAATTCTGGAGTAGAATCCTGATGTGCGTGTTTATGCACGAGTTTACAGATAGTTTGTGCTTCTTATGGCTCACTTTAATTTGCTTTGCCATTGAACTTTAATTTGCTTTGCCATTGAACTAGGCTTTGTCTTAAAATCTAGCATGGCCAGTCTACTCATAGTGTGTATTATGTGTCAATCTTCAGAATGCAACATCCGAGAGATGTCCATCACACATCTTCAGATTTTTAAGCCTGACAGATTTTTATGTATGCTATCTATTTCGCTTTTCTACCAAGCACTCATATTTGCTATATTATTGATGTAGGTCAGTGGAGCAACTTGTGGCAGATCTCGCTACTACCGCTGTCAGCATGCTACTATTAGGACCTCTACTGCGAGAAGCAAGTAGGGCTTTGACCTGTTGGTGTGTTCTTGTGTGGCGCCCTTGCTGCCCATGTTCACCACCAACGAGTCTGAAACCGGAGAGGGTGCTGCTGTCCTGCTTCTTGGCCGTGGGCGACCTCGAGCATGAGGTCTCCACGATGGACACGCTCGCCGGCATCACCGTCAATTTCAGGGTCGAGGTAATTTCATCCAACCCTGCTGGTCTGGTTGCTGCATATGGTGTTCTCTATGCATTTTGTTCTTGCCAAATGAGAGGGATAAGCTAGGGAAAATTAAGCAAGTGAGAATGTTTGCATGGTCCTTTCTTTCTTTGCTTCTGTTAGCCTATATGTTTGATCTGGAGCAGTAGCTGTGCTCACTGACCGACTTTTGCCATGCTGGCTAGCTACATCTTGAAAGGTTGTATCTTTTGCTTTGTTCGTCAACATAAGGCCTCCATTTGTTGTACTCTGTCAATTTTGATTCACTGCGACAACTACTATGTTGCAAACTTCGCTTATAATGTTTGCTATCGATTCTTTCTTGAGCAGCGGGAGGAGTGGATATGTTGGATAGGAGTGGATTATGAATGTACTGATCCATTTGCTATATTATTGATGTAGGTCAATGAAGCAACTTGTGGCAAATCTCGCTACTACCGTTGTCCGCTTGTTACTAGTAGGACCTCTACTTTGAGAAGGAAGTAGTGATCGTCCTGTTGGTTGGCTCTTGTGTGGCGCCCTCGCTGCCCGTGTTCTCCACCGATGAGTCTGAAACCTGAGAGGACGCTGCTGTCCTTCTTCTTTGACGTGGATGACCTCGAGCATGAGGTCTCTAGGATGGACACACTCGCCGACATCACCATCAAACCGTGATGGTGGTGATGTTCACATTTGTTTGCAGTTTGATTACATTGAGCCAAAACTGAGCTATATCGTTATTTACTTCTCTGCAGATTCCTAGCTCTATTTCTTTCTTTTTTGGCTATCCTTGATAGGAAATCATTGCATTCTCTATATTTTTCCTTGGCTTGCTTGCATGAGTGTTACAGCAATTTGCACATCTGTGTTCTAGGTCAGTTTCTATTTGCTTTTTTTTTTAATATTGGTAGGTCTGTTTATGATCTCTAGGACAGTAATCATCTAGCTTTTTTTTACGCGCAACAACAGTAATCATCAAGCTTTGTTTCTCTTCCTTTAATGTATATGGGCTTAAGAACTTTATGCTTGCTCATATTTTAGCAAGTGCATGACTCCGAATATGTATAGTTGATCATGAACTTGATTTCCAATAATAGCTGTTTTAGCCATCGAGTCAATGCCCTGTGTAGGGCCATTGAGCCATCACGTCAGACTTTTAGAAATTTTTGGTGCTTTACTGGTACTGGAATTTGTGGTTGCAGGTGTAGTTGTTCTTGTCAACGTTAAACATACTAGTCGAATTGGATTGTATGTTTGAATGTCCAGAGGTATGCTGTATGTATTTTACTGTCATTTGTATTGTGGTCTGGATGTCCAGAGAAGGGCAAAGATCATGGAACAATTTTGAACACTTGCTAATTAAACTTGCCGTGATTTAGTAAGTTTAACTCTTAGTGGCTTTGAATTGATAGTATTTGGCTGTTGCTGGTGATGAAGTAGTGCCACTGCAATTTATTTGGCCAAGGTGACAGTTGACATCAACTGCATCTATTCGCGAATATTCAACATCACATTTTCGCCACTAGCTGCTCCTCTGACTATTTCTTAATATTTCATTGGCATGCCTGTGAACATGTGTTTCCTGACACTAATTAAAGCGTGCAAATTCTATTTGCAGGACTGAGAAGCGGAGCTGGAGGTGGCCTTCTTCCTCTATATACGACTAGGTATGTTTAGGTGAGTATCACTGCTGTGATATATAGTGGCATGTAGAGCTATGGCTAAAGTGTGATCCGGCTATCGAGGAGGTGACAATGCTGGTTTAGGTTCAGTTTTGGTAGTTGTGTAACCAGGACGTGGTCCTGGCACTAAGTGCTGTTCTAACCGATTCTTTGGTTGATGTTTTTATTGTGAATTGTGCCTATTTCAGTTGTATGTGTATTTTTGGGATTTGACCAAGTTGCTGTGATGTGCAATGTTGCAACATAGCAATGCTATTGTGGTCCTGAATAGCATAAGTTCTGAGAATATCCAGGAGCATTTGGGGTCTCCATTATATTTTGTCTTGACCTGGGCATATATCTATATCATGTGTAGCTAGCTATCTGCACAGAATGAAGTAGCTACCTGTGTCTGTACCTACTCTGTTGGTGTTCCTGTAATAGATGAGATTGCCCAACTCATTTTTTCTTTCCGGCTGGTGTTTACTGCTGAATCAAATCGAAAGATGAATTTGTGCTGGCAAATAGTTGGCTCACTTGGAACATGCTGCAGGGCGTGGAGCATTTGTATGTAAGAGCTAAGGAAGTGTTACCGTCAATCAAGCATCCGGGGCATGAATTAATGGCTTCCAAAGCACGTGGACAGCTCATCATCATCAAGCGTGCTGCGTGCTGCGTGCTGCGTGCTGTGCACCTGACGAGGAAGCGATTCAAGCTCCATCGACAACCCCATCAGCGGGGCCGTGCTTCGCCTGCATTTACTCGTCGGAGACCGGAGCATGGGGCGATCTCATCTCGACGCCGTTTCCATCCAAGGCTACGATTTTCGACCATGAGCCCGCCGTTCTGGCTGGGGACTCCCTCACGGCTTCACGAAACATACTACTCGAGTTTGATCTGAACACGCGGAGCCTAGCAGTGACATCCCTGTCAAAGCACATGCTAACCAGACAGCATTACGGGGTGATTCGAGCAGAGGGTGGGAGGATGGGTTTCATCTTCGTGTCCGAATTCACCGCCCAACTATGGAGGAGGGATACAGACTCTAGTGATGGGGTTGTTTCGTGGGCGCGGGGAACAACTATCCAGCTGGACAAGTTACTCCCTCCAGATTCGCGGAAAGAACACCCAAGTATGGTCGGGTATGCTGAGGAAAATAATGCGGTGTTCTTCGAGACTGTTGATGGCGTCTTCATGCTCCATCTCGAGTCGCTGCAGCTCAAGAGGCTTTCCGAAGCCAACATCATTCGTTGCCATCACCCATTCGAACTTGTATATACTCCAGGTAATATATATCATGCCTTTGATCTCCTGGAATAATGAGTTATCTCTGTGTATGAAAACCCCCGCATCTTTTCTCCGTCTCGTCACCATTCCCCTTCAGCCGCCCGAGCGGCTCCCACTCCACGCTACTCGCTCGCAGAGACTGTGGTAGAGTCCTTTTGCAAGTGAAACCCATACAATAAACACCGAGCTTGGCTAATTCTGTGTATTAACTGAACTAAATTTCGCTCTTGCTTGCCTACTGAAATTCGCAAGAGTTGTATAATGGTAGTGTCAGAGTATGGCCGCAGTGCAGTACCTTTGTTCAAGTGGAGATACATAGCAGTTTGAAGTTGAAGACAGCTATATGAAAAGTTAGCTCAAACCAACTAAAATATCGAATAGGTGGCTCAGTTGGTACATTTGGGAGCTTAAAAGCTAGTTATATTTGTTTCGTTCAATGTTGTTATCTCTGCTGATCTTCGTAATAATATTATATCTATAATAGCGTTTTGGTTTCAAGCTTAGAAAGTAGTTGTATATTTTGTCAACTGTGGTAGAGTCCTTTTGCAAGTGAAAAATTCATTTATAGCATTAAAAATCATTAAACCGAGGCCATTTAATCTCTTTAAATTACTGGTGCAAGTTTATGTAATTATCTTGTTGATGCCTCCATGTATTTGTTTTTTTTTCTTTGAAATATCATTGGTTGTTTGACTTATGCTTGTAAAACAGCCATTCTCGATGGAGCTAAAGTTGTGAGGCACCAGCAGTTGACGCGATGGTCACAGATCACACAATACATAAAACGATTGTTCAGTTAAATTACATATTGTGATGTATTGATCGATTGAGGAGGTAAGCTTATCTTCTGCATGTAAGTTAAGGCATCTAAACTTTTTCTTTTTACGAAAATGTATCACTTCCATTGTTACCACAATCTTTTGAGTGCCAAATTGCAAGCGATTGTTGTGGTAGTGCGGCCTCTTTTCCCTGTAACTTCTCAGAGGATTGATGACTTATGACCTTTCCCCGTTCATTTCCTTTTCTGTGCATATGTCCTTGCCATCTCATAAATTAGAATTTGTCGAAACATATTTCCTCTTACGTGTGCTTCATGAAAAACTTGAATATGCTTTTCTCCATTGATGGTTCTTGCAATTTGGGGCTGGTGGATTGTCTGATTGCGATCAGTTTGAGTGACAATTCAGTACATTATAAAATTTGAGAGACCATGATCTGGTTGCCAGAGTGAAAGCTATTCCTATGATGAGTATCTTCTTGTTCCCTTAATCTCGAATTTCTAAACAAACCAAATAATATCCTTTGTGCTCAAACTTCTTTTGTTACCAAAATTTTCTATGGACCCAAAAGGAACCATATATATTTGCTTTCTTATCATCTCCCACATTTTCACATTTCCCTTGCACCTCTTTGGCTTATCAAATCTTGACAAAAGAAACGTCTGCAAATTAATTGTTAGTTAATTACTGTTTGAAGTACAACAATGGCAGCTATGTGTTACCAAATACTAATTCAAGTACTACTACCTGCTAGAAATTTTTCGTTCATGATGGTATACTGGTATATTTATTATATTTGGCTTGGCTATACAAGTCTTGATAAAGAAATGCCTAATAAGCTATATCAGGAACATGACATTGAATACACTGAAACTCACAGAAATGATAGCTCAATAAGTAATTTTGCCCCTTGGCATTAGTGAACATCTGTTGATGAACAATGTCCTTTAGTCTTGGGTATGTAAGAAGAATCAAATTCTGGTCTTACCCCTTTGACCTGTTCCACTTGGAGGCAATGTGATTCTTTGTCGATTAAATTGTAGACAAAATATATTCTCCTTTATCTTAACTTTGGATGACCTCATGTTCCCGTTAATTATGTAATATTAAATTGGTGAATGTTTCTCTGTTTTTTCTGTTAAATTAGCTGATTCAAGCCGTACTGTTTTCACTACGCACCCCTTTCTAATCATATGTGCACACCAAGCCATTTGATGTACACAAGCCACTTGCTTTGAGTTCCACTGCTCCAAAACCTTGTCTCATATGAGAAAACCTTGTGCATGCATCTGAGAAATAAGTCTTCACTCAGTGGGATACTCCACCTCTCTTGCAAGTTGTGTGGATGATTTTCACATATCTAATTATCCCTTTGTTATAAGGCTCTAATTATTTTTTCCAGTCTGATTGCTCCAATTAGAAATAATTTTGGAGCAGTGGAAATTTAGATTTGTATGGTTAGCAGCCATTTTAATTGTATCGCCTTATCACTCTGCTTCCTTTTCAGGTCCACCGGCATGAAGCTTTGTGTGTGCTACCGGGGACCTGTACACCACTACACCTAACTATTTTGTACAAGTACTTGTGAAAACTCATTTATAGATTGTGCTAATATAGTATATGGCTGCATAATTGTGTACTCCCTCTGTCCACTTATTTTTATTTTCAAGAGAGATTATCTTTTTTTTTTTGCGAAACACAGTACAATCAAAGACGCTCATACATACGCGCACACACTCACCCCTATGAACGCACACACGCACACCCTACCCCTATGAGCACCTCCAAGAGACTGCGTTGAAGAATTGATCCGGTGGGTCTTGAGATTGACGAAGTCACCACAGGCGCCTCGCTGTCGACGGGAACGTCGCCTCCCACTGAAGAATATTTCACCTTTATGAGATACCAAAGTGTCAAATCTGGGATTTGAACTCTGGTGGGCTGGGGGTGCCACTGCCCTCCTAACCATCCAACCACAGGTTGGTTCTCTCAAGAGAGATTATCAAGTAGGGAGACAATTGCATTGGAAAGATACAAATCAACATCTCTTTCATCTTTATTCTATCACCTCAATAAGCTAAGGGCATGTAGAAAATGAAGATAACATGTGCTGAATATTATTGGGTTTGATTTTCCTGCGACAAGAAAGCAATTTTTGCTACTTTAAAATGCAGTGGGTACATAGAAGTACACTCTTTCATGGATAAAATTTTAGGGTAACGTTCCACTTATTTGAGGATGGAGAAAGTACTTATGAAAGTGTAGTGATGTATTAAACAAACATGTTTGTTTTATGGCAATGTCCACAAGATTTTCCATATGTATCTAAAGGTTTGTTTGAACTCGCTAATTTGTATTTAAGGGTAGGGGTGGGCATAAAAAATCGAGCACCGAACACCGAACCGAATTAATTGGAACCGAAACCGGATACACCGAAATCAAATTAACTGAAAAAATCAGTGCTTAAATATCAAAAACAAAATTTATATTAGCAAATTCGGTTTTGACCTTCTGTTAAACGAAATAACCTAAAAACCGAGATACCGTTAACAGATACATAATTGTATCATACATAGGTCTCTGCCCAACACGCAAACTCCAAGCAGGCCAAAGTCCGAAATAATTGCATGTTGCACATCTAGCTATGTACGAGTAGTTTGCTACTACATGATCGTATGGTTCATGAATTAGGAGCACCGATAGTATATATGTGCTTAACAGTCCTTGTCGTATGACCTAGCTTCTAGTCACAGCAACTCGGCAACTTCCAAGCTACTTGCGTGTCATCATATATACTTGACTTGTTATTTCTTATTAAAATTAGGTTAAATCGGTTAAAAACTGAACATCAAATTGAATTGTCACGTAACCGAATTAAAAATTAATTAGGAAATCGATATAATTTCGGTTCTCCTTCCTTATTATTCGAATTATAAAAAAACCGAAAAACAAACTAATTTTTTGTTAAAATCGAATGCCCAGACCTTGAGAATATGGAGATTGGTAGTAAGCACGGGACAGATTGCTGGACACTGCCAGAAAATGCAGAGATCAGCTGCGAGTCCAACCGACATGTCCCAAGAGAAAAGTGAAAGGACGCATAGCCATGGACGGCAATGGTAAGCTGGCCTATCGCCCTTTTTCAGAGGAATGGACTGTATCTTCTTTCGAAAAGAGTTTGGAGTGAATCTTGATAGCTAGAATCATTTCTTTTTATTGGGTTGGAATGCACGGGCGACGCAAAATGGATGCCCAAATTGTCTACGTGTGTCTGTATGCGTCGGCTGAAATGGTCGAAATTGACCGTCCGTCTATATGCGTCAGGAGCTGCCCCAAGCGGCACGGCACAATTTTTTTTTGTTTGCACCGTTTCAACATTAAACATAATTTACATAGTGATAAAAGGAAAATATAAAATATAAAAACTAAAATGCGCTTGTGTTGTGCAGGTTCCACGTTGGCGCCGGAATCCCTGGTGTTGCGCCGCACTACACTCCTCCACCAACAACCTTCACGTGGCCTTCATCTCCTACCGGTTCGATAATCTTGGTTTCTTACTGAGGGAAAACTTGCTGCTGTACGCATCACACCTTCCTCTTAGGGTTCCCAACGGACGTGTGCTTCACGCGTTATCAACACCGGCCATAACCCATAATCTAGCCCCGGTTTTGATTCTCTCTATAACTACTTGAGTGGGCGCATGCTTGTTACGAAAAATCCTAACATTGCGCTAATTCCAAATCTCCCAAGTGATAAGGTGTGGCACCCCGGGATCAGGGTTAGACAAATACCAGATCTTCGTCTGACATAAGCCTAACCTAGAGCTCGAGAGACTACAGTGAGAGAATCGGTAACACAACAGTGACTCTACGACTCAAAAAGTAATACAAGCTCATAACTGAGCGAAGAACCAAAGTATTACAAGCAGAGGTCACTGACCTGACATACATCAATCAACGGAAGCGAAGTTATGCTATTAGACATAGCAAGATAGCAAAAGGCCTAAGAGGCCAGGAGCATAACGGCGACGTCCCAGCCCATAGATTCCAGGCTGCCACCTGGGAACCCCAAGCTACTCGTCGATGTCGACTAGAAACCACCATCTGTCGGAGCAACTTTGTCTGAAACAAAAGCATGCAAAGCTGAGTACAGGGACTCAGCAAGACTTAGTACAACCTTTTAGCAAAGCAGGTATGCGGGCTTTCTGTAGAGCTTCTTTTGCGTAAAGCCAGTTTTCCTTTAATAAACAAGAGAGAGAAGAAGTTCGACTACTCAGAACCTTTAAAAGGGGATAAGAGAGCGATATCTCTATCTCTATTGATCATCATGTTGTATCCACCAATCTTCATCATCTCGAACCACCCCCTCAACACCCGAAGAAGGTATCCGTAACAAACATTGGTTGCCAAGTTTTACGATTAGGTTCATGTTCTCTATGATCACAGAATCCATTCCCAAGTCGTCCGTAACCGTGGACACGGCTTTTCGAAAAGATTAGAACCCTGCAGGGGTGCACAACTTTACCCACACGTGCCAACCGACTCTTAATGCCAAATTATTAGCTCTCTTCCTTGGAAAGCCGGCAGAGGGTGGTCGACCACGACCTTTACCTTGCTGTCGCCGAGACCATGAGTCACGCGCTAAGGATTGTTCCGCCGTAACGGGTCAAGTCCCGAAGCCGGTCCTTAACGATGTGAGCCGAGGTGGGTTTCCCCAGAGGCCGCGACCCCCAGCCACCACGACCACGCTTACCTGCCTGTTATGTACCTTAACCCCCAAGCAAAATGCAATGCATATGTCCAGGTAAAGCGCAAACTATGTGACTCATGGAATCTACTAGGCAAGTTAGTGAGTCGAGAGGGTACCATAATAGGGCCTCGTGTGATTGTACGCTCAGTCTTGGTTCAAGAGGCGAGAACTCGGTTCCTAGGGTCGGCAGAAACGAAACAACCAACCACATCCCAATGTGGCCTCTCGTCTGAGCCTTTAATCATTTTAACAACATCTTTACACTTACCACGTCAACCTGTCATGCTAGATTCATTTCATTGTAAGGCTCCAGTCCGAAGACCGGAGTAGTAGCGTAACAAACTAAGCATGGCTAAGCATAAAGAGATAAAGGCTCTAGCGACGCACACATGCCAAACCTAGGTATGCTAGGAGCAGTGGATCAAGGAGTTGAGGCTACAATGGTGAAACATGCAACAGATAGGATAACTCTATCTATCGATAAAAGACAGTTGAATCGTATGCAATATGTAGGAACCAGAGATAAAAGCATTTCGAAATCATATATGAACCAGGCTAGGGCTTGCCTTGTCCCTCAGCTGACGAGTACGGTTCTTCGGTGGTGTTGACGTCGGACTCCGGCTCAGATCCTATTCGCGAAGAACCAAACACCGGAAAGGGAAATAAACAATCACCACATGGCATAATGCAATGCGCATCCAATATGAATGATATGTCGTATTAAAGGAATTAAGTAAACCCTAGGTGCATCGTCAGATTAAAGGGGTTCCGACATCGGACACCGCCATATGAGAGGGGTTAATTAGGGTTTCACTACATTTGCAAGTTCAAAGGTTGTAATGTTGTATGAATTACTCCTAAAAATGTAGAGAATGTTTTTCTGAACATTTCGGTATATTATATGTCTTTTTCTGAATTAATATGAATTAGATATGAATTAAACAATATTTAACCATTTTCTGAAATTCTGGAAAAAATAATAAAAGTATGACAAGTTGGACCCACTGTCAGCATTTTAATAGTTTCGAAATTAATAAAACCCTGATAGGGTGGACCCACATGTCATATAACTAAAATAAAATAGAAAAAGGAAATTACAGAAAAAGAAAAAGGGCCGCTGACGTCATTATGACGCCAGCATGGCGTCAGCCATGGCCTGGCCGGCCAGGTCGGGCACGGGGACGGTGCTGCAGGGCGCCAGGGGCCACGCGGTGGGGCGCGTTCGACGCGCGGCGTCCCCGCGAACCAGAAGAGGGCGGCGCCGCCCTCCAATGGTCGCCGGAGGGGCAGCTCCGACGAGCTCGCGCGGAGGCCGGGCGGCGCACGTCGCCGGCGTGCTACGCGGCGAGATAGGGCGAGCGGCGGGTACCAGGAGGACCGCAAGCTCACCGTGAGCACGTGAAGCTTGACGGCGTCGCCGGAGATGGCCGGAATCGCCGGCGGACGGCGGAGGTCTGCGGCACGGGCGGGGCCCGATTCGCGCGGTAGAGGGCTCCCCGGCGGCCGCTGCTTGGTGGAGGAGAAGGAGGGGAGCACGGCGGAGCTCCTGGTGGCATCGGCTTGGCGCGGGGCGGCGCAGAACGGCGGCCACGGCGAGCTCTGGCCGGGCTAGGGTTTGCCCGGCGAGCGCGCAGAGAGGAGGGGAGGAGAGAAGTGGCGAAATGGGGGTTCTCCCCTGGCCGGCGGCGGCCTTTATAGGCGGCCAGGGGGCGGCGGGAGCAATCCCGGCGGCCGGCGCCATCGGGTGGCCAAGGGCGCGCCAGGCAGCTGCGTCCCTGCCTGCCTGGAGAAGAAAGGGGGTTTTCTGAAAAACCCCCTGGGTTTTCGGGAAATCCCCTGGAAATTGTTAAATAAGAGAGAATTTGGGATTTTTGAGGGTATTTTAACCCATAAATTTAAGGGGATTTTTACATAAACTTTTGTGAGACCAAACCACAACATTTTGCAACATTGTTTCAACACATATTAGTGCAAATTTTCTCAATTTGAATGCAAATGCATGCATGCACATGACAACTTAGCAACATTATTTGATTAACAAAGTTGGTATGTTACATAAGGAGCGTGAGAGAGGAAACCGCCGTCCTACAAGGAGTGTCGCCGCCTGACATAGGCATCCCCAATGGGCCTGCCGAAGATGGTACCCGGGGTTTATGGAAGGCCCACAAGTCGAAGAATATGAAGCTCGGAAGCCCAATTAGTATTAAGGAAGGATAGAGTTGTATTAGAAAATATAGAGATGTGTAACTTTACGGGTTGAACTCAGAGAGTCTCCCGGAATATGTAATCTTGTGTAAGACGAAACCCTCGACTCCGCCTCCTATATAAGGGGAGTCGAGGGACAAAGAGAGGATCGAATCCATTGTCAACAGAACCCTAGTTTCTTATTCGTCGAGTACTTTTCGGCTGAAGCCCTCAAGATCTACTTGCCCTCTACTTCCAACTAAACCCTAGTCTACAATCTGTAGGCATTGATAAGTTAATCCCTTGTCAATTGGCGCTGTCTGTGGGAATTAGAGGCGACAAGGAGCTGATCTCGATGGCACGTTCAAGATCGTCGACTTCTTCGGTAGCAAGCAACGCGATGGATAGAGGTAAATATATCGAAATTGATCTAGTCGATTTTGTTCCTCACCCGCCCTCCCGTTTGGATGCATATGCGTATCTGGAGGAGCCTATGGAGATGACGTTCGGCAAGTTCCACGTCCGCGTCGAAAAAGAAGGTTCGTATCGTCTCGAAATTCCGATCTCGTCGGGATTATCGGAGATCGATTCCGATTTTTCGGACTCCACGTCATCGACTGAGACAGGCGACGAGGAGATCTCGCCGCCACGCTTCATCAACACTACGGCAAGTGAAAAACTCGCCAAGATCTTCAGCGACATGTCCTTCGAGTCACCTGCGGACTCCGATATAAGCGGTGACTCGAGCAAGACCGACAGCTTCAGCTTCATCGACAGATCCATTATCGTCGGAGAGGTCTTCACCAATCTATATGATGGTGTCACCAATCCCGACAAAGTTCAAAATCCAAAATATCATCAGATCTATGCAATCGGAGAAACAAGTCGCCCACAGGAGGAGACATCAGAGAACTTCGACGATGCGGGAAACCCGTATGTCGATCCTGCAGATCTCACGCGAGGTTTGGGAACAAAATATATAGGACCTGGAACACGAGAGATGGTGCAATTTTCGCAGGCAGTGTGGGATCGAGTTGCAAGAGCTATCAATGGCAAAGAGCCAATGACCATAACAGCGACACCTGAAGAGTTACAAGCATACCAATATAGACTTGCACGTACCAGGCGAGAGCTCGAGAAACAGAAAATCGAGCTGGATAGGAGGCAAGAGCGGCTTCCGCATCAAGCAGGCGAAGGGCGGATTTGAGCCGACAATCTGGCACTTCGGGAGATAGTCACAGAGCAGCTCGAAATAGAGCGAGATCTCGGCTGCAAAATAAACCTGAGGCTGATAGGGAGAATTTGGTTCAAAACCTCGACGTGTCCTTTATGTCAATCGACACAAGGGGGAATATTATTCCCAAAACACCAGAAGCTGGATACATGGCGACGCAAGCCTTCATCCTCGCATCCAGGCCACCTCCCGGAGATCCAAGAGAAGCGTTGTATAATATGGCTATGGCAGGAGTTGGAGCCATGGGAACGGCGTTCGCGAATTCACCTCCCGAAGGTTCCGCAAGACAAAATAGTCCACGACCTACTGCAGCAGTACCAGGTCCCGAGAGAACAAGTGGGGCAAGAGACGCAGCAACTCAAGCACGGGTAGACAGAGCACGACAAAATAGAAGGGAACGTCGACATTCCCCAG
Organism: Lolium perenne; assembly: GCF_019359855.2. NCBI lineage: Eukaryota > Viridiplantae > Streptophyta > Magnoliopsida > Poales > Poaceae > Lolium > Lolium perenne. The sequence continues at coordinate 17,445,465 of NC_067249.2, forward strand.
AAACAGACGAAGAAGATATGTGTGGGTTACCGTGCTTTACAAGGCGAGTACGAAAAACTCGCGTCCCTTCAGGGTTTAAGCTACCCGATAATTTCAAAAAATTCGATGGTCTGCAAGATCCTGAGGACTGGTTAGTTGATTACCTCGAGACAGTAAAGCTAATAGGCGGAACCAGAGCAACAGCCATGCAAAGTGTCCAAGTGCACTTGAGCGGAGCCGCACGATCGTGGATAATTTTTTTACCTCCGGGGTCTATCGACAGTTGGGACAGTTTCGAGGACATCTTTGTGAAGAATTTCCGATCCACATGCAAAAAACCTGCATCATTAGAGTAGTTGAGGGCTTGCAGGCAGAAGTATGATGAATCAATGAGAAAGTACATCGAGAGGTGGAATATTATCAAAAACTCGGCAGAAAACATATCTGACGAGAGAGCAATAGATGTGTTTTTGGCTGGAATTCGAAGGGGAGATCTTGTCGAGGATTTGGGGAGAACCAACCCAAAGACAATACCAACACTAATGGAAATAGCGAATAGGTGGGCAGATGGAGAAGATGCTGTTCACAACAAGCGGCATAGGTCGCCTGAAGAGGAGCGTAGTCGAAACTTCCAAAATAGACGACGATTTCCTCGACAGTTCTCAAATTATGATGCTCCTGGCCAAATATCGGCTAGATTTCAAGGAAACAATGGAGGAAACAATCAAGATGATTATCAGAGGAGTGGCGAGCAGCGAGGCGACAATAGAGATGACTCCCGTAACAACAGAAAAAATAATGGACCAAGGTTCCAGAGACCATACGTATCTCCCGAGGATATGATGAACGGACCGTGTCAGATGCATTTTTATCTTGACAATAATGGGAAGAGGCAGTCACGGCATCTGCAGAAGGACTGTTGAAATTTTCAAGCAATGCTAAGGTTTGCAGGGCAAGCTAATACGCAAGCAATGAATAGAAACCCCAGGGGCCAAGGAGTGAGATCCACGTTCCGCCTCCTCCCGCAATTACGGATGCAAATCGACATCAGTTGAAAATAGCGGCAGCTCCAAACCCGCCTCCTTATATCGACACCAACGACGCGGTCTCGATGATTCAAAAAGCTAGGCCGTCTAACAGAGCTCAGAAGGTAATTTTGCGGCAAGTGTTCATGGCAGAGAAGATGCCTCCACCAACAATCGATTACCTAAATTGGTCGGGACAAGATATCGACTTCACGATAGCAGACCACCCACAGCAAGTTCCTCGGCCAGGGCAATCAGCATTGATTTTACCAGCAGTAATCGCAGGGTTCGATGTCTCACGAGTATTCAGAGATGGAGGCAGCAGCTTAAATCTTATGTACGCAGATACATTGAGGAAAATGAACATATCCCTGGCAAATCTAAAACCAACTGACACACGTTTCCATGGTATCACACCAGACAAGCCAAGTTATCCGCTTGGGAAGATCAATCTAGATGTTCAGTTTGGGACCCGAGAGAATTACAGAATAGAAAGATTGGAATTCGAAGTTGTGGATTTCCCGTCGCAATATCACGCTTTGTTGGAACGACCAGCATATGCCAGGTTTATGGCAGTACCACACTACACATACTTGTTGTGGAGGCTACCTGGACCCAAGGGACCAATTACAGTCAAAGGTAGTTTCGCGTTAGCTGATAAATGCGACAAGGATTTTCATCGACTGTGAGAAACTTTCGGGATGCAAGCAGAGTATATGGCGTCAAGACTAACAACAGACTATGATGTGTTGCCAGACGTAGGAAGGCCACTCAGGGAACCAACCTTTAACACTACCAAGGATTCTAAGGAGGTACAGATCCACCCGACAGATCCCAAGAAAACGACGTCCATTGCATCGAACATGGACCTCGCATAGGAAAGCGCGCTCGTCGGGTTCCTCTGTGAGCACTGGAAAATCTTCGCATGGTGTCCAGCTGACATGCCAGGAGTACCCAGGGAACTTGCCGAGCACCACCTAAACTTGGATCCAATAGCGAGACCAATTAAACAACCTTTGCGGCGTTTTTCGGAACTAAGCCGCAAAGCTATGCTATCAGAGATTGATCGACTCAGAGAGGCTGGTTTTATCAAAGAGCTACATACAGAGGCCACATGGGTAGCTAACCCAGTATTGGTCCCGAAGAAAAACACAAAAGTCCTTTGCATGTGCGTCGACTTCACGTGTCTCAATAAACATTGTCCAAAGGATCACTTTCCCCTCCCAAGGATCGATCAAATTATCGACTCCATAGCATGTTGTGAACGTCTTTCCTTCCTAGATGCATATTCTAGTTATAACCAGATAATATTAAAAGAAGATGACAAGGTCAAAACAGCTTTTATAACACCTTATGGCGTGTTCTGCTATAGAACAATGCCTTTTGGTCTGAAAAACGTGGGAGCAACATACCAGCGGATGATGCAGAAGTGTCTTGCAACACAGATTGGCAAAAACGTACAAGTGTACATCGACGATGTCGTCATAACAACAAAGAAGGGGTCAACATTGATTGAGGATCTAAAGGAAACTTTCGACAACCTTGACAAGTTCCGCCTCAAGCTGAACCGACAAAATGCTCCTTTGGCGTTCCTGCGGGAGAACTTCTCGGGTTTCTAGTTTCAGTAAGAGGAATCAAGACCAATCCAGAGAAAATTCAAGCTATCGTAACAATGAGGAAGCCAACAAAGTTGAAGGAAATACAACAGCTGACTGGGCGAGTCGCAGCTTTAAGCAGATTCGTCGCCAGGCTGGGAGAAAAGGCGTTGCCATTTTACGTTTTGATCAAACAAGGAGAGAAGTTTCAGTGGAACGAAGAAGCAGACAAAGCTTTCGAAGATCTTAAGCGAACAATCTCGACACCACCAATCCTGGTAGCACCTAAGGAGAAGGAGCCTCTCTTGTTATATATCGCAGCCACACCTCAGGTGGTCAGCACAGTATTAGTGGTCGAAAGAGAGGAAGAAGGAAAACTCCATGGAGTCCAGAGGCTGATATATTTCATCAGTGAAGTTTTGTCACCCTCGAAACAGCGGTATCCAGAGTACCAAAAGCTAGCATATGGAGTGTTTACAACCGCAAGAAAACTGCGACCCTATTTTTTGGCGCATCGTCCGATAATAGTGGTCAATGAAGCACCTTTATCCAATATATTAAACAATCCAGAAACTAAGGGTCGTGTCTCCCTTTGGGGAATAGAGCTTTCCCCTCGGGACATCACATACGAAAAAAGAAAAGCAATAAAGTCGCACATCTTACCATACTTCATCGCAGAGTGGATGGAGCTGCAAAACACGGGACCTCCGGATTTATCGAGAACTTGGACTATGAACTTCGACGGGTCCAAGAGATTAGAAGGAGCTGGAGCAGGCGTGATATTAGTATCACCTCAAGGAGACAAGTTGAAATATGTCTTACGGATGACGTTCCCAAACGCGTCTAACAATGAAGCAGAATACGAAGCACTTATACATGGGATGAAGATGGCAAAGGCTCGCGGCGCAACTCGATTAAAAATCTTTGGCGACTCACAATTGGTGGCTCAATAGGTGATGAATCAATGTGATGCAGTCAATGATAGTATGATAGCATACAAAGAAGTGTATAACGAGCTCGAGAGGTTATTCGACGGGTGCGAAGTAAATCACATCAGCAGGCTCAGCAACGATGAAGCCGATGTTCTCGCAAATATTGGGTCACAATGTCTCGCAATTCCACCTGGTGTGTTTTGGGAGGAAATAGCTGAAAGATCAACCAAGGCAAAGAAACAACAGAAGAAGGAGAAGGAGGAGAAATCCTCGGGGGCTAAAGAAGTACCGTCTGAAGAAGAGGAGGAACCTAAGGTAATAATGATGATACAATTCCATGGATGCAGGCGTACATAGCATATATCTCGAGACAGGAACTACCCGACGATCCAGTTGAAGCAAGGCGAGTTATTAGGCGTTCTAAAGCCTTTACTGTGGTCAAAGGAGAGCTATACAAACGAAGTATTTCGGGAGTATTACAAAGATGTGTCACACCTGAGGAAGGAAGGCTAATTCTGAAGGATGTACACGAAGGAGTATGTGGACATCATGCAAGCAGCCGAGCTATAGCAGCCAAGGTTTTCAGAGCAGGATTTTATTGGTTGACAGCAATCGAGGAAGCAAAAGACATAGTTCGTACTTGCGACGCGTGCCAAAGGTTTGCCGCGAAACCTCATTCTCCGGCAGCAGAGTTGGCACCAATACCGCTGTCATGGCCTTTTGCTCAATTGGGTCTTGATATGGTGGGCAAATTGCACAAGGCTTGGCCAGGAGGATACGAGTATATGCTCGTAGCTGTCGATAAGTTTACAAAGTGGATAGAAGCGAAGCCGATAAATTCATCAGACGGAGCATCAGCAGTCAAGTTTGTCAAGAGTGTCGTCTTTCGATTTGGAGTGCCGCATAGCATCATTACAGATAATGGAAGCAATTTCACATCCAAGGAATTCAAGGCATATTGTGCAGAGGTAGGCATCAAACTACACTTTGCTTCAGTTGCGCATCCCCAAACCAACGGTCAAGTCGAGAAAGCAAACGACATCATCTGCAACGGTATTAAGAAACGTCTACTAACACCATTGGAAAAAGATCGACACACATGGCCAGAGGAGTTGCCTAGTGTCTTATGGAGTATCCGAACAACACCAAATACAGCAACACAAGAAACACCGTTTTTTCTAGTTCATGGAGCTGAAGCAGTGGTGCCGATAGAAATAAAACACAATTCTCCGAGAGTGGTAGAATATGATGAAGAGGCGTCAAGAAAAGCATTGGAGGACGATGTCGACGCACTCGATGAAGCTCGAGACGAAGTACTGTCAAGAGTCGCTAAGTACCAGCAAGATCTGAAAAACTACCATAGCCGACGTTTGCGACCAATATCTTTCCAAGTAGGAGACCTAGTTCTTCGGCTCACACAAGATAGCCACGAGAAACTTGAGTCGCCATGGGTTGGCCCGTACATCGTCACCGAAGTAATCGCCGGAGGAACATACATAATAAAGAACAAGAAGACAGGAGTCGCCGAACCAAATCCTTGGAACGTGGCGCAACTTAGGCGTGTTTACGCCTGAAGTCGAAATATAGTCTCCTTTGTAAAAATACAATGTACTGAAACGCCCGCGAGTTTTCAGACGCACTCTTTTCCTTTCACGGCACCAAGTGGGGCTGAAAGATTTTTAATGAGGCGGGCTCGCGGTGCTGCAATATAATAAAGATATTGGTGATATACATCTTTTGGTCGACAGGCTCGGGGGCTCGAAACCCGCATGAAACAATATATATATATAGACCTCCGCACAAAATAGTTATTCGTCTTGAATCAAAAATAGTTTACAAGTCAACAAAGATATAAGCACCAATAAGTTCGAAAGATTGTTAAAAGGAAAAAAACACACAAGATGTTTTACAATATACATTATGCTTACAATATATATATTCTTACTATCAAAGAAAATTTGACAAAAGGAAAAAGGAACTTTCAGTCGTGCCCAAGTATATCATCTATGTTTATCCTCTCGTTGTTTGTAGCACCAGTCCTATGCTCCGCATAGCTACCCCTTGTGAAGAATTCAGAATCTAGTCGAAGTAATTCATCCATCATCTCTTCAGCTACATGGGTCACAGCATCATTAATTTTTTCAATATTCCTCCTTCTCCTAGTAAGTTTGGCTTGACATTTGGCGACAATCTTGGTCATGTCCAACTTTGGGTAGCAGATCTGCAACATAATCATGGCAAACCTAGCTCCGACAGTTAGTTGAGCTCTGACAAACTTATGGATCCGAGGAGCATCCCGAAATTTATCCATCAAAGCAGGAAGAGTTTCTGGAGCCTTGTTTCTTGGAAACATGGTGTTATAAATTAAAGACAAGGTCCTTGTGCAGAAGTCGAGAAAATCGCGGACTTGACCCGCGCGATCTTGAAATCTGACGATTTGGCGGGTACGTTCAGGCGTAGCCCAGAAATTAGAACCATGTTCCAATGCAAGCTTGAGAAGCATATTTGACCGAAATTCAACGCATTGATCTTCGGCAGCAGTATCCAAAAAAGAACCTATTTCAGCGGAAGCATCAGCAAAGGTAGATAAAACAGCAAGAATTAAGTCACATATAGTCAAAGTCCAAGAAGCGTACCCGTCATATCCAAGCTAGCGTCCTTCATTAGTTGAAGCATACAATTTTCCCGTGAAGTAGCTTCGGCAGCTTCAGTAACTGCGGTTTCCTTCAACACTAAGGCTTCCTGAGCTTGCTGAAGAGCAAGTTTTTCCCTTTCAGAAGATTTATGACACTGCTCCATCATCACGAGAGTTTGCTTCTTCATCGACTGAAGTTGTTGTTGAAGCTCCTTCAAATCCTCATTCGGGGTATCACTTGAAGAGCCTCCAGTAAATTCGACAACAGGTGTTTTCCTCGAGTAGGACGCGGTTGGTAATGCATCCGAAGAATGAGGGACCACGGTATAGTTGTCAAAAACCAACTGGAAAGAAGTATTTAGACATCAATAACTCGGCAATATAGCTTTTTCATTGATTCATATGGATATTTACATAAGTATTACAAAAGAGGATCCCTAAGTGAACCAATGGTCAGCTGTCGCTAAAGCTACTACAGCGACAACATCAAAAGAGAAACAATAAACAAAAGACAAGAGGCAAGATGGTCTACTTGACCTCCGGCTTCGAGGAACTAGGGGCATGAGTTGGTTTGCATCCGAGGAAGGAGAGGATTTTCTTCGAGTTTGGCTTGGCAGCCTTAATCAAAGACTGCCACCTCTTCATCTCCATCTTCTTCGCATCCCCAACCTTCGTCCAGTTGGCGTTTTGTTGGCTGTCAGCAACCAGGGCAACGGTGCCTTCAACGCCAATCTTTAAACCCTCCTGGCGGAGACCTAGCCCAAGATCTTCTTTGGGGATAAAGCACCATGCGAGGGCAGCAAAAGTGTCGGGTTCCTCTTTCTTCGCAAAGAAATAGGGAAAAATCCGCGACAGCCCCGACCTAGCATCAGCGATGCCCTGGCGAACTTCGTCTCCATGAATTTCAAGGAGAGACAGAGCGTCCAGAAGGCGATCATTTTCAGGAGTTTCCAGTTCAAAATCTTGGTGCGTTTTTCCTGTTGAAACAAAATATTCGAGCTGTTAAGAGACGCATGGAAAAGCAAATATCTGTGCTAAATCAAAGTTGATAAAAGCACTTACTAACGAAGCGCCGGCTCTGCGGTTCTAACCGAGCGATGATCTCGTTCTCGCGAGCAGACTGCTGAGTCAGATTCTCGTTCAAGGAATTTTCCGCGTCGTGAAATCATTTTTGAAGATCTTTGACAGCGGCAACATCTAATTCAGCCTTCTTGCGAGCTTTTTCGCTTTGCTCTAACTTGAGAGCAAGAGCATCAGCTCGTTTGTTAGCTTCAGCAAGGGCCTCTACCAAAATAAAGGATGACAAATGTCACGACAAAATAAAAGAGGATAATCTATTCAATGGATTGCGGCAAGAAAAGAATACCTTCAAGCTTCTTGGCATGGTCACGGTACCCGACGAATTGGGTACCAAGACGAATAAATTCCTTCATCAAAGGCTTAAAGGGAAAATGGAGGAGGAGAAATCAACATAGGAAGCAAATGCTCGACAGCAAAAAATAGAAAACTTAAGGAGAGTCGAAAGTGCTAAAAAGTTTGAAACATGCATGAAAGGGGGCCTTACATCATCCATCGGAGGAGTCGCAGAACTACCAGTCAAAAGATTAGGCTCTTTGACCAGTTCAATCCTAGCTCTCTTTGGTGAAGAGGCACGGGGGACTCGCGACAGGAGTCACGTGCCCTATATCTTGTTGAGGAGGGGAGGTTTCGTTCGGATCAGGACGAGCCTCGGGAATAACTAACGTACGAGACGTGCTCGTTCGAGCAGTCACGTCAATAGGATGATCTTCCTCCTCGTCGCCACTATAATAACAAGCAGAAGTATAAAGAAACAACACAGGAAAAATATCTGGTGCAAAAAAGAAAAGGGCGACAGAAACTTACGAGCTGACAAGGGCATCATCATAAGGGTTGAAAGTTGTCTCCTCTTCGTCGGGAACAACTTCTTCGGTAGGAAGTTCGCCGGCTTTGGAGGTGCCAGAGTCTACGATTTCATCCCTTTTCCGCTTGTTCGTCGGAGAAGCAGCAGAGGGAATGGAACACGTAGACTCGCTGGCTTCAGAGTCAACTTCTCTTTCAGAGGAAGCCACGGATTTCTGAGAACCCGCAACTTCACTCTCAGGGCGAGAAGTACCCTGGTGTTTGTCGGCAACGACAGTTCGTTCTTCAACTTCCCCGCCTTCAGGAAGAGGAGGAAGAGAAGATAAAACTTGGTGTTTCTGCAAGAAGACAACATATATCGACAATAAGTTACACTAGGAAGTCAGAAAAAAATAAGACGACAAAATGGTCAAAATAGCAGTCGACAAAATAGCATGAAGGACAAGGGTAATTTACCTTGGGGAGGGCGTTGGCGCCGCTATACGGCTCCACGCGACAGGTGGATGGAACGGCGTCCTTTTTGCTAAGCGAGGAGATTCTTCGGACAAGCTTCTCCAAGTCCTTTACTTCAAGATCTTTGGAGAGCCGGTCGACATCTTCCTCGCCAGCATACATCCAAAGGGGGTTCTTACGAGCCTGTAGAGGCTGGACCCTAATCCTAAGGAAATATGATGTAATTTGGATACCCGACAGTTCCTTGCCGCGGGTATTATGAAGCTCGTGAATACGGGACATCAGCGCCTCGGTCGCCGTTTTCTCTTCTTCGGTGGCCTCCGCGTCCCAGGATCGGTGGCGAAGAATTTCGGCACCTCCGTCGAAAGGAGCAATGTTATACTCCACCGAGTCGGGGCATTCTTCGCGAACATACAACCATCTTTTGCGCCACCCTTGGATGGAGTCGGGGAATTTGACGTCAAAGTATTCGACATCAGGGCGAACGCAAATAACAACACCGCCTATGTTATAGGCGATGTTGTGGGAGCCATTGCGGCGGAGGCAGAAGATGCGCTTCCACAGAGCCCAATTAGGATGGACTCCGAGGAAGCACTCGCAGAGAGTGATGAAAATAGAGACATGGAGGATGGAATTGGGATTCACCTGACGAAGCTGCAACCCGTACACAAAGAGTAGACCACGGAGAAAATCATGGATGGGGGCAGAGAGGCCGCGGATGAGATGGTCAATGAAACTAACCCGATATTGGATAGGAGGCGTCGGGTAGCTTTCTTCGCTGGGGAAGCGCAGCGCGTCTTTCTTCTTCATCAACCCAAGCTTCTTCATCAGGTTGATGTCCTGATTGGAAATCTTGGATCTTTTCCACTCCAGATCTTGTGTCGCCATCTTGGATTCCGGAGTGTTGTGCCTGGTGAGTCTTGTGCGTGGTGGCATTAACAATGGCGAAGGCGTGAGTGAGAGTTTGGCTGTGCTCAGGAACAGTTGGGTGCAATGGGAGATTTTTGGAGAAGAGAGCAGAGATGCGGCGCAGCGAAGGGAAGAATGGAGGAAGAAGAAGGCTTTTTATAGGGAATTTGCGAATCGACGCACCATTGGATGGAGTAGTTGTGAGATTGATGCTTTACACGTGGCTAAGGGGTAAATGCATATTTTTACTATGAAGGAACGGGACAGGCGTGATACGTCTCCGACGTATCGATAATTTCTTATGTTCCATGCTTGATTTATGACAATACCTACATGTTTTGTTCACACTTTATGTCATTATTATGCATTTTCCGGAACTAACCTATTGACGAGATGCCAAAGGGCCAGTTGCTGTTTTCTGCTGTTTTTGGTTTCAGAAATCCTAGTAAGGAAATATTCTCGGAATCGGACGAAATCAACACCCAGCATCTTAGAATTCCACGAAGCTTCTAGAACACCCGAGAGCCACCAGAGGAGGGCCCTGTGGGCCCCACACATGTAGGAGGCGCGGTCCAGGCCCTGGCCGTGCCCCCTACTGTGTCGCCGCCTCGTCAGCCCTCCGACTCCGCCTCTTCGCCTATTTAAAGGTCCTTGACCTAAATCTTCGATACGAATAAGCCACGGTACGAGAAACCTTCCAGAGCCACCGCCATCGCGAAGCCAAGATCTAGGGGACAGGAGTCTCTGTTCCGGCACGCCGCCGGGACGGGGAAGTGCCCCCGGAAGGCTTCTCCATCGACACCACCGCCATCTCCATCAACGCTGCTGTCTCCCATGAGGAGGGAGTAGTTCTCCATCGAGGCTAAGGGCTGTACCGGTAGCTATGTGGTTAATCTCTCTCCTATGTACTTCAATACAATGATCTCATGAGCTGCCTTACATGATTGAGATTCATATGAGTTTTGTATCACTATTCATCTATGTGCTACTCTAGTGATGTTATTAAAGTACTCTATTCCTCCTTCATGATGTAATGGTGACAGTGTGTGCATCATGTAGTACTTGGCGTAGTTTATGATTGTGATCTCTTGTAGATTATGAAGTTAACTATTACTATGATGGTATTAATGTGATCTATTCCTCCTTTCATAGTATGAAGGTGACAGTGTGCATGCTATGTTAGTACTTGGTATAGTTGTGTTGATCTATCATGCACTCTAAGGTTATTTAAATATGAATATCGAATGTTGTGGAGCTTGTTAACTCCGGCATTGAGGTGCTCTTGTAGCCCTACACAAATAGCGGTGTTCATCATCCAACAAGAGAGTGTAGAGTGGTTTTATTATGTGATCAATGTTGTGAGTGTCCACTAGTGAAAGTATAATCCCTAGGCCTTGTTTCCAAATACTGCAATCATCGCTTATTTACTGTTCTGCTGTATCTTTACTTACTGCACGCCAGCAAGCACTTTTCTGGCGCCGTTACTACTGCTCATATACATTCATACCACCTGTATTTCACTATCTCTTCGCCGAACTAGTGCACCTATACATCTGACAAGTGTATTAGGTGTGTTGGGGACACAAGAGACTTCTTGTATTGTGGTTGCAGGGTTGCTTGAGAGGGATATCTTTGACCTCTTCCTCCCCGAGTTCGATAAACCTTGGGTGATCCACTTAAGGGAAACTTGCTGCTGTTCTACAAACCTCTGCTCTTGGAGGCCCAACACTGTCTACAAGAATAGAAGCGCGCGTAGACATCAAGCTATTTTCTGGCGCCGTTGCCGGGGAGGAAAGGTAAAAGGTACTCACACTCCGGTCCCAGGTAACCAAACACTTTTCTGGTACCGTTGTGAGTGCTTGAAGCTATTTCCTTTAGATCCTGCAATTGCATCTTTTTGTTTCTTGTTTTACACTAGTAAGGCATAATGGAAAACAACAAAAAAATTAGAGATCTTTATGAACTTTATCTTGAGTTAGGACATGAGGTGTTTGAAGAGAAAATTAAAAAACCTATGGAGCTTTATATGCATGCTAATGGCAATGTTATTAGTATGAATGCTTTGAACACTATTGTTGCTAATGCTATGGAAAAATCTAAGCTTGGGGAAGCTGGTTTTGATGAGCATGATATTTTTAGTCCCCCAAGCATTGAGGAGAAAATTTTCTTTGATGATACTTTGCCTCCTATTTATGATGATTATAATGATAGTAGTCTTTTGGTGCCACCTACTATGGAGGATAAATTTGATTATGATTACAATATGCCTCCTATATTTGATAGCTACTTTGTTGAATTTGCTCCCACTACAATCAATAAGAATGACTATGCTTATGTGGAGAGTAATAATTTTATGCATATAGCTCATGATAAGAATGTTTCATGTGATAGTTATATTGTTGAGTTTTCTCATGATGCTACTGGATATTATTATGAGAGAGGAAAATATGGTTGTAGAAATTTTCATGTTACTAAAACACCTCTCTTTTTGCTGAAAATCTTGAAGCTGTGCTTGTCTAATCTTTCTATGCTTGTTGCATTATGCTTCATGAATTTGTTTATTTACAAGATTCCTTTTCATAGGAAGCATGTTAGGCTTAAATTTGTTTTGAATTTGCCTCTTGATGCTCTCTTTTGCTTCAAGTACTATTTCTTGCGAGTGCATCATTAAAACTGCTGAGCCCATCTTAATGGCTATAAAGAAAGAACTTCTTGGGAGATAACCCATGTGTTTATTTTACTACAGTACTTTGTTTTATATTTGTGTCTTGGAAGTTGTTACTACTGTAGCAACCTCTCCTTATCTTTATTTTATTGCATTGTTGTGCCATGTAAAGTCTTTGGTAGTAGAGTTGATACTAGATTTGGATTGCTGCGCAGTAACAGATTTCTTACTGTCACGAATTTGAGTCGCCCCGTCTGTAGGTAACTCAGAAAAAACTGCCATTTTACGTGCGTGATCCTCAGATATGTACGCAACTTTCATTCAATTTGAGCATTTTCATCTGAGCAAGTCTGGTGCCTCTAAAAAATTCGTCTTTACGGACTGTTCTGTTTTGACAGATTCTGCCTTTTATTTCGCATTGCCTCTTTTGCTATGTTGGATGGATTTCTTTGTTCCATTAACTTTCAGTAGCTTTGTGCAATGTCCAGAAGTGTTAAGAATGATTGTGTCACCTCTGAACATGTGAGTTTTTGATTATGCACTAACCCTCTAATGAGTTTGTTTCGAGTTTGGTGTGGAGGAAGTTTTCAAGGGTCAAGAGAGGAGGATGATATAATGTGATCAAGAAGAGTGAAAAGTCTAAGCTTGGGGATGCCCCGGTGGTTCATCCCTGCATATTTCAAGAAGACTCAAGCGTCTAAGCTTGGGGATGCCCAAGGCATCCCCTTCTTCATCAACAAATTATCAGGTCACTTCTCTTGAAACTATATTTTTATTCGGTCACATCTTATGTACTTTACTTGGAGCGTCTGTTTGTTTTTATTTTTGTTTTGCTTGAATAAATCCTTGTTTGGGAGAGAGACATGCTCCGCTGGTTTATATGAACACATGTGTTCTTAGCTTTTAATGTTCATGGCGAAGGTTGAAACTGCTTCGTTAATTGTTATATGGTTGGAAACAGAAAATGCTACATGTGGTAAATGGTATAATGTCTTGAATAATTTGATACTTGGCAATTGTTGTGCTCATATAGATCATGTTTAAGCTCTTGCATCATGTACTTTGCACCTATTAGTGAAGAAATACTGTAGAGCTTGTGAAAATTTGGTTTGCATGATTGGTCTCTCGAAGTCTAGATATTTTCTGGTAAAGGTGTTTGAACAACATGGAAGACAGTGTAGAGTCTTATAATGCTTGCAATATGTTCTTATGTAAGTCTTGCTGCACTAGTTCATACTTGTGTTTGCTTCAAACAACCTTGCTAGCCTAAGCCTTGTATTGAGAGGGATTACTTCTCATGCATCCAAATCCTTGAGCCAATAACTATGCCATTTGTGTCCACCATACCTACCTACTAGATGGTATTTTTCTGCCATTCCAAGTAAATACTTCGTGTGCTACCTTTAAACAATTCAAAAGTTATTACCTCTTATTTGTGTCAATGTTTTATAGCTCATGAGGAAGTATGTGGTGTTTTATCTTTCAATCTTGTTGGGCAACTTTCACCAATGGACTAGTGGCTTCCTCCGCTTATCCAATAATTTTGCAAAAAGAGCTGGCGCGGGGTTCCCAGCCCCCAATTAATTAACTTCATTAATAATTATCTTCACATGTTTTGCTCTGATTCATCAGTAAGCAACTTAATTTTGCAAATAGAAACTCCTCCATGGTATGAGATTGTTGGAAGGCACCCGAGGATTCGGTTAGCCATGGCTTGTGAAAGAAAAGGTTGGGAGGAGTGTCACCGATAAATAAAAACTAAAGTACATGTGTAAACAAAAGAGAAGAGGGATGATCTACCTTGCTGGTAGAGATAACGTCCTTCATGGGAGCCCCTCTTTGAAAGTCTGCTTGGCAAGGGAGTTAGAGTACCCACTACCATTCGTTGACAACAACAAACACCTCTCAAAACTTTACTTTTATGCTCTCTATATGATTTCAAAACTTGAAAAGCTCTAGCACATGATTTTATCCCTGCTTCCCTCTGTGAAGGGCCATTCTTTTACTTTTATATTGAGTCAGTTCACCTACTTCTTTATGTCTTAGAAGCAAACACTTGTGTTAACTGTGCATTGCTTCTTACATGCTTGCGTATTTGCATTCATCATATTACTTTATGTTGACAATTATCCATGAGATATACATGTTACAAGTTGAAAGCAACTGCTGAAACTTATATCTTCCTTTGTGTTGCTTCAATGCCTTTATTTAGAATCTATTGCTTTATGAGTTAACTCTTATGCAAGACTTATTGATGCTTGTCTTGAAAGTACTATTCATGAAAAGTCTTTGCTATATGATTCAGTTGTTTACTCATTATTTTTACCATTGCTTTGAATCACTTCATTCATGCTTTACAATAGTATGATTAAGATTATGTTGGTATCATGTCACTTCAGAAATTATCTTTGTTATCGTTTACCTACTCGGGACGAGTAGGAACTAAGCTTGGGGATGCTGATACGTCTCCGACGTATCGATAATTTCTTATGTTCCATGCTTGTTTTATGACAATACCTACATGTTTTGTTCACACTTTATGTCATTATTATGCATTTTCCGGAACTAACCTATTGACGAGATGCCAAAGGGCCAGTTGCTGTTTTCTGCTGTTTTTGGTTTCAGAAATCCTAGTAAGGAAATATTCTTGGAATCGGACGAAATCAACGCCCAACATCTTAGAATTCCACGAAGCTTCTAGAACACCCGAGAGCCACCAGAGGAGGGCCCTGTGGGCCCCACACATGTAGGCGGCGCGGCCCAGGCCCTGGCCGCGCCCCCCTACTGTGTCGCCGCCTCGTCAGCCCTCCGACTCCGCCTCTTCGCCTATTTAAAGGTCCCTGACCTAAATCTTTGATACGAATAAGCCATGGTACGAGAAACCTTCCAGAGCCGCCGCCATCGCGAAGCCAAGATCTGGGGGACATGAGTCTTTGTTCCGGCACGCCGCCGAGATGGGAAGTGCCCCCGGAAGGCTTCTCCATCGACACCACCGCCATCTCCATCAACGCTGCTGTCTCCCATGAGGAGGGAGTAGTTCTCCATCGAGGCTAAGGGCTGTACCGGTAGCTATGTGGTTAATCTCTCTCCTATGTACTTCAATACAATGATCTCATGAGCCGCCTTACATGATTGAGATTCATATGAGTTTTGTATCACTATTCATCTATGTGCTACTCTAGTGATGTTATTAAAGTACTCTATTCCTCCTTCATGATGTAATGGTGACAGTGTGTGCATCATGTAGTACTTGGCGTAGTTTATGATTGTGATCTCTTGTAGATTATGAAGTTAACTATTACTATGATGGTATTAATGTGATCTATTCCTCCTTTCATAGTATGAAGGTGACAGTGTGCATGCTATGTTAGTACTTGGTATAGTTGTGTTGATCTATCATGCACTCTAAGGTTATTTAAATATGAATATCGAATGTTGTGGAGCTTGTTAACTCCGGCATTGAGGTGCTCTTGTAGCCCTACACAAATAGCGGTGTTCATCATCCAACAAGAGAGTGTAGAGTGGTTTTATTATGTGATCAATGTTGAGAGTGTCCACTAGTGAAAGTATAATCCCTAGGCCTTGTTTCCAAATACTGCAATCATCGCTTATTTACTGTTCTGCTGCATCTTTACTTACTGCACACCAGCAAGCACTTTTCTGGCGCCGTTACTACTGCTCATATACATTCATACCACTTGTATTTCACTATCTCTTCGCCGAACTAGTGGACCTATACATCTGACAAGTGTATTAGGTGTGTTGGGGACACAAGAGACTTCTTGTATTGTGGTTGCAGGGTTGCTTGAGAGGGATATCTTTGACCTCTTCCTCCCTGAGTTTGATAAACCTTGGGTGATCCACTTAAGGGAAACTTGCTGCTGTTCTACAAACCTCTGCTCTTGGAGGCCCAACACTGTCTACAGGAATAGAAGCGCGCGTAGACATCAAGGCGCTACAGTGCGCTGATGCGTGTGGTTGACACGTCCGTTGGGAACCCCAAGAGGAAGGTGTGATGCGCACAACGGCAAGTTTCCCTCAGTAAGAAACCAAGGTTTAATCGAACCAGTAGGAGTCAAGAAGCACGTTGAAGGTTGATGGCGGCGGGATGTAGTGCGGCGCAACACCAGAGATTCCGGCGCCAACGTGGAACCTGCACAACACAACCAAAGTACTTTGCCCCAACGAAACAGTGAGGTTGTCAATCTCACCGGCTTGCTGTAACAAAGGATTAACTGTATTGTGTGGAAGATGATTGTTTGCAGAAAACAGTAGAACAAGTATTGCAGTAGATTGTATTTCAGTATAGAGAATTGGACCGGGGTCCACAGTTCACTAGAGGTGTCTCTCCCATAAGATAAATAGCATGTTGGGTGAACAAATTACAGTTGGGCAATTGACAAATAAAGAGGGCATGACCATGCACATACATATTATGATGAGTATAGTGAGATTTAATTGGGCATTACGACAAAGTACATAGACCGCTATCCAGCATGCATCTATGCCTAAAAAGTCCACCTTCAGGTTATCATCCGAACCCCTCCGTATTAAGTTGCCGACAACGAGACAATTGCATTAAGTATTGTGCGTAATGTAATCAGTGACTACATCCTTGAACATAGCACCAATGTTTTATCCCTAGTGGCAACAGACATCCATAATCTTAGAGGTTTCTCACTCCCCGCATTCACGGAGACATGAACCCACTATCGAGCATAAATACTCCCTCTTGGAGTTACAAGCATCTACTTGGCCAGAGCATCTACTAGTAACGGAGAGCATGCAAGATCATAAACAACACATAGACATAACTTTGATAATCAACATAACAAGTATTCTCTATTCATCGGATCCCAACAAACGCAACATATAGAATTACAGATAGATGATCTTGATCATGTTAGGCAGCTCACAAGATCCGACAATGAAGCACAATGGGGAGAAGACAACCATCTAGCTACTGCTATGGACCCATAGTCCAGGGGTAGACTACTCACACATCACTCCGGAGGCGACCATGGCGGCGTAGAGTCCTCCGGGAGATGAATCCCCTCTCCGGTAGGGTGCCGGAGGCGATCTCCTGAATCCCCCGAGATGGGATTGGCGGCGGCGGCGTCTCAGTAAGGTTTTCCATATCGTGGCTCTCGGTACTGGGGGTTTCGCGACGGAGGCTTTAAGTCGGCGGAAGGGCAGGTCAGGAGGCGGCACGAGGGGCCCACACCACAGGGCCGCGCGGCCAAGGGGGGGCCGCGCCGCCCTAGGGTGTGGCCACCCCGTGGCCCCACTTCGTCTCCTCTTCGGTCTTCTGGAAGCTTCGTGGCGAAATAGGACCCTGGGCGTTGATTTCGTCCAATTCCGAGAATATTTCGTTACTAGGATTTCTGAAACCAAAAACAGCAGAAAACAGCAACTGGCACTTCAGCATCTTGTTAATAGGTTTGTTCCAGAAAATGCACGAATATGACATAAAGTGTGCATAAAACATGTAGATAACATCAATAATGTGGCATGGAACATAAGAAATTATCGATACGTCGGAGACGTATCATGCGCGTGCCAGAAAAAGCGGAGGACGTGTGTCCCCCACTTGCGCGACGTGTCAAACTACCGCAGATTTTGGGTCCACCGGTCAGTGACAGGGCAAGACTCGTATTTTCCTGATACAGGGGTCGTGGCCATCGTCAGCACTGATGTCACTTTGACAAAAGAAATTCTCGACCGCAGTGATGTGAAAAATGATGGTAAAATACAAGTGACGATAATTTCAAGAGCCTTTGGTAAAATACAAGTTTTTGATCAAATGCTCGGGGGCTACTCTCGGGTATGGAAAAATAGAAATGGCGAGAGCCTATGATCAAATGCGAGCATTTGTCCATAGCCTCTGTTGGAGATATGCCCAAGAGGCAATAATAAAAGTGGTTATTATATATCTTTGTTTTTATGATAAATGTTTATATACCATGCTATAATTGTATTAACCGAAACATTAGTATATGTGTGTTATGTAAACAACGATGAGTCCCTAGTAAAGCCTCTTAACTAGCTTGTTGATTAATAGATGATTAGTTTCATAATCATGAACATTGGATGTTATTAATAACAAGGTTATATCATTATATGAATGATGTAATGGACACACCCAATTATGCGTAGCATAAGATCACGTCATTAAGTTATTTGCTATAAGCTTTCGATACATAGTTACCTAGTCCTTATGACCATGAGATCATGTAAATCACTTATACTGGAAAGGTACTTTGATTACATCAAACGCCACTGCGTAAATGGGTGGTTATAAAGGTGGGATTAAGTATCCGAAAAGTATCAGTTGAGGCATATGGATCAACAGTGGGATTTGTCCATCCCGATGACGGATAGATATACTCTGGGCCCTCTCGGTGGAATGTCGTCTAATGTCTTGCAAGCATATGAATAAGTTCATAAGAGACCACATACCACGGTACGAGTAAAGAGTACTTGTCAGGAGACGAGGTTGAACAAGGTATAGAGTGATACCAATGATCAAACCTCGGACAAGTAAAATATCGCGTGACAAAGGGAATTGGTATCGTATGTGAATGGTTCATTCGATCACTAAAGTCATCGTTGAATATGTGGGAGCCATTATGGATCTCCAGATCCCGCTATTGGTTATTGGTCGGAGAGAGTTCTCACCCATGTCCACATAGTTCGCGAACCGTAGGGTGACACACTTAAGGTTTGATGTTGTAATAGTAGAACTTGAATATGGAATGGAGTTCGAAGTATTGTTCGAAGTCTCGGATGGGATCCCGGACATCACGAGGAGTTCCGGAATGGTCCGGAGAATAAGATTCATATATAGGAAGTCATATTCCAAGTTTGGAAATGATTCGGTGCATTTATGGAAGGTTCTAGAAGGTTCTAGAAAAGTCCGGAAGAAATCACTTTGGAAGGCGGAGTCCCGAAGGGACTCCACCACCCATGGCCGGCCAACCCTAGCGTGGAGTCCCAGGTGGACTCCACCTAAGGTGGCCGGCCACCTCCCCCTCATGGAAGGGTGGGAATCCCACTTGGGTGGGGTCCCACCTTGGGTAGGTTTCCCTACTACATGGAAGGTTTTGGTTTGGGGTCTTATTCGAAGACTTGTAGTCCAACACTTGGGGTTCCACCTATATAATGAGGGGCATAGGGGAGGGGGCCGGCCACCACAAAGCCATAGCTTGGCCGCACCCCTCAAGTGGCCGGCCACCCCCTCTCCCAAACCCTAGCCACCCCACCTCCTCCCTCTCTCCCGCAACGCTTAGCGAAGCTCCGCCGAAGATCTCCATCGCCACCGCCACCACGCCGTCATGCTGCCGGATTCAAGGAGGAGCTACTACTTCCGCTGCCCGCTGGAACGGGGAGAAGGACGTCGTCTTCATCAACACCGAGCGTGTGACCGAGTACGGAGGTGCTGCCCGATCGTGGCACCGTGATCAAGATCTTCTACGCGCTTTTGCAAGCGGCAAGTGATCATCTACCGCAGCAACAAGAGCCTCATCTTGTAGGCTTTGGAAATCTTCAAGGGTGAGTCTCGATCATCTCCTCGTTGCTCCCGTCTTCTAGATTGCATCTTGGCTTTGATTGCGTTCTCGCGGTAGGAATTTTTTGTTTTCTATGCAACGTATCCCTACAGTGGTATCAGAGCCGTGTCTATGCATAGATGGTTGCACGAGTAGAACACAATGTTTTGTGGGCGTTGATGCTTATGTTATCTTTAGTTTGAGTACTTTGCATCTTTGTGGCATAGTGGGATGAAGCGGCTCGGGCTAACTTTACATGACCGCGTTCATGAGATTTGCTCCACGCTCGACATGCAACTTGTATTGCATAAGTGGCTTTGCGGGTGTCTGTCTCTCCTACTATAGTGAAGATTCAATTTACTCTTCTATTGACAACACTAGTATCACCGTTGTGGTTCATGTTCGTAGGTAGATTAGATCTCTCTCGAAAACCCTAAACCACGTAAAATATGCAAACCAAATTAGAGACGTCTAACTTGTTTTTGCAGGGTTTGGTGATGTGATATGGCCATAATGTGATAATGAATATATATGAGATGATCATTATTGTATTGTGGCAACCGGCAGGAGCCTTATGGTTGTCTTTAAATTTCATGTTGAGTAGTATTTCAAAGAAGTTGTAATAGTTGCTACATGGGAGAACAATCATGAAGACGGCGCCATTGACCTTGACGCTACGGCGACGATGATGGAGATCATGCCCGTTGATGATGGAGATCATGTCCGTCCTTTGGAGATGAAGATCAAAGGCGCAAAGACAAAAGGGCTATATCATATCACATATGAACTGCATGTGATGTTAATCCTTTTATGCATCTTATTTTGCTTAGATCGCGACGGTAGCATTATAAGATGATCCCTCTCACTAAAATATCAAGATAATAAAGTGTTCATCCTTAGTAGCACCGTTGCCAAGACTTGTCGTTTCGAAGCATCTCGTGATGATCGGGTGTGATAGAATCAACAAGTGCATACAACGGGTGCAAGCCAGTTTTGCACATGCGGATACTAAGGTGGCCTTGACGAGCCTAGCATGTACATACATGGTCTCGGAACACGTGATACCGAAAGGTAGAGCATGAATCATATGATTGATATGATGAACACTTTGAGTGTTCGCCATTGAAATTACATCTTGTCACGTGATGATCGGACTTAGGTGTGGTGGATTTGGTTCGTGTGATCACTAAGACAATTCGAGGGATATTGTTTTTGAGTGGGAGTTCACCTAGATTTTTAATTGTGTTGAATTAAAATTTGAACTCAATTTGTCATAAACTTAGTCTAAACTATTGCAAATATATGTTGTAGATATGGCGTCCCCAATCAATTTTAACCAGTTCCTAGATAAAGAAAAGCTTAAGAGCAACGGTAGCAACTTCACCGACTGGTTCCGTCATGTGAGGATATTCCTCGCTGGCGGAAATCTGCAATATGTGCTTGATGCACCGCTAGGTGACCCTCATGCAGAAACTGAAACCGATGAAGTAAAGAATGTTTACACGAGTCGGAAAACTCGGTACTCTCAAGTTCAGTGTGCCATCTTATGCAGTCTGGAAGTCGATCTTCAAAAACGTTTTGAGCACCACGATCCACATGAGTTGATAAAAGAGTTGAAAACTATTTTTGAAACTCATGCGGCCATGGAATGCTATGAAGCATCGAAACACTTCTTCAGTTGCATGATGGAAGAAGGTAGCCCCGTTAGTGAGCACATGCTCGTTTTGACCGGGCATGCGAAGAAACTCAGTGACATGGAAATAGTTATTCCTAACAGACTGGGGATTAATTGTATCCTTCAATCACTGCCACCTAGTTACAAGAACTTTGTGATGAACTACAATATGCAGAACATGAACAAAGAGTTACCTAAACTCTTCTCCATGCTTAAAGCTGCTGAGATTGAGATTAAGAAAGAGCACCAAGTGTTGATGGTCAACAAGACCACCAGTTTCAAGAAACAGGGCAAGTCTAAAGGAAAATTCAAGAAGGGTGGCAAGAAACCTGCCACGCCTCCTGTGAAACCTAAGACTGGCCCTAAGCCTGATGCTGAGTGCTATTACTGCAAGGAGAAGGGACACTGGAAGCGTAATTGCTCCAAGTATTTGGCGGATCTGAAGAGCGGCCTTGTCAAGAAGAAGAAAGAAGGTATATCTGATATACATGTTATAGATGTTTATCTTACTGGTTCTCGTACTAGTACCTGGGTATTTGATACTGGTTCGGTTGCTCATATTTGTAACTCGAAACAGGAACTAAAGAATAAACGAAGACTACTAAAGGATGAAGTGACGATGCGCGTTGGAAATGGATCCAAAGTCGATGTGATCGCTGTCGGCACACTTCCTCTACATCTACCTTCGGGATTAGTTTTAAACCTCAATAATTGTTATTTTGTACCCGCGTTGAGCATGAACATTATATCTGGATCTTGTTTAATGCAAGACGGTTATTCATTCAAGTCTGAGAATAATGGTTGTTCTATTTTTATGAATAATATCTTTTATGGTCGAGCACCTAAAAAGAATGGTTTATTTATGTTAGATCTCGATAGTAGTGATACACATATTCATAACATTGATGCTAAGCGAATTAAATTGAATGATAATTCTACTTATATGTGGCACTGTCGTCTTGGTCATATTGGAGTGAAACACATGAAGAAACTCCATACCGATGGATTACTTGAATCACTTGACTTTGAGTCACTTGATAGATGTGAAGCATGTCTAATGGGAAAAATGACTAAGACTCCATTCTCTGGTATTATGGAGCGAGCTACAGACTTATTGGAAATCATACATACCGATGTGTGTGGACCAATGAGTGTAGCCTCGCGCGGTGGTTATCGTTATGTTCTAACCTTCACAGATGATCTGAGTAGATATGGGTATATCTATTTCATGAAACATAAATCCGAAACTTTTGAGAAGTTTAAGGAATTCCAAAGTGAAGTAGAAAATCAACGTAACAAGAAGGTCAAATTTCTACGATCTGATCGCGGAGGTGAATATCTGAGTTATGAGTTTGGCATGCATTTAAAGAAATGCGGAATACTTTCACAATTGACTCCGCCGGGAACACCACAACGTAACGGTGTGTCCGAACGTTGTAATCGAACTCTCTTAGATATGGTTCGTTCTATGATGTCTCTTACTGATTTGCCGCTATTATTTTGAAGTTATGCATTAGAGACAGCCGCATTCACTTTAAATAGAGCACCATCAAAATCCGTTGGAACGATACCGTATGAATTATGGTTTAATAAGAAACCTAAGCTGTCGTTCCTTAAAGTTTGGGGTTGTGAAGCCTATGTAAAGAAGTTACAACCGGACAAGCTAGAACCCAAAGCGGAGAAATGCGTCTTCATAGGATACCCTAAGGAAACTATAGGGTACACTTTCTATCACAGATCCGAAGGCAAAATCTTTGTTGCTAAGAATGGAACCTTTCTTGAGAAAGAATTTCTCACTAAAGAAGTGACTGGAAGAAAAGTAGAACTCGATGAGATTGATGAATCTTCACTAGTTGATCAGAGTAGCACAGTACCGGAAGTTGTTCCTGTGCCGCCTACACCGGCAACAGAGGAAGCTAATGATAATGATCATGAAACTTCGAACGAGATAGCTACTGAACCTCGCAGATCGACAAGGGAACGTGCCACTCCTGATTGGTATGATCCTTGTCTAAATGTCATGATTGTGGACAATAATGATGAAGACCCTGCGACGTATGAAGAAGCGACGATGAGCCCAGATTCCAACAAATGGCAAGAAGCCATGAAATCCGAAATGGGATCCATGTATGATAACAAAGTGTGGACTTTGGTAGACTTACCTGATAGCCGAAAGGCTATCGAGAATAAATGGATCTTCAAGAGAAAAACAGATGCTGATGGTAATATTACTGTCTATAAAGCTCGACTTGTCGCAAAGGGTTTCCGACAAATTCAAGGTGTTGACTACGATGAGACTTCCTCACCTGTAGCGAAGCTAAAATCTGTGAGGATTTTGTTAGCAATAGCTGCATTTTTCGATTATGAGATTTGGCACATGGATGTCAAAACGGCGTTCCTTAATGGAGACATTGAGGAAGAGTTGTATATGGTACAACCCAAAGGTTTTGTCGATCCTAAAAATGCTGACAAGGTGTGCAAACTTCAGCGTTCAATTTATGGACTGAAACAAGCATCCAGAAGTTGGAACCGACGCTTTGATAAGGTGATCAAAGACTTCGGGTTTATACAGTGTCATGGAGAGGCCTGTATTTACAAGAAAGTGAGTGGGAGCTCTGTAGCATTCCTGATATTATATGTAGATGACATATTATTGATTGGGAATGATATAGAACTATTAAGCAGTGTAAAAGGTTATTTGAATAATAGTTTTTCAATGAAAGACCTTGGTGAAGCGTCGTATATATTAGGCATCAAGATTTATAGAGATAGATCAAGACGCCTAATAGGGCTATCACAAAGTACATACCTGGACAAGATTCTAAAGAAGTTTAGAATGGACGAAAGTAAGAAAGGATTCTTACCTATGTTACCAGGCAAGGTCTTGAGTAAGACTCAAGGACCGGCTACTGCAGAAGAAAGAGAAAGGACGAGTCAGATCCCCTATGCCTCGGCAGTAGGCTCTATCATGTATGCCATGCTATGTACTAGACCGGATATAGCACATGCTGTCAGTTTGACTAGCAGATATCAAAGTGATCCAGGAATGGAACACTGGACAGCGGTCAAGAATATCCTGAAGTACTTGAAAAGAACTAAGGATATGATTCTTTGTTATGGAGGTGACCAAGAGCTCGTTGTAACCAGTTACACCGATGCAAGTTGGAACACTGATCCTGATGACTCTAAGTCACAGTCTGGGTACGTGTTTATATTGAATGGTGCTGCAGTAAGCTGGGCAAGCTCGAAGCAGTGCACGGTGGCGAAGTCTTCAACAGAATCAGAATACATAGCGGCTTCAGAGGCTTCATCAGAAGCGGTATGGATGAAGAGGTTCATTGTAGAGCTCGGTGTGGTTCCTAGTGCATTGGACCCACTAGTCATCTACTGTGACAACATGGGTGCCATCGCCAATGCACAAGAACCAAGTTCACACAAGAGGCTGAAGCATATCAAGCTGCGTTATCATTCGATTCGCGAATACATCGAAGATGGAGAAGTAAAGATTTGCAAAGTACACACTGATCTGAATGTAGCAGATCCGTTGACTAAAGCTCTCCCTAGGGCAAAGCATGACCAACACCAGAATGCCATGGGTGTTAGGTACCTTACAATGTAATCTAGATTATTGACTCTAGTGCAAGTGGGAGACTGCTGATGTGGGAGTTGACGTGGGATTGCAACGTCGCCAGAAAGTAGCTTCCTTGTGACGGTAAAGCACTCGTCCGTTGGGAACCCCTAGAGGAAGGTGTGATGCGTACAGCGGCAAGTTTTCCCTCAGTAAGAAACCAAGGTTTATCGAACCAGTAGGAGTCAAGAAGCACGTTGAAGGTTGATGGCGGCGAAGTGTAGTGCGGCGCAACACAAGGGATTCCGGCGCCAACGTGGAACCTGCACAACACAACCAAATTACTTTGCCCCAACTTAACAGTGAGGTTGTCAATCTCACCGGCTTGCTGTAACAAAGGATTAGATGTATAGTGTGGATGATGATGTTTGCAGAAAACAGTAGAACGAGTATTGTAGTATATTGTATTCGATGTAAAAGAATGGACCGGGGTCCACAGTTCACTAGTGGTGTCTCTCCCATAAGATAAATAGCATGTTGGGTGAACAAATTACAGTTGGGCAATTGTTATCACCAGAATTTGACCAAGTCAGAGGTGGGCTGCGATCAAGATGGGCTTAAAGATTATATACGGAAGAAATACGTGAATCGGCCTTATATGCAAAGTTGGGCTAGATTGCCCATATATCTGTAATATAGTAGATCGCATCTTAGATGGAGTTTTACTCGTGCACGGTTAGGTGCACGCCTAAATTAGAAAGTCCCCTGGACTATAAATATGTATCTAGGGTTTATGGAATAAACAACAACCAACGTTCAACCACAAATCAATCTCGGCGCATCGCCAACTCCTTCGTCTCGAGGGTTTCTACCGGTAAGCATCATGCTGCCTAGATCGCATCTTGCGATCTAGGCAGCACAAGCTTTATGTTGTTCACGCGTTGCTCGTACTGAAGCCTTTTTGATGGCGAGCAACGTATTTATCTTAGATATGTTTGGGTTAGCATTGTTCTTCGTATCGTATGCTATCGTAGTGCAACCCTTGCATATCTAGCCGCCCTCACACCTATCTTAGGTGTGGGGGCGGCACCCCGCTTGATCATTATTTAGTAGATCCGATCCGTTACGGTTGCTCCTTGTTCTACAAGGATTAGTTTAATATCTGCAATAGTTAGGCCTTACAAAGGGTTGGAGGATCCAGCGGCACGTAGGGTGTCGTTTGCTAGTCCTAGGCAGGATGTTCCGGGGATCAACCTCGTGTTGGTTTTTAGGCCCTATCTAGGATCGGCTTACGATCACCGTGCGTGGCCGCGAGGCCCAATCGTGAGTAGGATGATCCGATTATGCGGTGAAAACCCCAAATCATCGTAGATCGAGTTAGCTTTATCTTGATCAAGCAGGACCACCATATATTCGTGCACCTCGTACGAATCATGGGTGGATCGGCTCCTTGAGCCGATTCACAGGACAACCTGAGAGCCGATCGAGGCTCGTATTTAATGTTTACGTGTATGCCATGCAGGAAACTAAGCGAGGCATCTCCATCACCTTCCTGACCAGGTATAGGTCAGGTGGCACGCCCTTGCATCAGCATCGGACGTGTGTACCAGAGGCTTTGCGGGCCGTCGCTCGGAGGGACCAGGGCCAGCCGCAGCCCTAAGTTGTTCCCGGCTCTACTGTGTTGCCCGTCGCTGCCCGCCGGTGGGTTTTGACCGCAACACATTCTGGCACGCCCGGTGGGACAAGCTTCGACGTCAACCACATCGCCATCTACATCTGAGATGGCGGACGGCACGCCAGTCACGTACGAGGATCTGACCGAGGAGCTCAAGAAGAAGTATGACGAGGTCAAAACGATCCTCGAAGCCGACCTCATCGGCTCGTTTCACAGGACCCGTTCACATGGCATCAGGTGGAAGGGGTTCTCACCGGAAGGCGCGCTCGATGGAGTGGACCTATCCGTCCCGTCAGAAGAACGTACCAGGTCCCTGCGCCAGGAGATTAGCGGCATGGTGACTCACTCGCTGCATCGCCATTCTGAGAGCCTGGTGAATAGTTTGGAGCATGTCGCTGATACGTCTCTGACATATCGATAATTTCTTATGTTCCATGCCACATTATTGATGTTATCTACATGTTTTATGCACACTTTATGTCATATTCGTGCATTTTCTGGAACTAATCTATTAACAAGATGCTGAAGTGCCAGTTCCTGTTTTCTGCTGTTTTTGGTTTCAGAAATCCTAGTAACGAAATATTCTCGGAATCGGACGAAATCAACGCCCAGGTTCCTATTTTTCCTGGAACCATCCAGAACACCCGAGAGCCGCCAGAGGGGAGCCCTGGGGGCCCCACACCACACCCTGGCGCGGCCAGAGGGGGGGCCGCGCCGCCCTATGGTGTGGGCCCCCCAGAAGCCCTCCTGCGCCGCCTCTTCGCCTATATAAAGCCTCCATCGCGAAAACCCTGATACGTTCGACGAAACCCGCAGAAACCTTCTGTAGCCGCCGCCATCGCGAAGCCAAGATCTGGGGGACAGGAGTCTCTGTTCCGGCACGCTGCCGGAGCGGGGAAGTGCCCCCGGAAGGCTTCTCCATCGACACCGCTGCCATCTCCACCGCCATCTTCATCACCGCTTGACATAGGCATCCCAAATGGGCCTGCCGAATATAGTACCCGGGGTTTATTGAAGGCCCACTACCCGAAGAATAAGAAGATTCGGGAGCCCAAGATGCGTTTAAGGAAGAAATAGAGTTGTAATAGGAAGTGTTGTTTGTAATCTGGCGGGACGAGTTGGAAACCGTCCCGGACTCTGTAAACTTGTATAGCACGAATCCCTCGGCTTCACCTCATATATAAGGGGGAGTCGAGGGACAAAAGAGAGGACCGAATCATTGTCTGTAAACCCTAGTTTTCACAATCGTCGAGTACTTTTCGGCTGAAACCTTCGAGATCTACTTACCCTCTACTTCTAACTAAACCCAAAACAACCTGGGTAAGGTCAACCTGGGTAAGGTCAAGCTTCGAGTGGCAGATTTGGAGCATGATAAGAGCAAATCTGGCGCCAGCTACTAGTTGAGCTTTGACAAAATCATGGATACTGCGAGCATCCCTGAACCTTTCCATCAAGTCAGGAAGAGTTTTTGGCTGGACGTTCCGAGGAAACATGGAGTTGTAAACCATGGACAAGGTCTTGGTACAGAAGTCGAGGAAATCGCGAGTTTGAGAGGCGCGATCTTGAAATCTGACAATTTGGCGGGTCCTTTCCGGGGTAGCCCAAAACAAAGAACCATGGTCCAAGGAGAGATTAACAAGGAGGGTTGTCCTAGCATTCACCCTCTCTTCCTCGGCAGCAGCATCAGTAAAGGCACCTATCAAAACAAAAAAGCGGAAACCTTCAAAGAAACAATAGTATGCAGATAAAGGATATCAGCGGATGAAACAGGCATACCCGACATATCTGCACTGGCTTCATTCATTAATTCGAGCATGAAATTTTCTCGAATAGTCGCCTTTTCAGCCTCGGAAGCAGCAATTTCCTTAGCAGCTACGGCCTCGCGAGCTTGTTGAAGAGCAATTTTTTCGGCTTCAGATGACTTACGAGATTGCTCCATCATCACAAGTGTTTGCTTCTTCGCATACTGAAGTTGTTGCCGAAGTTCATCCAGTTCTTGCGACAAGGTATCGTCGACAGGAGCGGTATCACCAAAAGCTTTCCTCGCGCGGGAAGAAGAAGGCGAAACATTGGAAGGAGCAGAAGATGGAGTATAGTTATCAAATATCAACTGAAAAATAAACAAGACAACATCAAATAACAAGCAAAGATAGAAGTCTTCATTAATCTCTTAGAATAATTACAAGGGCATTACAGTGGAGTTAAGAAAGTACGTGTCGCCAAATGACTACTTTGGCGACAGAAGCAAAAGAAACAGAAAGAAAAACAGAGGCATGCAACTAGACCTCCGGCCTCGAGGAGCTAGGAGTTGAAGCTGGCTTGATCCCCAGATACGCCAAGATCTTCTTCGTGTTGGGCTTGGCCGCCTTGATCAGCGACCTCCATCTTGACTGCTCTATCTGACTGGTGTCGCCAACCTTCATCCAATCAAGCGTTTGTTGGCTGTCAGCAACCAGGGCAACAGTACTCTCGACAGCAACCTTCATATTCTCTTGACGCATCTTCAATCCCAGGTCTTCCGACGAATTGAAAAGCTTGGCAAGGGCAAGGAAAGTCGAAGGTTCCTCTTTCTTCGGGAAGAAGTAGGGGAACAACGCCGACAAACTCGCACTGGCATTGGCCACGCCTTCACGAATCTCGCGCCCATGGAACTCCAGAAGAGAAAGTGCATCAAGGAGAGGGTCATTGACGGGATTCTCCAGATCAAAATCTTGGTTTGTTTGAGCTGCCACACAAAACAAAGAACCATTAGTCAAAAACCAAGAAACAGGAAGTACAATAGAAGGGGTTGATGATATTACTCAGCGTACGTCGACTTTGCGACTTCAGACGCTTGATGATCTCTTGTTCACGCACAGTTTGTGCAGTTTTCTGCTCATCTAAGGCAGATTCGGCATCTTTGAGCCTTCTCTGCAGTTCCTCGACACTAGCAGCTTTCACCTTGGCTTCATCAACCTCGGCCTTAGCTTTGCTAGCAGCAAGTTCAGCTTTCTTGCGAGCCGCCTCACTTTGCTCGAGTTTTTGAGCAAGT
Organism: Lolium perenne; assembly: GCF_019359855.2. Lineage (NCBI taxonomy): Eukaryota > Viridiplantae > Streptophyta > Magnoliopsida > Poales > Poaceae > Lolium > Lolium perenne. The sequence continues at coordinate 17,475,035 of NC_067249.2, forward strand.
GCGTCGACACGTTCGTTGGCCTCTGAAAGTTTTTCTGTCGAGATATGAAAAAGAAAGAAAAGAAAGATCAAAAAATAGCGACAAGCAACAGGAATAGAAAGTCAAAGAAAAATAGCAAGTATAAAAGTCGTTACCTTCGGCTCTGGCGGCATATTCACGGTACCCAACAAATTGGGACCCGATCCGAAGAAGCTCTTTGATCATTGGCTGTTCAAAGGTAAGTACATCAAAAGAAACGTCGGCATGAAAAAGAGAAAAGGTGTGAAAAAACAAAATAAAGAAAATATAGATGCCGACAAACTTACATCATCTAAGAGCAGAGTCGACGAACTGCCCAACTGAGGGGCAGGATCAACAATCTTTTCAACCCGTGCCCTTTTTGGTGAAGGGGCACGGGGGCTCGAAGGAGGAGTAGATGTATCAACATTTTGTTGAGGAGGCGACGATTCCTCCCCTTCAACTGGTTTTTCTGAAATAACTAAAGTATGTGACGTGCTCGTTCGAGCAGCCACATCTAAAGTTGGTGTTTCTTCATCATCACTGTGACAAAATAGTGGCAGCATAAAAAGCAAGGCAAAATAAAATTCTTCAAATAGAAAAGGAAAAGAGCAAGGAACCTACGAGCTGATGATACTCTCGATGTATGGATCATAAGCTGCTTTTCGAGGTGAAGGAGCAGTTTCTTCGGGTTTCGAGGTCCCGGAATCTTCGGCATTGCTCCTTTTCCTTTTGCTCTTCGGAGAAACAGCAGGAGGAGGAGATTGCGCTGATGTTGTATCTTCAGAGGCAGCATCCTTCTCAGTAGATCCCGCAGATTTTCGAGAATCTGCGGGTTCATTCACAAAAGAGGGGGTCTCTGGTTGACATCATCGACAACGGCTCTTTCTTCGACCTCTCCATCCTCAGGAAGAGGAGGAAGGGAAGCCATAGTAGGATGATTCTACAAAGAAATAGTGACAAAAGAGAATAAGTGAGATACCACTGCAAATAAGATACGAGGAACAGTTCAAAACAAGATAAAACTTCGAGAAGACAAAATACCTCGGGAAGAGGATTGGAAGCACTGTATGGTTCCACTCGACAGGAGGAGGGAATAGGATCCTTCTTGCCTAATCGAGAAATTCTTCGAACCAATTTTTCCAAATCCTTTACAGAAAGATCACTGGAGATTCTGTTGGCGTCATTTTCACCAGAATACGTCCAAAGGGGATTTTTGCGAGCCTGAAGAGGCTGCACTCTAATCCTAAGGAAGTAGGCAGTAATTTGAACACCAGATAGCTCTTTGCCTCGAGTGTTTTGAAGATGACGGATACGAGCCATGAGCGCCTCTGTCGCCTTTTTCTCTTCTTCAGAAGCTTCGGCATCCCAGGAACGGCGACGCTGAATCCTGGCACTTCCGTCAAAAGGAACTATGTTGTGCTCCACAGAATTGGCGCTTTCTTCGTGGATGTAGAGCCACTTTTTGCGCCATCCTTGGACAGAATCAGGAAACTTGACGTCGAAATAATCGACATCAGTCCGAACACAGATAACAACGCCACCTATGTTATAAGTGACGTTGTGGGAGCCATTACGGCGGAGGCAGAAAATGCGCTTCCACAGAGCCCAATTGGGAGTGATTCCGAGGAAGCATTCGCAAAGTGTGATAAAAATAGAAATGTGAAGGATGGAATTGGGAGTCAACTGGTGCAGTTGAATCCCATAAACAAAAAGAAGGCCGCGGAGGAAATCGTGGATTGGGGTTGAAAGGCCGCGGATCAGGTGATCAACAAAACTAACCCGATACTCCATTGGAGGCTTGGGGTAGCTTTCTTCGCTAGGAAAGCGGATGGCGTCCTCCTTCGTCATGAGGCCGAGCCTCTTCAGCGTGTTGATGTCTTGATTGGAGATTTTGGATCTCTCCCACTCAAGATCCTCGGCGGCCATCTTGGATTCCGGCGTGCTGTGGCGAGTCAGACGCGTGCGCGGTGGCATCAACGGCAGTGGGCCGAGCAATGTATGTGCGTACGGAAGATTGGAGAGAGTTGGGCGCAGGGGAAGTTTTGCGAAAAGGAACAGGTGAGCGGCGCAAGCGAGGGGATGAACGAAGGTTGAAGAAGGGTTTATATAAGATTCGGGTGAAGCAGTGTGCCGTTGGATGAAGAAATCGTGTGGTGAGGATGGATCTTCTAGACACAAGGGCAAAAGAGTATTTTTACTGAAATAGGCGTTACCGTACGTGCGCCAGGAAAAGCGGAGGACGTGTGTCCACTACTTGCACGACGTGTCAACGTGGTGAAAGCAATGGACCCACAGGACAGAAAATTCACGACTACTTGTCAAGGATGAAGTAAATTTGATTAAGTGAAGAATGTCGACAAGGAAGTATTCAGAGATTGGCGACAGGATGAAATATTCAATACTTCGGGAGCCTTTGATCAAATACAAGTTTTTGCCCAAATGCTCGGGGGCTACTCCGACAAAAAGTAAAATTTCGAGTATGACAATATAGAAAATGTTGAGCCTACAACCAAGCACAAGTTCTTGGCTGTAGCCTCGGGGGCTACTCCCATCGGGAGCGCTGTTCGCGCACCCGAGAAATATAAAAATAAAGAGAGAGAAGAAGAAGAAGAGGAAAGAGTTCATATTGCGAAATAATGACAAAATAGCGACAAGGTGGAATAAAATGTTGAGCCTACAACCAAGCACAAGTTCTTGGTTGTAGCCTCGGGGGCTACTCCCATCGGGAACGCTGTTCGCGTGCCCGATGAAATTAACAAAGGAAAAATAGAAGAGCAAGAGAGTATATTTCGAGTTATAATTAACTCTACATATACTCCCATCGGGAGAACAATATAAGTCATATTTGACTCAATAAAATGTGCCATTCCAACAGCCGGAAAAGCACTCGACAATATATTCTCAGGACGCCAAAGTTGCGATCAATTTCTGAATGCCGCAAATTTGCGAAGGTAAGACCCCAGAATCCATTCTGCTGGGCGTGGCATCGCCAAAGACTGCGCTCTGCTACTTTTATCCGTATCAACAGATACGAAGAAAAATCCTAACGGACGCGTTAGGTACCCGATAAATTTGACTGGGACTCGACAGAATGGTAAGACCTTAAGCGGCACTGTCGAAGTTTACACCGGTATCCGAGATCATGTCCAGGGACGTGATTTTGAAGTAGGTTTTTGCGGATTGCCACTAGAGCAGTTAACTAGTACCTGATCCGTCAGATGAACTAGCCCCAATTACCAATATCCCTGTACAATATAGAATTTTATGAGAAGAAATATAGAAAGTTAAGGCTTTCGGGTAAAAATAAACAGTGGAGATTTTCCCTGACTTTACAATTCAAGCAAAATCTCGGGGGCTACTGACATAGGCATCCCAAATGGGCCTGCCGAATATAGTACCCGGGGTTTATTGAAGGCCCACTACCCGAAGAATAAGAAGATTCGGGAGCCCAAGATGCGTTTAAGGAAGAAATAGAGTTGTAATAGGAAGTGTTGTTTGTAATCTGGCGGGACGAGTTGGAAACCGTCCCGGACTCTGTAAACTTGTATAGCACGAATCCCTCGGCTTCACCTCATATATAAGGGGGAGTCGAGGGACAAAAGAGAGGACCGAATCATTGTCTGTAAACCCTAGTTTTCACAATCGTCGAGTACTTTTCGGCTGAAACCTTCGAGATCTACTTACCCTCTACTTCTAACTAAACCCTAGCCTACAATCCATAGGCATTGACAAGTTAATCCCTTGTCACCGCTGCTGCTCCCATGAGGAGGGAGTAGTTCTCCATCGAGGCTCGGGGCTGTACCGGTAGCTATGTGGTTCATCTCTCCCATGTACCTCAATACAATAATCTCATGAGCTGCTTTACATGATTGAGATTCATATGAGTTTGTATCACAATTTATCTATGTGCTACTCTAGCAAAGTTATTAAAGTAGTTCTATTCCTCCTGCACGTGTGTAAAGGTGACAGTGTGTACACCGTGTTAGTACTTGGTTTATGCTATGATCATGATCTCTTGTAGATTGCGAAGTTAACTATTGCTATGATAATATTGATGTGATCTATGCCTCCTACATATGCATGAAGGTGACAGTGTGCATGCTATGTTAGTACTTGGTTTAGTCTTTTGATCTATCTTACACTATAAGGTTACTTAAATATGAACAAATTGTGGAGCTTGTTAACTCCGGCATTGAGGGTTCGTGTAATCCTACGCAATGCGTTCATCATCCAACAAGAGTGTAGAGTATGCATTTATCTATTCTGTTATGTGATCAATGTTGAGAGTGTCCACTAGTGAAAGTCTAATCCCTAGGCCTTGTTCCTAAATACTGCTGCGTTACTACTGCTTGTTTACTGTTTCACTGCGTTACTACTGCTGCAATACTACCACCATCAACTACACGCCAGCAAGCTATTTTTTGGCACCGTTGCTACTGCTCATATATATTCATACCACCTGTATTTCACTATCTCTTCGCCGAACTAGTGCACCTATTAGGTGTGTTGGGGACACAAGAGACTTCTTGCTTTGTGGTTGCAGGGTTGCATGAGAGGGATATCTTTGACCTCTTCCTCCCTGAGTTCGATAAACCTTGGGTGATCCACTTAAGGGAAAACTTGCTGCTGTTCTACAAACCTCTGCTCTTGGAGGCCCAACACTGTCTACAGGAAAGGAGGGGGAACGTAGACATCAAGCTATTTTCTGGCGCCGTTGCCGGGGAGGAAAGGTAAAAGGTACTCACACTCCGTATCTCAGCTACTAAGCTATTTTCCGGCGTTGTAAGTACTCAAAGCTATTTCCTTTAGATCCTGCAATTGCAACTTTTTGTTTCTTGTTTACACTAGTAAGGCATAATGGACAACATCTGTGAGCTTTTTATTCTATTTCCTGAGTCAAGACATGAATGGTTTAATGCGAAAATTAAAAAACCCATGGAATCTTATTTGCATGATAGTAGCAATGATATTAGTATGAACGCTTTGAACACCATTGTTGCTAATGATATGGAAAATTCTAAGCTTGGGGAAGCTGGCTTTGATGAGCATGATCTTTTTAGTCCCCCAAGCATTGAGGAGAAAATTTACTTTGATGATACTTTACCTCCTATTTATGATGATTATAATGATATTGGTCTTTTAGTGCCGCCTACTATGGAGAGTAATTTTTATGATGATAATACTATGCCTCCTACACTTGATGAGAATAATAATGATAGCTACTTTGTTGAATTTGCTCCTACTACAATTAATAAGAATAACTATGCTTATGTTGGGAGTAGTAATAATTTTATGCATGAGACTCATGATAAGAATGCTTTATGTGATAGTTATATTGTTGAGTTTGCTCATGACACTACTGAAAGTTATTATGAGAGAGGAAAATATGGTTGTAGAAATTTTCATGTTACTAAAACACCTCTCTATGTGCTGAAATTTTTGAAGCTATACTTGTTTTATCTTCCTATGCTTGTTACTTTGCTTTTCATGAACTTGTTTATTTACAAGATTCCTATGCATAGGAAGCATGTTAGACTTAAATGTGTTTTGAATTTGCCTCTTGATGCTCTCTTTTGCTTCAACTACTATTTCTTGCGAGTGCATCATTAAAACTGCTGAGCCCATCTTAATGGCTATAAAGAAAGAACTTCTTGGGAGATAACCCATGTGTTATTTTGCTACAGTACTTTATTTTTATATTTGTGTCTTGGAAGTTGTTTACTACTGTAGCAACCTCTCCTTATCTTAGTTTTGTGTCTTGTTGTGCCAAGTAAAGTCTTTGATAGTAAAGTCAATACTAGATTTGGATTACTGCGCAGAAACTGTTTTCTTGCTGTCACGAATCTGGGCAAAATTCTCTGTAGGTAACTCAGAAAATTATGCCAATTTACGTGAGTGATCCTCAGATATGTACGCAACTTTCATTCAATTTGAGCATTTTCATCTGAGCAAGTCTGGTGCCATTTTAAAATTCGTCTTTATGGACTGTTCTGTTTTGACAGATTCTGCCTTTTATTTCGCATTGCTTCTTTCGCTGTGTTGGGTGGATTTCTTTGTTCCATTACCTTCCAGTAGCTTTGAGCAATGTCCAGAAGTGTTAAGAATGATTGTGTCACCTCTGAACATGTGAGTTTTTGATTATGCACTAACCCTCTAATGAGTTTGTTTCGAGTTTGGTGTGAAGGAAGTTTTCAAGGGTCAAGAGAGGAGGATGATATACTATGATCAAGAAGAGTGAAAGCTCTAAGCTTGGGGATGCCCCGGTGGTTCACCCCTGCATATATCAAGAAGACTCAAGCGTCTAAGCTTGGGGATGCCCAAGGCATCCCCTTCTTCATCGACAACATTATCAGGTTCCTCCCCTGAAACTATATTTTTATTCAGTCACATCTTATGTATTTTACTTGGAGCGTCTGTTTGTTTTTGTTTTTGTTTGTGTTTGAATAAATTGGATTACATCATGCTTGTGTGGGAGAGAGACACGCTCCGCTGGTTCGTATGAACACATGTGTTCTTAGCTCATAATATTCATGGCGAAGTTTCTTCTTCGTTAAATTGTTATATGGTTGGAATTGGAAAATGATACATGTAGTAATTGCTATAAATGTCTGGGGTAATGTGATACTTGGCAATTGTTGTGCTCATGCTTAAGCTCTTGCATCATATACTTTGCACCTATTAATGAAGAAATACATAGAGCTTGCTAAAATTTTGTTTGCATAATTGGTCTCTCTAAGGTCTAGATAATTTCTAGTATTGAGTTTGAACAACAAGGAAGACGGTGTAAAGTCCTATAATGTTTACAATATGTCTTTTATGTGAGTTTTGCTGCACCGGTTCATCCTTGTGTTTGTTTCAAATAACCTTGCTAGCCTAAACCTTGTATCGTGAGGGAATACTTCTCATGCATCCAAAATCCTTGAGCCAACCACTATGCCATTTGTGTCCACCATACCTACCTACTACATGGTATTTCTCCGCCATTCCAAAGTAAATTGTTTGAGTGCTACCTTTAAAATTTCTATCCTCTACCTTTACAATATATAGCTCATGGGACAAATAGCTTAAAACTATTGTGGTATTGAATATGTACTTATGCACTTTATCTCTTATTAAGTTGCTTGTTGTGCGATAACCATGTTTCTGAGGACGCCATCAACTATTTCTTTGTTGAATATCATGTGAGTTGCTATGCATGTTCGTCTTGTCTGAAGTAAGAGTGATTTATCATGATCAAATGGTTTGAGTATGCATATTGTTAGAGAAGAACATTGGGCCGCTAACTAAAGCCATGATCCATGGTGGAAGTTTCAGTTTGGACAACAAACCTCACTCTCTTATGAGAATATTATCTGTTGTTGAATGCTTATGCATTAAAGAGGAGTCCATTATCTGTTGTCTATGTTGTCCCGGTATGGATGTCTAAGTTGAGAATAACCAAAAGCGAGAAATCCAATGCGAGCATTCTCCTTAGACCTTTGTACAGGCGGCATAGAGGTACCCCTTTGTGACACTTGGTTGAAACATGTGCTATGCTATGATAATCCATGTAAATCCAAGCTAATTAGGACAAGGTGCGGGCACTATTAGTATACTATGCATGAGGCTTGCAACTTGTAGGATATAATTTACATAACTCATATGCTTTATTACTACCGTTGACAAAATTGTTTCTTGTTTTCAAAATAAAAGCTCTAGCACAAATATAGCAATCGATGCTTTCCTCTTTGAAGGACCATTCTTTTACTTTTATGTTGAGTCAGTTCACCTATTTCTCTCCACCTCAAGAAGCAAACACTTGTGTGAACTGTGCATTGATTCCTACATACTTGCATATTGCACTTGTTATACTACTTTATGTTGACAATATCCGTAAGATATACATGTTATAAGTTGAAAGCAACCGCTGAAACTTAATCTTCCTTTATGTTGCTTCAATACCTTTTACTTTGAATTATTGCTTTATGAGTTAACTCTTATGCAAGACTTATTGATGCTTGTCTTGAAGTGCTATTCATGAAAAGTATTTGCTTTATGATTCACTTGTTTACTCATGTCATATACATTGTTTTGATCGCTGCATTCACTACATATGCTTTACAACTAGTATGATCAAGATTATGATGGCATGTCACTCCAGAAATTATCTGTGTTATCGTTTTACCTGCTCGGGACGAGCAGAACTAAGCTTGGGGATGCTGATACGTCTCCGACGTATCGATAATTTCTTATGTTCCATGCCACATTATTGATGTTATCTACATGTTTTATGCACACTTTATGTCATATTCGTGCATTTTCTGGAACTAATCTATTAACAAGATGCCGAAGTGCCAGTTCCTGTTTTCTGCTGTTTTTGGTTTCAGAAATCCTAGTAACGAAATATTCTCGGAATCGGACGAAATCAACGCCCAGGTTCCTATTTTTCCCGGAACCATCCAGAACACCCGAGAGCCGCCAGAGGGGAGCCCTGGGGGCCCCACACCACACCCTGGCGCGGCCAGAGGGGGGGCCGCGCCGCCCTATGGTGTGGGCCCCCCAGAAGCCCTCCTGCGCCACCTCTTCGCCTATATAAAGCCTCCGTCGCGAAAACCCTGATACGTTCGACGAAACCCGCAGAAACCTTCTGTAGCCGCCGCCATCGCGAAGCCAAGATCTGGGGGACAGGAGTCTCTGTTCCGGCACGCTGCCGGAGCGGGGAAGTGCCCCCGGAAGGCTTCTCCATCGACACCGCTGCCATCTCCACCGCCATCTTCATCACCGCTGCTGCTCCCATGAGGAGGGAGTAGTTCTCCATCGAGGCTCGGGGCTGTACCGGTAGCTATGTGGTTCATCTCTCCCATGTACCTCAATACAATAATCTCATGAGCTGCTTTACATGATTGAGATTCATATGAGTTTGTATCACAATTTATCTATGTGCTACTCTAGCAAAGTTATTAAAGTAGTTCTATTCCTCCTGCACGTGTGTAAAGGTGACAGTGTGTACACCGTGTTAGTACTTGGTTTATGCTATGATCATGATCTCTTGTAGATTGCGAAGTTAACTATTGCTATGATAATATTGATGTGATCTATGCCTCCTACATATGCATGAAGGTGACAGTGTGCATGCTATGTTAGTACTTGGTTTAGTCTTTTGATCTATCTTACACTATAAGGTTACTTAAATATGAACAAATTGTGGAGCTTGTTAACTCCGGCATTGAGGGTTCGTGTAATCCTACGCAATGCGTTCATCATCCAACAAGAGTGTAGAGTATGCATTTATCTATTCTGTTATGTGATCAATGTTGAGAGTGTCCACTAGTGAAAGTCTAATCCCTAGGCCTTGTTCCTAAATACTGCTGCGTTACTACTGCTTGTTTACTGTTTCACTGCGTTACTACTGCTGCAATACTACCACCATCAACTACACGCCAGCAAGCTATTTTCTGGCACCGTTGCTACTGCTCATATATATTCATACCACCTGTATTTCACTATCTCTTCGCCGAACTAGTGCACCTATTAGGTGTGTTGGGGACACAAGAGACTTCTTGCTTTGTGGTTGCAGGGTTGCATGAGAGGGATATCTTTGACCTCTTCCTCCCTGAGTTCGATAAACCTTGGGTGATCCACTTAAGGGAAAACTTGCTGCTGTTCTACAAACCTCTGCTCTTGGAGGCCCAACACTGTCTACAGGAAAGGAGGGGGAACGTAGACATCAGTCGCCTTTCGGATGATCAAGGAGGTCATGAAGAATCAGCACTCTCTATTAGGACCAGCTCTCGGGACCTACCAAGGAGAAGTGCCACTTCAGTCCCGTCCACCGTCGTCATTCGCATTGGCGGCACCAGAAGTGCCTAATTCACCGTCATGCGCCGTTGACAGGGTTGAGGACACTTACCCTGGGAGGTGCCAGCCAAGATACTCGTTCAACATCAACATGGTAGAACTGGGGCACCGCCCTGATGAGGGTAGAGACGAGGGCAGCCGCTCTCATAGCGAAGATAAGGAAGAAGCTGCTCCACGCGATCGGCCCCGACACTGCCAAAAGATCCTGGTGATGATCAAGATGGAAGCCGATTCTAGCGATCGGCCCGTATTATCCGTACCACCTGCTCTCCCAGTATGTGGCGTCGACCTCACGGGTGACGGAAAGCTAGGGTATGGGTTTACATCGGCTGATGAGCTAGAGGAAGTCGACATTGGTCCTGGGGATAAGCCGCGACCGACTTTTATCAGCAAGAAATTAGATCCACAGCTCAGGGGACAGATGATAGCTCTGTTAAAGGAATACCCAGATTGCTTTGCATGGGATTACACGGAGATGCCTGGGTTGGACAGGAGCATCATTGAACATCGGCTCCCCCTTAAGAAAGGATTTCGGCCATTCCAACAACGAGCATGTCAGATGAGGGCTGAAATTCTGGAAGAAGTCAAGAAAGAGATCGAGAAAATGTTGGCCGCCGGGTTCATCAGGCCATGCAGGTATGCTGAGTGGATCTCCAGTATCGTTCCTGTAGAGAAGAAGGACGGCCGATGGCGTGTGGCCATCGATTTCCGAGATCTCAATAGAGCCACTCCAAAGGACGAGTATCCGATGCCTATGGCAGAAACGTTGATAAATGCCGCTGCTGGCCACAAGGTGTTGAGCTTCATGGATGGCAACGCCGACTATAACCAGATCTTCATGGCTCCGGAAGACATACACAAGACCGCATTCAGAGTACCAGGGGCAGTAGGCTTGTTTGAATATGTGGTCATGACCTTTGGGTTGAAGAATGCTGGTGCAACGTACCAACGAGCCATGAATTATATATTTCATGATCTGATCGGTAAGTTGGTGGAGATCTATATCGACGACGTGGTAGTCAAATCTGTCTCCATGGAGGGACACTTGGATGATTTACGGCGCGTCCTAGACCGAACTCGGAAATTCGGACTGAGAATGAATCCGAAGAAGTGTGCCTTTGGCGTGACGGCTGGTCAATTCCTAGGTTTTCTGGTTCATGAACGGGGAATTGAGATCGGCCTGAAAAGTCAGGAGGCGGTGCGTACCATGCAGCCGCCAACCACGAAGAAGGAGCTCCAACGTCTCATCGGCAAGATCAATTTTGTCCGACGATTCATCTCTAATCTGTCAGGGCGAATCGAGCCGTTCATGGCGCTGGTGAAAACTAAATCTGACGACGAGTTTCACTGGGGGGCAGAACAGCAACAGGCGTTTGATGAGATTAAGCGGTATCTGACGACGCCGCCTGTGCTAGTTCCGCCCCAGCAAGACAGGCCGTTCTACATCTACTTGTCAGTAGCTGACACATCCATCGCTTCGGTAGTGGTGCAACTCTACGAAGGCGTTGAAAAGGTCGTTTTCTACCTCAGCAGAAGGATGCTGGACGCGGAGACAAGATATCCTGAGGTCGAGAAACTTTGCCTCTGCCTGTTCTTTACCTGCACCAAGCTTCATCACATCCTTTTGACGGCAGAGATCATCGTCATATGCAAGTCAGATGTTGTCAAACACATGTTGTCGGCCCCTGTTTTAAAAGGCCGACTTGGTAAGTGGATGTTTGCGTTGTCAGAGTTCGATCTTCGGTATCAGCCCGCGAAAGCAGTCAAGGGACAAGCGTTGGCCGATCTTATCGCTGAACGGATCAGTACCAATATAGCAGCACTATCTATACGTGCATGGGCTATGTTCTTCGATGGATCGGCTTGCGACGATGGTTGTGGCATCGGCATTCTGCTCGTGTCGCCTCGGGGGGCAGAATACTCCTTCTCCATCAGATTATCTACCCCTTGCACCAACAACGTAGCAGAATATGAGGCAATACGTAAGGGAATGGAGTTGCTACTGGAAGCCGGGGCAGAAGCAGTAGAGCTTTTTGGAGACTCCAAGTTGGTGATTAACCAGCTCACGGATGAATATAAGTGCGAAAGTGAATCGCTTTTCCCATATTGGATGGAATGCCGTGAGTTGATGACACAGTTTCGGTACATCAACTTTAATTGGGTCCCAAGATCCCAAAATACCGAGGCCAACAATCTCGCACAAATGGCGTCAGGCTATATAGATATATCTGACGGGTCGGAAGTTCAGGTACAATTCCTGGAACAGGATGATTGGAGAGCCGAAATCTTCAATTATTTAAAAGATTCGGCTCGGGGGGCATCTAAATGGATAAGATACAAAGCCATGAAGTATGTCCTCATAGGAGACGATATGTTCTATAGGACGTTGGAAGGGTTACTGCTCAAGTGCCTGGGACCAACTGAGTCTAATCGGCTCTTACATGAGGTGCATGAAGGCGCCTGTGGAACTCATCAGTCGGCTCATAAGATGAAGTGGCTAATCAGGCGATCAGGGTTTTATTGGCCCACCATGCTTGAAGATTGCTTCAATTATTACAAGGGGTGCCAAGCGTGCCAGATGTTCGGGAAGATTCAGATGGTACCAGCATCAGCGATGAACCCTATCATCAAGCCTTGGCCGTTTCGGGGGTGGGGCATGGATATGATCAGCAAAATCCATCCGGCGTCGAGCAAAAAACATGAATGGATTTTGGTTATCACAGATTACTTCACCAAGTGGGTGGAAGCCGTCCCTATGAAGAAGGTGAAATCAGAAGATGTGATCAAGTTTGTGAAAGAACACGTCATTCATAGGTTCGGGATTCCCCAAACTATCACGACCGATGGAGGTTCGGTCTTTGTTTCTAAAGAATTCAGGAAGTTCTGCGATGACATCGGGATTAAACTGATCCGATCATCTCCGTACTATGCTCAAGCTAATGGGCAAGCTGAAGCGTCCAATCAGAGCCTAATCAAGCTGATCAAGAGGAAAATTGACGAGAACCCTAGGGATTGGCATGAGAAGTTATCAGAAGCGTTATGGGCCTACCGCATGTCGTGCCATGGAGCTATAAAGACTTCGCCGTACCAGCTTGTCTATGGCCAGGAAGCCGTATTACCTTGGGAAATTACGGCTGGATCAAGACGTGTCACGTTTCAGAATGATCTGACAGCTGAAGAATATGCAGCCTTGATGAGTGACACTATTGAGGACGCAACAGAACTGAGGCTTTGGTCGTTGGAGAAGATTAAGGAGAACAAAGCCAGGGTGGCTCGTGCCTACAATAAGAAGGTTAGACCAAAGGAGTTTCAAGTTGGTGATCTAGTATGGGAAGCTGTGTTGCCGTTAGGAACCAGGGACAAGGCATATGGCAAATGGTCTCCTAATTGGCACGGTCCGTACAAAGTTGTCCAGGCCTTGAAAGGTAATGCATACATGTTGGAAGAGTTGGACGGCGAGAAGTTCCCAGTAGCTGTCAATGGTCAACACCTCAAGAAGTATTTCCCAAGCATGTGGGATGATGGGCAGTAAGATATGGGGGCCGATTTTAATCGGCCAGTAAAAAAAAATCACAGCCGATGCGCAGACATCGACTTGAGAAAACATACGGAGATAACAGTATGCAAATACAGCCGATGCACGGGCATCAACTTCAGAATAACAAAGCCGATACGCTGATATCGACTCTAGAGGAATAAGCTCAAATTAGCAAGTTAACGGAATCGGTTCAGACCAGAAATCATGATGTGTGAGACGAATCTCCTAGTGGGTTGCTGAGGAGTTCAATCTGATGGTTTGGACGAGAATTAGGCCTATTGAGGCCTGTTGGACTGCGTGTTTAGGCAACAGCTTGGCCTCAGATCGCAATGCGAGCCGATGTTCTGCTATCGGCTCTCTGTACAGCAACTCCATTCGACGATCGGCAAAGTTGACAAGGAAGCGAAATTAATTGAGGGATATTTTCTTCATTAATAGAGGGATTTCTTACAAAGAAAGAGCCGATTGCTCAGGGAAGAAGAGGGCAAAAGCCAACTACTACTACTGATCCCTAATCTAGGGGCCGTTGCTGCCCTCGTCGTCGCTGCCTCCGGCGCAGCTGCTGAGAGGCTCCTCATCAGAGCTTCCGTAGCCTTCTACGGGAGCCTCATCTTCCTCATCGTCGTCATCGCTGTCGTCGTCCCACCAGGTGCGGAGGCGCTTCGCTGGTGGGTAACCTTCGAGGGAGTCGTCGTCGTCCTCCTCCGTCTCTTCCTCGGAGGAGGTGAAATCGTCCCAGGAGAAGCGGTCGTCCTCGCTCTCCGCCTCCTCTTCCCCTTCGACGAGGAATTGAAGGTCGCCCTCTCCGTCGCTCAGGGATTTGTCATCCTCAGACCAGATGGAGGAATCGTGTTCCTCCTTGTCCCACGTCGTTGGGGCGAGAATGTCGTGCGCCGCCAACGAGCCCCACTCCGGCGTCGGCTCGCGAGATGAGGAGGAGTCAGAGAAGACCGACGAGGTGGAAGAGGAAGAAGAGGAAGACATGGCTATGGGAGATTGGGGGTTTTTTGGGTGCCGATGGCCAGAACAGAGCAAGGTGATGAAGTGGCAAACTGCTCAGAGCGGTTAAATAAAGGGGCTATAGTAGAAATTCAATGCTACAACAGTTTCCGAGGAGGCGGTGCCCAAAGACAACGGTTAAATCACGCGGAATAGTTGAGAAGGCAGGGCATCATGATGAAGAATGCTGCGACGGTTCTGCTCTGCCATGACATGACCCGATGAAGAAAAAACAGAGTGATTTTGGAATTATCAATTCCAAAACCAGGGGGGCATGTGTTATCACCAGAATTTGACCAAGTCAGAGGTGGGCTGCGATCAAGATGGGCTTAAAGATTATATACGGAAGAAATACGTGAATCGACCTTATATGCAAAGTTGGGCTAGATTGCCCATATATCTGTAATATAGTAGATCGCATCTTAGATGGAGTTTTACTCGTGCACGGTTAGGTGCACGCCTAAATTAGAAAGTCCCCTGGACTATAAATATGTATCTAGGGTTTATGGAATAAACAACAACCAACGTTCAACCACAAATCAATCTCGGCGCATCGCCAACTCCTTCGTCTCGAGGGTTTCCACCGGTAAGCATCATGCTGCCTAGATCGCATCTTGCGATCTAGGCAGCACAAGCTTTATGTTGTTCACGCGTTGCTCGTACTGAAGCCTTTTTGATGGCGAGCAACGTAGTTATCTTAGATATGTTAGGGTTAGCATTGTTCTTCGTATCGTATGCTATCGTAGTGCAACCCTTGCATATCTAGCCGCCCTCACACCTATCTTAGGTGTGGGGGCGGCACCCCGCTTGATCATTATTTAGTAGATCCGATCCGTTACGGTTGCTCCTTGTTCTACAAGGATTAGTTTAATATCTGCAATAGTTAGGCCTTACAAAGGGTTGGAGGATCCAGCGGCACGTAGGGTGTCGTTTGCTAGTCCTAGGCAGGATGTTCCGGGGATCAACCTCGCGTTGGTTTTTAGGCCCTATCTAGGATCGGCTTACGATCACCGTGCGTGGCCGCGAGGCCCAATCGTGAGTAGGATGATCCGATTATGCGGTGAAAACCCCAAATCGTGGTAGATCGAGTTAGCTTTATCTTGATCAAGCAGGACCACCATATATTTGTGCACCTCGTACGAATCATGGGTGGATCGGCTCCTTGAGCCGATTCACAGGACGAGGCTCGTATTTAATGTTTACGTGTATGCCATGCAGGAAACTAAGCGAGGCATCTCCATCACCTTCCTGACCAGGTATAGGTCAGGTGGCACGCCCTTGCATCAGCATCGGACGTGTGTACCAGAGGCTTTGCGGGCCGTCGCTCGGAGGGACCAGGGCCAGCCGCAGCCCTAAGTTGTTCCCGGCTCTACTGTGTTGCCCGTCGCTGCCCGCCGGTGGGTTTTGACCGCAACAGCAATTGACAAATAAAGAGGGCATGACCATGCACATACATGTTATGATGAGTAGTGTGAGATTCAATTGGGCATTACGACAAAGTACATAGACCGCTATCCAGCATGCATCTATGCCTAAAAAGTCCACGTTCAGGTTATCATCCGAACCCCCTCCAGTATTAAGTTGCAAACAACAGACAATTGCATTAAGTATGGTGCGTAATGTAATCAACAAATACATCCTTAGACATAGCATTGATGTTTTATCCCTAGTGGCAACAGCACATCCACAACCTTAGAACTTTCTGTCACTGTCCCAGATTTAATGGAGGCATGACCCACTATCTAGCATAAATACTCCCTCTTGGAGTTACAAGTAACGACTTGGCCAGAGCCTCTACTAATAACAGAGAGCATGCAAGATCATAAACAACACATAGATAGATTGATAATCAACATAGCATAGTATTCCATATTCATCGGATCCCAACAAACGCAACATGTAGCATTACAAATAGATAATCTTGATCATGTTAGGCAGCTCACAAGATCCAACAATGATAGCACAAGAGGCGAAGACAACCATCTAGCTACTGCTATGGACCCATAGTCCAGGGGTGAACTACTCACACATCACTCCGGAGGCGACCATGGCGGTGAAGAGTCCTCCGGGAGATGATTCCCCTCTCCGGCAGGGTGCCGGAGGCGATCTCCTGAATCCCCCGAGATGGGATTGGCGGCGGCGTCTCTGGAAGGTTTTTCGTATCGTGGCTCTCGGTACTGGGGTATTCGCGACGAAGGATTTAAGTAGGCGGAAGGGTAGGTCAGGGGGCGCCACGAGGGGCCCAAACGCCAGGGCCGCGTGGACAAGGCCTGGGCCGCGCGGCCAAGGCCTGGGCCGCGCCGCCCTGTTGTGTGGCCGCCTCATCGCCCCACTTCGTTTCCCTTTCGGACTTCTGGAAGCTTCGTGGAAAAATAAGATCCTGGGCGTTGATTTCGTCCAATTCCGAGAATATTTCCTTACTAGGATTTCTGAAACCAAAAACAGGAAAACAAAGAATCGGCTCTTCGGCATCTCGTTAATAGGTTAGTGCCGGAAAATGCATAAATATGACATAAAGTATGTATAAAACATGTGAGTATCATCATAAAAGTAGCATGGAACATAAGAAATTATAGATACGTTTGAGACGTATCAAGCATCCCCAAGCTTAGTTCCTACTCGTCCCGAGTAGGTAAACGATAACAAAGATAATTTCTGAAGTGACATGCGATCATAATCTTGATCAATACTATTGTAAGCACATGTAATGAATGCAGCGATTCAAAGCAATGTAAATGCAATGAGTAAACAATTGAATCATATAGCAAAGACTTTTCAAGAATAGTACTTTCAAGACAAGCATCAATAAGTCTTGCATAAGAGTTAATGATACTGTTATCACCAGATTTTGGTCAAATCAGGAGGTGGGCCGTAAGAGAGATGGGCTTGGAAGATTACACGTGGAGATCTTTGAAGCGGCCTCGCACGAAGAGTTTGGGCTAGATTGCCCGTGTATCTTTAATTATAGTAGATTGCATCTTAGATTAGAAGATAGAATTTTACCCGTGCACGGTTAGGTGCACGCCTAAGTTAGAAAGTCCCCTGGACTATAAATATGTATCTAGGGTTTATGAAATAAACAACAACCAACGTTCAACCAACAAATCAATCTCGGCGCATCGCCAACTCCTTCGTCTTGAGGGTTTCTACCGGTAAGCAACATGCTGCCTAGATCGCATCTTGCGATCTAGGCAGCACAAGCTCCACGTTGTTCATGCGTTGCTCGTACTGAAGCCTTGTTGATGGCGAGCAGCGTAGTTATCATAGATGTGTTAGGGTTAGCATAGTTCTTCGCGTAACATGCTATCGTAGTGCAACCCTTGCATGTCTAGCCACCCTCACACCTATCTTAGGTGTGGGGGCGGCACCCCGCTTGATCATCATTTAGTAGATCTGATCCGTTACGATTGCTCCTTGTTCAACAAGGATTAGTTTAATATCTGCAATAGTTAGGCCTTACAAAGGGGTGGAGGATCCAGCGGCATGTAGGGTGTCGTTCGTTGGCCCTAAACAGGATGTTCCGGGGATCAACCTTGTGTTGGTTTTTAGGCCTTGTTTAGGATCGGCTTACGATCACCGTGCGTGGCCGCGAGGCCCAACCGTGAGTAGGATGATCCGATTATGCGGTGAAAACCCTAAATCGTCGTAGATCTCATTAGCTTTATCTTGATCAAGCAGGACCACCATATATTCGTGCACCTCGTACGAATCATGGGTGGATCGGCTCCCTGAGCCGATTCACAGGATAACCTGAGAGCCGATCGAGGCTCGTATTTAATGTTTACGTGTATGCCATGCAGGAAACTAAGCGAGGCATCTCCATCACCTTCCTGACCAGGTATAGGTCAGGTGGCACGCCCTTGCATCAGCATCGGACGTGTGACCAGAATGCTTTGCGGGCCGTCGCTCGGAGGGACCTCAGCCAGCCGCAGCTCTAGGTTGTTCCCGGCTCTACGGTGTTGCCCGTCGCTGCCCGCCGGTGGGTTTCTGACGACAACACATTCTGGCACACCCGGTGGGACAAGCTTCTACATCGACCGCATCGCCATCTACATCTGAGATGGCGGACGGCACGCCAGTCACGTACGAGGACCTGACCGATGAGCTCAAGAAGAAGTATGACGAGATTAAGGTCATCCTCGAGGCCGTCCTCATCGGCTCTTTCCACAGAACCCGTTCCCATGGCATCAGGTGGAAGGGGTTCTCGCCTAATGGTGCACTAGATGGGATAGACCTCTCTGCCCCATCGGAAGAACGCACCAGGTCCCTGCGGCAGGAGATCAACTACCTGGTGGCTCACTCGCTACACCGCCACTCTGAGAACCTGGTCAACACGTTGGAGCGTGTCGCTCTTCGCGTGATCCAGGAGATCATGAGGCACCAGTACTCGCTGTCAGGACCAGCTCTCGGGACGCATCAAGGAGAGTTGCCACTCCAGTCCCGTCCACCGCTGCCATATGCGTTGGCAGCACCAGAAGTGCCGGCTACACCGGTATTCGTCGTCTACAAGATCGGTGGTGACCCTGGTGACTACCAGTTCTTGCCTGAGGCGCCTAAGGAGATCCCTCACGGGTACACGTGCACGTATGTGCCAAACTGTGGTAACTGGGCACTCACAAACCAGGCCACAGCATCAGGAACTCCTGGGAAAACGGGAGGGACGTCAGCGACAGAGCTTGAGAAGCAGACGTGGCTAACTAAGTACGCCACCCCGACGAACCTCTAGAGCTCAGCTCCTGCAGTTGGCTCAGAGCTGGAAAAGCAAACATGGTTGGCTAAGTACGCCACCCCGGCGAATCTTCAGAGTTCAACTCCTGCAGCCAGCACAGCGGATCAGATCAGTACCATACTGAGAGACCAGTTCGGCATGGTGCCGAAAAGGAGGGCAATCGGCTATTCCAAGCCGTATCCCGACGACTACGAGATGATCCCGCTACCACCCAAATATCGGCTCCCTGATTTCTCCAAATTCAGTGGATCGGATGGTTCCAGCTCCATCGAGCACGTGGGCCGATATTTGGCACAACTAGGACCGGCTTCAGTGTCGGATCAACTACGCGTGAGGCTCTTTTCACAGTCCCTCACGGGATCGGCTTTCGGATGGTACACCTCGTTGCCACCAGACTCCATCCGGACTTGGAAGCAGTTGGAAGAGCAGTTCCATACGCAGTACCATTCAGAGGCTTCCGAGTCCGGCATTGCCGATCTAGCACAACTACGTCAGAAGCGCGGAGAAACTGTGACAGAATACATCCAGCGCTTCAGGAATCTTAGGAACCGATGTTATTCGGTTCGTATAACTGAAAAAGAAGCAGTCGAGTTGGCAGTAGCAGGCCTTGCAACACAGCTCAAGGACATGGCCTCCCAAGCAGATTATCCCTCACTGGCGCACATGGTTCAGAAACTATCGGCATATGAACAGCGCCACCCGGACCTGTACCAGGACAAATTCAAGCGTGCAGTAGTCCTGGTTAATGCAGAGGAAGACGAAGTTCCTGCGGGAGACCAAGAGGTAGCAGTGGCTGAATGGACTTGGGGAGGAACCCCCGTATCCTGCAAATGGGTAAAGCCACCAGGCCCGCCCAGGGGATTTGATTTTGACGTGACCAAGACTGAGCAAATCTTCGACCTCCTGCTCAAGGAGAAGCAGTTGACGATTCCTGAAGGTCTCAAATTCCCCACGGTGCAAGAGCTGAACGGAAAGCCATACTGCAAATGGCATAACTCGCTCTCCCATGCCACCAACGACTGCAGGGTATGGCGTCAGCACATCCAAGCGGCGATAGAAAAAGGGCGTCTAATTTTCAACCAATACGCCATGAAGGTCGACACCCAGCCCTTCCCCGCCGTTAACATGGTAGAATGCACTTACCCTGAAGGTTGCCAGCCAGGATCCTCGTTCAGCATCAACATGGTAGGACCTGGGAACCACTCTGGCAAAGATGGAGACGAGGGCAGCTGCTCTCATAGCAAGGACACAGAAGAGGCCGCTCCACGCGATCGGCTCCGTCATGATGGCAAGCGCTACGTCACAGAGGGAGAAGTGAGGAACATGAGATATCAAAGACCCCTCTCTGATCACCTCCTCAACAAGTATGTGAGTCAGTATGACCAACGCCGACGATCCAGCGATGATGATGAGAGAGATCGTCTGGCTAGAGAAGCCAGAAGACATCGTCGGCACGATCGCGATGAGGAGGAGCACGAGCGCCGTGCCACAGAAAAATCAAGGGAGCAAGATGACAACGACAGGCACTGGGACTGCCCCTTCTTCAGACACTGCTGGGATTCAGGAATGAGCCGATTGCCCACAATCGGCAATTGCCCAGAATGCAACCAGAAGAAGAAGGAGGCAACCAACGTGTCTGTGTTTAAGCGCTTAGGGCCTCTCCCGCCACAAAGCAAACGCGCTGAGTCCCCTCGCTGGGCAGATCTCGAGGATTCAGAAGACGAGGGACAAGAAGAGGAAGAAGACAGGTACCACCGTCCAAGGTGGTGCCCTGATGGACTCAGCCGTTCACAAAAGCGCAGGGTTCAGCGATTGTGCGGCCTGGAGGAAGCCGAAAGGTTATACTTGCATACGCTAAGGAAGGCACGACCTGATCTGGCTGCGAAAGTTCAGCGAACCCTGGACGAAGAGGGTCGTCCACGGAAAATGGAGTGGCGCCCCAAGCAAAGGAAAGCCGATGATGAAACATCGGCTGGCACAAACATGGTGCTCGTCCTTTCGACGGAGTTTAGTGCTCCACGATTAAACGATGCACTCAAGGTGGACGACAGCAAGCGCATCAAGTCAGAGGTTGGGCTGGTTTCATCAACCAGCCTGACCGAGTAGCAAGAACAAGCAATGAGCAAACGGGGCGAGGCTGATCCTTGTGATCGGCCCCAAAAATTATGAAGGAGCATTATAAAACCTTCAGTCAGCGCTTCAATGGATATGGAGGCCGATTCAGCAATCGGCCAAAATTATCTTCACCACATGTTTTGCTTGTGTTCAACATCGGTCTACTGGGCAGCGGCCACGTCGGCGGATATAAGTCAGCACGAATCCTCGCGGAGC
The DNA here is from genome assembly GCF_019359855.2 of Lolium perenne. Classification (NCBI taxonomy): domain Eukaryota; kingdom Viridiplantae; phylum Streptophyta; class Magnoliopsida; order Poales; family Poaceae; genus Lolium; species Lolium perenne. The sequence continues at coordinate 17,496,469 of NC_067249.2, forward strand.
CGACGTGCAAGTACAGTGCCTTGGCTAACCACAAAGCCGATATCTGCAGTCACCTGGCAGATTCGGCTCGGGGGGCATATAGTCAGATGAACATGTGCAGATAAACATGTGTAAACATGTGTGTAGCAACCATTGGGGGCCGATGGGAAAAATCGGCCAGTAAAAAAAAAATACACTCGCAGTGGGTATACAGCCGATGCATGGCCATCGACTCAAGAGGTACAGAGCAGAAGTCTGGTGGAACAGTTGTTGAGCAAGAAGATTTCTTACTGGATAAATTCCTTCTCAAGACTCCCAACCCCTTCTGCAAGTCTCCAAGTTCGGCAGTACCAGTCAAGCATGGACCAAGGAGGCGACTATGATGTTTTGCCTAGCATGGACCAAGTTCGCCAGAGATGATGAGCCGATCTGATCAGCAAGACGCGAGTAAGGAGTTGAGAAGCCATTGTGTTTAAGGCTTCTTAGTTCGAGAAACTGATCTGTCCAAGGCTTTTCAGTGCGACTGTTTTTCCGAAAATCAAAGGCTCGGGGGGCAGCTCGCCCTGAAATATCTTTGCTCTAGAGAGCCGATTTTGTTGGAATCGGCTGTTTCTGCATTATAACTTGGAAACCAATGGCGACGCATTTGGCTCGCTTTGGATGAGGCTCGGAGGGCAACTCGCCCGAGAGGTTCTTGGCTTTGGGAGCCGATTTTACTGGAATCAGCTGGCTCTACATTGCAACTGTTCTGAAGAATGATGCTTTATTACAGAGTTATCAGTTTCAGCATCCAAGCTGATTCAGTAACAGTTCCGGGGCTCTCTTGGGAACGCCCGCTCGAAATCAAAGAAAGCCGGTCTGCTGCGATCGGCTGCACCCAGTGCTATCGTCACCGGCAAAATCAAAGGAAGGATGACTGAATTGGCCTGTCTCGCGGATTATCGTGAGAGAGCAAGGCGTGGCCCCATCTGGTCATTGAGCATTGGTTAGGCTAACAATCGGCAAAGTCAGATGAGGAAAAATCGGCTAAATCAGCATGAAGAACATCGGCAAAATCAAAGGAAATTTTTCATTGATAATAAGATTTCTTACAAAGAGGAGCCGATTGTTCAGCAAAAGGGACAGGTTGCTGTTGCTAATCCTATACTAGTAGGTCCCTATTCTAAGGGCTGTTGCCGTCTTCGCCGTCGCTGGGGTAGCTGCCTTCATTGCTGCTGTCGACGAATCCCTCTGTGCTGCTACTGTGACCTTCAGCAGAGGCTTCTTCCTCGTCATCATCATCATCCTCGTCTGTCCAAGCCCAGCCCCGGATGCGCTTTGGCAGTGGTTCGTCGGAGGAGGTGTCGTCCTCCTGTTCCTTCTTCAGGTCGGAGGAGACATCTTCTTCTTCGTCGTCCTCTTCTTCTTTGGTGACGGAGGTGAATTTGCCCCGGAAGAGAGGGTCGTCGTCATCACTCTCCACCTCCAGTGCTCCGTCAACCAGGTACCAGAGGTCATCTTCCCCGTCGGTTAGGGGCATGGCCCCATCTGACCAGACGAGGTCTTCACCCTCCGGCACGAAGTCGAAGTCCCACTCCTGCTTGTCCCAATGTTTGGGAGCCCGGCGGTTGTACGCCTCCATCTTGTCGTGCTCTGGGATCAACTCGCTTGAGGAAGAGGATTGGAGGGAGACGGAAGAGGAGGAAGAAGATGACATCACTACGGAGGAAGAGGGTTTTTTGGTGCCGATGACTGGAACAGAGGAAGGGGATGAAGAGAGCTAATTAATCGGCACAGTTTAATAATGAGAGGCCTGGTGGAAATTTAATGTCATTGCAGTTTTCGAGGAAATGATGCCAAGGTTATCAAATTTTGCAGAGAAGCTGGAAAGACAAGGCATCATGATGAGGAATACTGCGACAGGTCTGCTCTGCCATGACATGACCCTTCGAAGGAAAAACAGAGTGGTTTTGAAATTATCATTGCCAAAACCAGGGGGGCATGTGTTATCACCAGATTTTGGTCAAATCAGGAGGTGGGCCGTCAGAGAGATGGGCTTGGAAGATTACACGTGGAGATCTTTGAAGCGGCCTCGCACGAAGAGTTTGGGCTAGATTGCCCGTGTATCTTTAATTATAGTAGATTGCATCTTAGATTAGAAGATAGAATTTTACCCGTGCACGGTTAGGTGCACGCCTAAGTTAGAAAGTCCCCTGGACTATAAATATGTATCTAGGGTTTATGGAATAAACAACAACCAACGTTCAACCAACAAATCAATCTCGGCGCATCGCCAACTCCTTCGTCTTGAGGGTTTCTACCGGTAAGCAACATGCTGCCTAGATCGCATCTTGCGATCTAGGCAGCACAAGCTCCACGTTGTTCATGCGTTGCGCGTACTGAAGCCTTGTTGATGGCGAGCAGCGTAGTTATCATAGATGTGTTAGGGTTAGCATAGTTCTTCGCGTAACATGCTATCGTAGTGCAACCCTTGCATGTCTAGCCGCCCTCACACCTATCTTAGGTGTGGGGGCGGCACCCCGCTTGATCATCATTTAGTAGATCTGATCCGTTACGATTGCTCCTTGTTCAACAAGGATTAGTTTAATATCTGCAATAGTTAGGCCTTACAAAGGGGTGGAGGATCCAGCGGCATGTAGGGTGTCGTTCGTTGGCCCTAAACAGGATGTTCCGGGGATCAACCTTGTGTTGGTTTTTAGGCCTTGTTTAGGATCGGCTTACGATCACCGTGCGTGGCCGCGAGGCCCAACCGTGAGTAGGATGATCCGATTATGCGGTGAAAACCCTAAATCGTCGTAGATCTCATTAGCTTTATCTTGATCAAGCAGGACCACCATATATTCGTGCACCTCGTACGAATCATGGGTGGATCGGCTCCCTGAGCCGATTCACAGGATAACCTGAGAGCCGATCGAGGCTCGTATTTAATGTTTACGTGTATGCCATGCAGGAAACTAAGCGAGGCATCTCCATCACCTTCCTGACCAGGTATAGGTCAGGTGGCACGCCCTTGCATCAGCATCGGACGTGTGACCAGAACGCTTTGCGGGCCGTCGCTCGGAGGGACCTCAGCCAGCCGCAGCTCTAGGTTGTTCCCGGCTCTACGGTGTTGCCCGTCGCTGCCCGCCGGTGGGTTTCTGACGACAACAGATACGTCCATTTTGCATCACTATTTTATATCATAATTTGCTGTTATTCATTGATATATTTCATATTTGGAGATGATACTTATGTTATTTCATTTATTTTGCATGTTTCATGATTATTGGAGGATCGCGCACCGGAGCCAGGATTCTGCTGGAAAAAGCGTCGTCAGAAGGCAATATTTCGGAAGATCAACAATTGACAGAAATTATACGGAAAATCCTATTTTTCCAGAAGACGAAGGGAGCCAGAAGGGGGAGCCGAGGAGGGCTGCCATGGGCCCACCTCATAGGCCGGCGCGGGTCAAGGCCTGGCCGCGCCGCCCTGTGAGGAGGGGGCCCACAGCCCCCTCTGGCCTCCTCTCCTTCGCGTACATCTTCGTCCCGAAAACCTAAGCTCCAGAGGATAGTCGCGAAGAGTCACAGCCGCCTTTGCGGGGCGGTAAACACCAGAGAGAAAAGAGCTCTCCGGCAGGCTGAAATCTGCCGAGGAAATTCCCTCCCGGAGGGGAAAATCGACGCCATCGTCACCGACATCGAGCTGGACATCATCTCCATCACCATCATCATCATCTTCATCATCATCACCGCCGTCTCCACCGCTGCACATCGTCACCGCTGTAACAATTTGGGTTGGATCTTGACTGTTTGATAGGGGAAACTCTCCCGGTATTGATTTCTACTTGTTATTGATGCTATTGAGTGAAACCATTGAACCAAGGTTTATATTTAGATTGTTATTCATCATCATATCACCTCTGATCATGTTCCATATGATGTCTCGTGAGTAGTTCGTTTGGTTCTTGACGACATGGGTGAAGTCTAAATGTTAGTAGTGAATTATGGTTGAGTAATATTCAATGTTATGATATTTAAGTTGTGGTGTTATTCTTCTAGTGGTGTCATGTGAACGTCGACTACATGATACTTCACCTTTATGGGCCTAGGGGAATACATCTTGTATTCGTTTGCCAATTGCGGGGTTGCCGAAGTGACAGAAACCTAAGCCCCCGTTGGTATATCGATGCAGGAGGGATAGCAGGATCTTAGAGTTTAAGGCTGTGGTTAGATTTATATTAATTACTTTCTTGTAGTTGCGGATGCTTGCAAGGGGTATAATCACAAGTATGTATTAGTCCTAGGAAGGGCGGTGCATTAGCATAGGTTCACCCACACAACACTTATCAAAACAATGAAGATTAATCGGCTGTATGAAGCGAAAGCACTAGACTAAATTCCCGTGTGTCCTCAAGAACGTTTGGTCATTATAAGTAAACAAACCGGCTTGTCCTTTGTGCTAAAAAGGATTGGGCCACTCGCTGCAATTGTTACTCTCGCATTTTACTTACTCGTACTTTATTCAACTGCTACATCAAAACCCCCTGAATACTTGTCTGTGAGCATTTACAGTGAATCCTTCATCGAAACTGCTTGTCAACACCTTCTGCTCCTCGTTGGGTTCAACACTCTTACTTATCGAAAATACTACGATACACCCCCTATACTTGTGGGTCATCAAGACTATTTTCTGGCGCCGTTGCCGGGGAGTGAAGCGCTATTGGTAAGTGGAATTGGTAAGGGAAACTTTTACTGTTTGTGCTGATTTTATTTCTGCATGCTGCTATAATTCATTATGGAGAGATCTTCTCTTGAATTTTTATTTGGAAAATCTACTACTACTGCAAAGGTAGTGGATGAGGCGCCAGGCGAGGAAGAGGTTCCATACAAAATACCTATGAAAATTATTGAACGTGTTGTGGATAACCGTTATACAGGGGATGGAACTGTCCATCCTGGAGATCATTTACTGTTCTTACATGAATTATGCGGTTTATTCAAGTGTGCAGGTATTGCTATGGATGAAGTGAGGAAGAAACTATTCTCTATATTGCTGTCTGGTAAAGCGGCGCATTGGTATAAATTACTGGATGATGGGGATTCTCTTGAATGGAATGATATTGTGCCCCGATTTTATTCTAAGTTCTATCCTCCAAGTGAAATTCACAAAGACCGGAACCGCATATATAATTTTTGGCCTCATGATGGAGAGAGTATTGCCCAAGCGTGGGGGAGATTGAAGTCTTTAATGCTCAAATGCACCATTCATGAGCTTCCTGGTAATGTTATCATTGATAATTTCTATGCAAGACTTTCTTTTCAAGACAAGACCTTGCTGGATACTTCTTGTTCTGGATCATTTACACGCAACAAAGAAGAGTTTAAAAGGGACCTTCTTAATCGGATCCAGGAGAATACTGAAGGATGGGAGAACGACAAGGATAGAGAATCAGGTATAAATTATGATTATAAATGCATTGAAGCTTTTATGGATACTGATAAATTTCGTAATATGAGTGCTACTTATGGTCTTGATAAATTTCGTAATATGAGTGCTGCAAAAAATCTTTATAAAGCTTTTGCCTCTCATTATGAATTGCCTAAGAAGAATTTTGATAAGTATCATGAACCGTATAAAGATAAAATTGATTCATCTATAAATAAATGTGTTGTAGTTGAAATTGTTGATCATGTTATTCCTGAAGTTTATATTGAAAAAACTCCTTTTCCTGCTAAAATGAAGGAGTACTCTGTTATAAATAGTGCGGTTAATAAAAGTGAAAATAAACCTATAGAACCTGAAGAGCAAATAAAAGTTGAACCTGCTATTGCAATAGTTAAAGATCTTGTGACTGAAAATGTGGAAGATGGTCATATTATTTTCTGTGAAGATGCTTCTAATATTGTTTCACATCCTAATAAGCCTAGGAAAGCTTGTGTTCCTATGCTATCAGTTAGAATTGGTGATCATTGTTATTATGGTTTATGCGATATTGGTGCAAGTATTAGTGCTATTCCTTATGAGCTTTACACGGAGATTATGCACGAAATTGGTTCTTGTGAACTTGAAGATATTGATGTGGTTATTCGGCTGGCTAATAGAGAAACTATCTCTCCAATTGGTATTGTTCGAGATGTGGAAGTTCTATGTGGTAAGATTAAATATCCTGCTGACTTTTTGGTACTTGGTTCTGCTGCTAGTAAGTATTGTCCTATCATTTTTGGTAGACCTTTTCTAAATACTTGTGGAGCTGTTATAGATTGCAAGAAAGAGAAAATTTTGACTAAATTTGCTGGTGAATCTTATTAGTTTAATTTCTCTAAATTTGCCAAAACTCCTTATAAAGCTGATTCACCTAATAATGATTTTAGAGTTGAACAGTGTGCATCTATTGCTCTTGCTCCTAATAATCCTTTGCAGCAACATTTGGAGAATAGTGAGAGTGAAGTTTTTAGGGAAGAAAGAAATGAGCTTGATGAAATTTTCCTTCGTCAACCTATACTTAAACATGATTTACCGGTAGAAGATCTAGGTATAACATTGCCACCAAAAGAAGATCCTGTTTTTGATTTAAAACCATTGCCTGATAATCTTAAATATGCTCATATTGATGATAAGAAAATATATCTTGTTATTATTAGTTCTAAGCTTTCAGAGTTTGAGGAAGAAAGGTTATTGGAAATATTGAAGAAACACCGAGGAGCTATTGGCTACACTCTTGATGACTTGAAGGGGATTTCTCCCTCTATTTGCCAACATGCCATTAATATGGAAGATGATGCAAAGCCTGTTGTTGAACATCAGCGTCGTCTAATTCCTAAGATGAAGGATGTGGTAAGTAATGAGGTATTAAAACTTCTTGAAGCTGGTATTATATATCCTATTGCTGATAGTAGATGGGTTAGTCCTGTGCATTGCGTTCCTAAGAAAGGAGGAATGACTGTTGTACCTAATGATAACGATGAGCTCATACCTCAAAGAGTAGTTGTAGGGTATAGAATGTGCATTGATTATCGAAAAGTTAATAAGGTTACTAAGAAAGATCATTACCCTTTACCTTTTATTGATCAAATGTTAGAAAGGTTGTCTAAGAATACTCATTTTTGCTTTCTTGATGGTTATTCTGGGTTTTCAAAAATTGCTGTTAAAACTAAGGATCAAGAGAAAACCACTTTCACTTGTCCCTATGGAACTTATGCCTATAGACGTATGCCTTTTGGTTTATGTAATGCTCCTGCTACTTTTCAAAGATGCATGTCTGCTATTTTTCATGGCTTTTGCGAGAATATTGTAGAGGTATTCATGGATGATTTTTCTGTCTATGGGAATTCTTTTGATAATTGCTTGCGGAACCTTGATAAAGTTTTGCAGAGATGTGAAGAAACTAACCTTGTTCTTAATTGGGAGAAATGCCACTTTATGGTTAATGAAGGAATTGTATTGGGACATAAAATTTATGAGAGAGGTATTGAAGTTGATAGAGCTAAAGTTGAAGCAATTGAGAAGATGCCCTATCCCAGGGATGTTAAAGGTATTCGTAGTGTTCTTGGTCATGCTGGGTTTTATAGGAGATTTATTAAAGACTTCTCCAAGATTTCAAAACCTCTTACTAATCTTCTTCAAAAAGATGTACCTTTTGTTTTTGATGATGATTGTAAGGAAGCTTTTGAAACTCTAAAGAAAGCCTTAACAACTGCTCCTATAGTTGAACCTCCTGATTGGAACTTACCTTTTGAAATTATGTGTGATGCTAGTGATTTTGCTGTAGGTGCTGTTCTTGGACAGCGAGTAGATAAAAAATTGAATGTTATTCATTATGCTAGTAAAACTCTTGATGCTGCTCAAAGAAATTATGCTACAACTGAAAAAGAATTGTTAGCTGTAGTCTTTGCTTGTGATAAGTTTAGATCCTATATTGTTGATTCAAAAGTTACAATTCATACTGATCATGCTGCAATCAGATACCTAATGCAAAAGAAAGATGCTAAGCCAAGGCTTATTAGATGGGTGCTTCTGTTGCAAGAATTTGATTTGCATATTATAGATAGGAAAGGTGTTGATAATCCTGTTGCTGATAATTTATCTAGATTGGAAAATATTGTTTATGATCCTGTTCCTGTTAATGATAGTTTTCCAAATGAACAATTGGCTGTAATAAAGGTGAGCTCGCGAGATATCCCTTGGTACGCTGATTATGCTAACTTTATTGTCTCCAAGTACTTGCCCCCAACCTTTTCAGCTCAGCAAAGGAGGAAATTCTTTTATGATTTGAGGCATTATTTTTGGGATGACACACACTTATATAAAGAAGGAGTGGATGGTATTCTGCGAAGATGTGTTCCCGAATATGAACAACAAGAGATATTGAGTAAATGTCATGGTAGTGCTTATGGAGGACATCACGCCGGAGATAGAACCGCGCAAAAGGTTCTACAATCAGGTTTTTATTGGCCAACTCTCTTCAAAGATGCAAGGAAGTTTATTTTATCTTGTGATGAATGTCAAAGGGTTGGTAATATCTCCAGACGCAATGAAATGCCTATGAATTATACTCTTGTTATTGAACCATTCGATTGTTGGGGATTTGACTTCATGGGACCTTTCCCCTCTTCAGAAGGTAACACTCATATACTTCTTGCTGTTGATTATGTTACTAAATGGGTGGAATCCATACCCACAGAAAGTGCTGATGGTGAGACTTCTTTAAGAATGCTTTTAGATATTATTTTTCCTAGATTTGGAGTTCCTAGATATCTTATGACTGATGGAGGTTCTCATTTTATTCATGGTGGTTTTAGAAAAACTCTTGCTAAATATGGTATTAATCATAGAATTGCTTCCGCTTATCATCCTCAAACTAGTGGGCAAGTAGAACTATCAAATAGAGAGATTAAATCTATCTTGCAAAAGATTGTTAATAAATCTAGAAAGAATTGGGCTAGTAAATTGAAGGAAGCATTGTGGGCTTATAGAACTGCTTATAAAAATCCCATGGGTATGTCACCGTATAAAATGGTCTATGGGAAAGCTTGTCATTTACCTTTAGAACTAGAGCACAAAGCTTATTGGGTGGTAAGAGAACTAAATAAAGATCCTAAACTTGCCGGTAAGAAGAGGTTGCTACAATTGAGTTCTCTAGATGAATGGAGAAGCGAAGCTTATGAGAATGCTAAACTCTTTAAAGAGAAAGTTAAGAAATGGCATGATAGAAGAATTATCAAAAGAGAATTTAATATTGGGGATAAAGTCCTATTGTATCGGTCTCGTCTCAGATTCTTTGCAGGGAAATTACTCTCAAAGTGGGAAGGACCATAGGTCATTGAAGAAGTGTATCGTTCAGGAGCAATTAAAATTAGCTCTCTCCAAGGCAATGCCACACAAGTGGTGAATGGACAAAGACTCAAGCATTATATCTCAGGTGATTCTTATAATGAAGATGTCGATGTTATTCGAGTGGAAACTCCGGAAGCTTTCATCAAAGGTCAAATTGACAGTCCGGCAGAGTTCGACTTCGAATAGGTAACAGTACTGGTAATAAAAAGTTCACGTTTTACTTTCCGAACAATGCTTTTGCTGTTTTTGGAAAATATGAAAAATTACGAGATCGAAACGGAGTGGAGGAGACGCACGAGGGGGTGCCCCCATAGGCCGGCGCGGGCCCCAGCCTGGCCGCGCCGCCCTATGAGGTGAGTCCCTCATCGCCCCTCTCCGACTCTGGTTCGACCTGGTACTTTCCTTTTGTCGTAAAAATTCCTGCTATATAACCCCCCGGACCCCTGGAGGTCCGTATATCGTTTTCTCGACGTGTTTTGTTTCGAGCTGTTTTCTGCTAGGACCCGTCTTTGATCTAGAAGCATCATGGTCTCCAACAACAAGGGCAAGGGGCTTTCGGATGAAGATATTCAAGATCCCGAGTGGAAAGAGGTGGACGAGAGCGTCAAGGAAGAAGATGAAGAAGAAGTGGAGGAAGACTCGCGCGCATACCCGCGTGCTACCATCGCAAGCATCGAGGTGGTGAAGAACCCTTTTAGTGCAAAGAGGAGCGCAAGAATTCGCACCGGAGGAAGGGTTCCACGTCACTACCTAGCTCCAAAGACATCTTCTCCAGGCACTTACCACCCCTTCCGCAATCTAATTTACAATAGTCAAATTGAAAGGACTCCCAAGGCAGCATTGCCTAGCAATTGGGATATAGATCGTTCTAACACTGCAGGAAGGATGAATCCTGAAGCTGAAGAATGGGGAAATAACTCCAAGAGTTGGGACTCGCCGTCGGACATACTTCTTAACCGCGTCGAGCACAATTCGGAGATGATCCGCAACCTCATGTACAAGATTGATGAGCTTCAGGAGCTTGTTGAGAAGCTTGTCAAGAAATCATCATCACCACCGCCGAAGGAGTAATTCATCATCGGTATTGGCATCCCCTTGGTTTGTTCCAAGCTTGGGGGAGTGCCGCGGTATCACATCATCACTATCTTTTACTTTTTACTATCAAGTAGCGTCATATCATGAGTAGGGAAGTTATCATATAAGATGGGTTGCAGTGTGGAAGTATCTTTCCTTTAGTTGGTTGTCTATGTATCCCTTGGTGTGAGTTATCGTTATGGAATATTAATGAGAAGTCTTATCATTTACATATTGCACATCTTATTTTAGTTTGCAATCTCTATTATATGATTGATCTTGTTATTAGGATTGGTATCACTTTGGGAGCATTGAGTAAATCTATTTGGTTTTGGCAAACTTAGCATTAGTCAATAGCAACAACACTTTGAGGTTTAAGTAGAAAAGAGAAATACATGTAGTTGTTTCATTGTCTTCCATTCTTGTTAGCTCATAGCTTATTATTCTGAAGTTAAAATTGTTTGTGCTTACAAGGAAGATGCATGATTGTTTCTATCACATGTATAATTGTTTGCTTCCCTCAACTCTTATGCTTGCTAATTAACCTTGCTAGCCAAAGACCTGTACTGAGAGGGAATGCTTCTCGTGCATCCATATTTTAACCCAAACCTATGCCATTTGTGTCCACCATAACTACCTACTACATGGTATTTCCTGCCATTCCAAGTAAATACTTCGTGTGCTACCTTTAAACAATTCAAAATTTACTATCTCTTATTTGTGTCAATGTTTTATAGCTCATGAGGAAGTATGTGGTGTTTTATCTTTCAATCTTGTTGGGCAACTTTCACCAATGGACTATTGGCTTCATCCACTTATCCAATAACTTTGCAAAAAGAGCTGGCAATGGGGTTCCTAGTCCCAAATTAATTAACTTTCATAATTTTACAAACAGACACTCCTCCATGGTATGTGATTGTTGGATGGCACCCGAGGATTCGGTTATCCATGGCTTGAGAAAGCAAAGGTGGGGAGGAGTGTCATCTAAATAAAACTAAAATAAAAGGGCACTCCTTCATGGTATGAGATTGTTGGCAGGCACCCGAGGATTCGGTTAGCCATGGTTTGTGAAAGTAAAGGTTGGAAGGAGTGTCAACTAAAAATCTTTATGGGAGCCGCTCTTCGAGAGTTTGTCTGGCAAGGGGGTTAGAGAACCCGCTACGTACCGTTCGTTGACAACAACAAACACCTCCCAAATTGTTACTTCTATTTCTCTTTATATGATTTCAAAACTGAAAAAGCTCTAGCACATGATTTAATCCCTGCTTCCCTCTGCGAAGGGCCTGTCTTTTACTTTATGTTGAGTCAGTAAACCTATTTCCCTCCATCTTAAGCAAGCATTTGAGTTGTTGTAATCAAACCATCTATATTGTGATTTACTTCATCATGTCTTTTATTCTTCCTTGTTTAGTACAATTTTTATCTGAATGAATATAGCTTTGAAGGTTATCAATGATTATGAGGAGATTATTATGATTGAGTATGCAAGTTGTGCCATATTAGCTTTAACATAATATGTTAATTGTTCTCTGACCAAGAACGAAGTTTGCCATCACCAATTATGATTTCTTATGCACCTTTATTTGTGATTACCCTCTACTTGTTTCAAGTTGAATTATATGAGGAAGTTCTTCATTAGAATGTCTTGTGTGAATTGATATGATGCTTCTTGTCCGTATTTCATTTATCGACTCTTCACTCCATAAACATGTGGTCCTGTTTACCGAGTTCAGTTTCGCTTGGGGACAAGCGAAGTCTAAGCTTGGGGGGAGTTGATACGTCCATTTTGCATCACTATTTTGTATCATAATTTGCTGTTATTCATTGATATATTTCATATTTGGAGATGATACTTATGTTATTTCATTTATTTTGCATGTTTCATGATTATTGGAGGATCGCGCACCGGAGCCAGGATTCTGCTGGAAAAAGCGTCGTCAGAAGGCAATATTTCGGAAGATCAACAATTGACAGAAATTATACGGAAAATCCTATTTTTCCAGAAGACGAAGGGAGCCAGAAGGGGGAGCCGAGGAGGGCCGCCATGGGCCCACCTCATAGGCCGGCGCGGGTCAAGGCCTGGCCACGCCGCCCTGTGAGGAGGGGGCCCACAGCCCCCTCTAGCCTCCTCTCCTTCGCATACATCTTCGTCCCGAAAACCTAAGCTCCAGAGGATAGTCGTGAAGAGTCACAGCCGCCTCTGCGGGGCGGAAAACACTAGAGAGAAAAGAGCTCTCCGGCAGGCTGAAATCTGCCGGGGAAATTCCCTCCCGGAGGGGGAAATCGACGCCATCGTCACCGACATCGAGCTGGACATCATCTCCATCACCATCATCATCATCTTCATCATCATCACCGCCGTCTCCACCGCTGCACATCGTCACCGCTGTAACAATTTGGGTTGGATCTTGATTGTTTGATAGGGGAAACTCTCCCGGTATTGATTTTTACTTGTTATTGATGCTATTGAGTGAAACCATTGAACCAAGGTTTATATTCAGATTGTTATTCATCATCATATCACCTCTGATCATGTTCCATATGATGTCTCGTGAGTAGTTCGTTTGGTTCTTGAGGACATGGGTGAAGTCTAAATGTTAGTAGTGAATTATGGTTGAGTAATATTCAATGTTATGATATTTAAGTTGTGGTGTTATTCTTCTAGTGGTGTCATGTGAACGTCGACTACATGATACTTCACCTTTATGGGCCTAGGGGAATACATCTTGTATTCGTTTGCCAATTGCGGGGTTGCCGAAGTGACAGAAACCTAAGCCCCCGTTGGTATATCGATGCAGGAGGGATAGCAGGATCTTAGAGTTTAAGGTTGTGGTTAGATTTATCTTAATTACTTTCTTGTAGTTGCGGATGCTTGCAAGGGGTATAATCACAAGTATGTATTAGTCCTAGAAAGGGCGGTGCATTAGCATAGGTTCACCCACACAACACTTATCAAAACAATGAAGATTAATCGGCTGTATGAAGCGAAAGCACTAGACTAAATTCCCGTGTGTCCTCAAGAACGTTTGGTCATTATAAGTAAACAAACCGGCTTGTCCTTTGTGCTAAAAAGGATTGGGCCACTCGCTGCAATTGTTACTCTCGCATTTTACTTACTCGTACTTTATTCAACTGCTACATCAAAACCCCCTGAATACTTGTCTGTGAGCATTTACAGTGAATCCTTCATCGAAACTGCTTGTCAACACCTTCTGCTCCTCGTTGGGTTAGACACTCTTACTTATCGAAAATACTACGATACACCCCCTATACTTGTGGGTCATCAGTTAACTCATAAAGCAATAAATTCATAGTAAAGGCATTGAAGCAACACAAAGGAAGATTAAGTTTCAGCGGTTGCTTTCAACTTATAACATGTATATCTCATGGATATTGTCAGCATAAAGTAATATAACAAGTGCAATATGCAAGTATGTAGGAATCAATGCACAGTTAACACAAGTGTTTGCTTCTTGAGATAGAAGGAAATGGGTGAACTGACTCAACATAAAAGTAGAAGAAAGGCCCTTCGCAGAGGGAAGCATTGATTGCTATGTTTGTGCTAGAGCTTTTATTTTGAAAACAAGAAACAATTTTGTCAACGGTAGTAATAAAGCATATGTATCATGTAAATTATATCCTACAAGTTGCAAGCCTCATGCATAGATTACCAATAGTGCCCGCACCTTGTCCTAATTAGCTTGGATTTACATGGATTATCATTGCATAACATATGTTTCAACCAAGTGTCACAAAGGGGTACCTCTATGCCGCCTGTACAAAGGTCTAAGGAGAAAGCTCGCATTGGATTTCTCGCTTTTGATTATTCTCAACTTAGACATCCATACCGGGACAACATAGACAACAGATAATGAACTCCTCTTTAATGCATAAGCATTCAACAACAGATAATATTCTCATAAGAGATTGAGGTTTGTTGTCCAAAACTGAAACTTCCACCATGAATCATGGCTTTAGTTAGCGGCCCAATGTTCTTCTCTAACAATATGCATACTCAAACCATTCAACTCATGGTAAATCGCCCTTACTTCAGACAAGACGAACATGCATAGCAACTCACATGATATTCAACAAGTTGATGGCGTCCCCAGGAACATGGTTATCGCTCAACAAGCAACTTAATAAGAAATAAGATACATAAGTACATATTCAATACCACAATAGTTTTTAGGCTATTTGTCCCATGAGCTATATGTTGCAAAGATAAAGAATAGAAATTTTAAAGGTAGCACTCAAGCAATTTACTTTGGAATGGCGGAGAAATACCATGTAGTAGGTAGGTATGGTGGACACAAGTGGCATAGTGTTTGGCTCAAGGATTTTGGATACATGAGAAGTAATCCCTCTCGATACAAGGTTTAGGCTAGCAAAGTTGTTTAAAGCAAACACAAGTATGAACCGGTACAGCAAAACTCACATAAAAGACATATTATAAGCATTATAAGACTCTACACCGTCTTCCTTGTTGTTCGACCCTTACTAGAAAATATCTAGACCTTAGAGAGACCAATTATGCAAACCAAATTTTAGCAAGCTCTATGTATTTCTTCATTAATAGGTGCAAGGTATATGATGCAAGAGCTTAAACATGAGCACAACAATTGCCAAGTATCACATTATTCAAGATATTATACCAATTACCACATGTAGCATTTCCCGTTTCCAACCATATAACAATTTAACGAAGCAGTTCAACCTTCGCCATGAATATTATGAGTAAAGCCTAAGGACATATTTGTCCATATGCAACAGCGGAGCGTGTCTCTCTCCCACACAATGAATGCTAGGATCCAACTTTATTCAAACAAAACAAAAACAAAAGCATACATACGCTCCAAGTAAAGCACATAAGATGTGATGGAATAAAAATATAGTTTCACTAGAGGAACCTGATAATGTTGTCGATGAAGAAGGGGATGCCTTGGACATCCCCAAGCTTAGACGCTTGAGTATTCTTGAAATATGCAGGGATGAACCACCGGGGCATCCCCAAGCTTAGAGCTTTCACTCTCCTTGATCATATTGTATCATCCTCCTCTCTTGATTCTTGAAAACTTCCTCCACACCAAACTCAAAACAACTCATTAGAGGGTTAGTGCATAATCAAAAATTCACATATTCAGAGGTGACATAATCATTCTTAACACTTCTGGACATTGCACAAAGCTACTGAAAGTTAATGGAACAAAGAAATCCATCAAACATAGCAAAACAGGCAATGCGAAATAAAAGGCAGAATCTGTCAAAACAGAACAGTACGTAAAGACGTATTTTTCTGGGGCACTAAACTTGCTCAGATGAAAATGCTCAAATTGAATGAAAGTTGCGTACATATCTGAGGATCACGCACGTAAATTGGCATAATTTTCTGAGTTACCTACAGACGGGGCGACTCAAATTCGTGACAGTAAGAAATCTGTTACTGCGCAGCAATCCAAATCTAGTATCAACTCTACTATCAAAGACTTTACTTGGCACAACAATGCAATAAAATAAAGATAAGAAGAGGTTGCTATAGTAGTAACAACTTCCAAGATTCAAATATAAAACAAAAGTGCTGTAGTAAAATCATGGGTTGTCTCCCATAAGCGCTTTTCTTTAACGCCTTTCAGCTAGGCGCAGAAAGTGTGTATCAAGTATTATCAAGAGATGAAGCATCAACATCATAATTTATTCTAATAATAGAATCAAATGGTAACTTCATTCTCTATCTAGGGAAGTGTTCCATACCTTTCTTGAGAGGAAATTGATATTTAATATTACCTTCCTTCATATCAATAATAGCACCAACAGTTCGAAGAAAAGGTCTTCCCAATATAATGGGACAAGATGCATTGCATTCAATATCCAAGACAACAAAATAAACAGGGACAAGGTTATTGTTAACAGTAATGCGAACATTATCAATCCTCCCCAAAGGTTTCTTTGTAGAATTATCAGCAAGATTAACATCCAAATAACAATTTTTCAATGGTGGCAAGTCAAGCATATTATAGATTTTCTTAGGCATAACAGAAATACTTGCACCAAGATCACATAAAGCATTACAATCAAAATCATTGACCTTCATCTTAATGATGGGCTCCCAACCATCTTCTAACTTCCTAGGAATAGAAGTTTCAAGTTTTAGTTTCTCTTCTCTAGCTTTTATGAGAGCATTTGTAATATGTTTTGTAAAGGCCAAATTTATAGCACTAGCATTAGGACTTTTAGCAAGTTTTTGTAAGAACTTTATAACTTCAGAGATGTGACAATCATCAAAATCTAAACCATCATGATCTAAAGCAATGGGATCATTGTCCCCAATGTTGGAAAAAATTTCAGCAGTTTTATCACAGGCAGTTTCAGCAGTTTTAGCAGTTTCAGGCAGTTTTGAACGCTTTGCATTAGGAGTAGAAACATTGCCAACACCAATTATTTTACCATTGATAGTAGGAGGTGTAGCAACATGTGAAGCATTAGCATTACTAGTGGTGGTAATAGTCCAAACTTTAGCTACATTATTCTCTTTAACAGTTTCTTCTTTTTCCCACCTAGCATGCAATTCAGTCATCAATCTAATATTTTCATTTATTCTAACTTGGATGGCGTTTTCTGTAGCAAATGACTTAATATCTTTATCTTCATTAGGCATAACTTTCGATTTCAAAAGATCAACATCAGCAGCAAGACTATCAACCTTAGAAGCAAGAATATCAATTTTACCAAGCTTTTCCTCAACAGATTTATTAAAAGCGGTTTGTGTACTAATAAATTCTTTAAGCATGGATTCAAGACCAGAGGGTACATTCCTATTATTGTTGTAAGAATTCCCATAAGAATTACCATAACCATTACTATTATGAGAAGGATATGGCCTATAGTTGTTACTAGAATTATTCCGATAAGCATTGTTGTTGAAATTATTATTTTTAATGAAGTTCACATGAACATGTTCTTTTTGGGCAACCAATGAAGCTAACGGAACATTATTAGGATCAACATTAAATCTACCATTCACAAGCATAGACATTATAGCATCAATCTTATCACTCAAGGTGGAGGTTTTTTCAACAGAATTTACCTTCTTACCTTGTGGAGCTCTTTCCGTGTGCCATTCAGAGTAATTAATCATCATATCATCAAGAAGCTTTGTTGCGGCGCCTAGAGTGATGGACATAAAGGTACCTCCAGCAGCTGAATCCAATAGGTTCCGTGAAGAAAAAAATTCAGTCCTGCATAAAAGGTTTGGATGATCATCCAAGTAGTCAGTCCATGGGTTGGGCAATTTTTAACCAAAGATTTCATTCTTTCCCATGCTTGTGCAACATGCTCAGTATCCAATTGCTTAAAATTCATTATGCTACTTCTCAAAGATATAATTTTAGCAGGAGGATAATATCTACCAATGAAAGCATCCTTACATTTAGTCCATGAATCAATACTATTCTTAGGCAGAGATAGCAACCAATCTTTAGCTCTTCCTCTTAATGAGAAAGGAAACAATTTTAACTTTATAATGTCACCATCTACATCCTTATACTTTTGCATTTCACATAGTTCAACAAAATTATTAAGATGGGCAGCAGCATCATCAGAACTAACACCAGAAAATTGCTCTCTCATAACAAGATTTAGTAAAGCAGGTTTAATTTCAAAGAATTCTGCTGTAGTAGCAGGTGGAGCAATAGGTGTGCATAAGAAATCATTATTATTTGTGTTTGTGAAGTCACACAACTTAGTATTTTCAGGAGTACCCATTTTAGCAATAGTAAATAAAGTAAACTAGATAAAGTAAATGCAAGTAACTAATTTTTTTGTGTTTTTAATATGGAAAACAAGATAGTAAATAAAGTAAAACTAGCAACTAATTTTTTTGTGTTTTGTTTTAGTGCAGCAAACAAAGTAGTAAATAAAAGTAAAGCAAGACAAAAACAAAGTAAAGAGATTGGAGGTGGAGACTCCCCTTGCAGCGTGTCTTGATCTCCCCGGCAACAGCGCCAGAAAAAGAGCTGCTGACGTGGGAGTTGACGTGGGATTGCAATGTCGCCAGAAAGTAGCTTCCTTGTGACGGTAAAGCACTCGTCCGTTGGGAACCCCAAGAGGAAGGTGTGATGCGTACAGCGGCAAGTTTTCCCTCAGTAAGAAACCAAGGTTTATCGAACCAGTAGGAGTCAAGAAGCACGTTGAAGGTTGATGGCGGCGAAGTGTAGTGCGGCGCAACACCAGGGATTCCGGCGCCAACGTGGAACCTGCACAACACAACCAAATTACTTTGCCCCAACTTAACAGTGAGGTTGTCAATCTCACCGGCTTGCTGTAACAAAGGATTAGATGTATAGTGTGGATGATGATGTTTGCAGAAAACAGTAGAACGAGTATTGCAGTAGATTGTATTCAATGTAAAAGAATGGACCGGGGTCCACAGTTCACTAGTGGTGTCTCTCCCATAAGATAAATAGCATGTTGGGTGAACAAATTACAGTTGGGCAATTGACAAATAAAGAGGGCATGACCATGCACATACATGTTATGATGAGTATTGTGAAATTCAATTGGGCATTACGACAAAGTACATAGACCGCTATCCAGCATGCATTTATGCCTAAAAAGTCCACCTTCAGGTTATCATCCGAAACCCCTCCAGTATTAAGTTGCAAACAACAGACAATTGCATTAAGTATGGTGCGCAATGTAATCAACAAATACATCCTTAGACATAGCATTGATGTTTTATCCCTAGTGGCAACAGCACATCCACAACCTTAGAACTTTCTGTCACTGTCCCAGATTTAATGGAGGCATGAACCCACTATGTAGCATAAATACTCCCTCTTGGAGTTACAAGTAACGACTTGGCCAGAGCCTCTACTAATAACGGAGAGCATACAAGATCATAAACAACACATAGATAGATTGATAATCAACATAGCATAGTATTCCATATTCATCGGATCCCAACAAACGCAACATGTAGCATTACAAATAGATGATCTTGATCATGTTAGGCAGCTCACAAGATCCAACAATGATAGCACAAGAGGAGAAGACAACCATCTAGCTACTGCTATGGACCCATAGTCCAGGGGTGAACTACTCAACATCACTCCGGAGGCGACCATGGTGGTGAAGAGTCCTCCGGGAGATGATTCCCCTCTCTGGCAGGGTGCCGGAGGCGATCTCCTGAATCCCCCGAGATGGGATTGGTGGCGGCGGCGTCTCTGGAAGGTTTTCCGTATCGTGGCTCTCGGTACTGGGGTATTCGCGACGAAGGCTTTAAGTAGGCGGAAGGGTAGGTCAGGGGGCGCCACGAGGGGCCCACACGCCAGGGCCGCGCGGCCAAGGCCTGGGCCACGCCGCCCTGTTGTGTGGCCGCCTCGTCGCCCCACTTCGTTTCCCTTTCGGACTTCTGGAAGCTTCGTGGAAAAATAAGATCCTGGGCGTTGATTTCGTCCAATTCCGAGAATATTTCCTTACTAGGATTTCTGAAACCAAAAACAGCAGAAAACAGCAACTGGCTCTTCGGCATCTCGTTAATAGGTTAGTGCCGGAAAATGCATAAATATGACATAAAGTATGTATAAAACATGTGAGTATCATCATAAAAGTAGCATGGAACATAAGAAATTATAGATACGTTTGAGAGGTATCAGAGACTGTTGGAGATATGCCCAAGAGGCAATAATAAAAGTGGTTATTATATATCTTTGTGTTTATGATAAATGTTTATATACCATGCTATAATTGTATTAACCGAAACATTAGTACATGTGTGTTATGTAAACAACAATGGGTCCCTAGTAAAGCCTCTTAACTAGCTTGTTGATTAATAGATGATTAGTTTCATAATCATGAACATTGGATGTTATTAATAACAAGGTTATATCATTATATGAATGATGTAATGGACACACCCAATTAAGCGTAGCATAAGATCACGTCATTAAGTTATTTGCTATAAGCTTTCGATACATAGTTACCTAGTCCTTATGACCATGAGATCATGTAAATCACTTATACTGGAAAGGTACTTTGATTACATCAAACGCCACTGCGTAAATGGGTGGTTATAAAGGTGGGATTAAGTATCCGGAAAGTATCAGTTGAGGCATATGGATCAACAGTGGGATTTGTCCATCCCGATGACGGATAGATATACTCTGGGCCCTCTCGGTGGAATGTCGTCTAATGTCTTGCAAGCATATGAATAAGTTCATAAGAGACCACATACCACGGTACGAGTAAAGAGTACTTGTCAGGAGACGAGGTTGAACAAGGTATAGAGTGATACCAATGATCAAACCTCGGACAAGTAAAATATCGCGTGACAAAGGGAATTGGTATCGTATGTGAATGGTTCATTCGATCACTAAAGTCATCGTTGAATATGTGGGAGCCATTATGGATCTCCAGATCCCACTATTGGTTATTGGTCGGAGAGAGTTCTCACCCATGTCCACATAGTTCGCGAACCGTAGGGTGGCACACTTAAGGTTTGATGTTGTAATAGTAGAACTTGAATATGGAATGGAGTTCGAAGTATTGTTCGAAGTCTCGGATGGGATCCCGGACATCACGAGGAGTTCCGGAATGGTCCGGAGAATAAGATTCATATATAGGAAGTCATATTCCAAGTTTGGAAATGATTCGGTGCATTTATGGAAGGTTCTAGAAGGTTCTAGAAAAGTCCGGAAGAAATCACTTTGGAAGGCGGAGTCCCGAAGGGACTCCACCACCCATGGCCGGCCAACCCTAGGGGTGGAGTCCCAGGTGGACTCCACCTAAGGTGGCCGGCCACCTCCCCCTCATGGAAGGGTGGGAATCCCACTTGGGTGGGAGTCCCAGCTTGGGTAGGTTTCCCTACTACATGGAAGGTTTTGGTTTGGGGTCTTATTCGAAGACTTGTAGTCCAACACTTGGGGTTCCACCTATATAATGAGGGGCATAGGGGAGGGGGCCGGCCACCACAAAGCCATAGCTTGGCCGCACCCCTCAAGTGGCCGGCCACCCCCTCTCCCAAACCCTAGCCGCCCCACCTCCTCCCTCTCTCCCGCAACGCTTAGCGAAGCTCCGCCGGAGATCTCCATCGCCACCGCCACCACGCCGTCATGCTGCCGGATTCAAGGAGGAGCTACTACTTCCGCTGCCCGCTGGAACGGGGAGAAGGACGTCGTCTTCATCAACACTGAACGTGTGACCGAGTACGGAGGTGCTGCCCGATCGTGGCACCGTGATCAAGATCTTCTACTCGCTTTTGCAAGCGGCAAGTGATCATCTACCGCAGCAACAAGAACCTCATCTTGTAGGCTTTGGAAATCTTCAAGGGTGAGTCTCGATCATCTCCTCGTTGCTCCCGTCTTCTAGATTGCATCTTGGCTTGGATTGCGTTCTCGCGGTAGGAATTTTTTATTTTCTATGCAACGTATCCCTACAGCCTCGGGGGCTACTCCCATCGAGAGCGCTGGTCACGCACCCGAGAAAAACAAAACAACTCAAAGAAAGATGAAAATATAGCGACATAAGATGTTAAAGCGTTGAGCTTACAACCAAGTACAAGTCCTTGGCTGTAGCCTCGGGGGCTACTCCCATCGGGAACGCTGTTCGCGTTCCCGATGAAATTATAAAGAAGTATAATGAGCATATTTCGAGTTATACAAATAACTCTTCATATATTCCCATCGGGAAGACAAGATAAGTCATCCGTTGACTCAATAAAATGTGCTATTCCAACAATCGAAAATGCACTCGACAATATATTCTCAGAGCGCCAAAAGTCGCGAAAAATCTCTGAATGCCGCAAAATTTGCGAAGGTAAGACCCCGGATCCGTTCTGAGCGGCGTGGCACCGTCTCTGACGTCGGTTTGCTACTTTTTTCCGTATCAACAGATACGAAAAAAAACATAACGGACGCGTTAGGTACCCGATAAAATATGACTGGGACTCGATAGATGGTAAGACCTTAAGCGGCACATGTCGAGTTAACACCAGTATCCCGGGATCATGTCCAGGGACGTGATCTTGAAGTAGGTTTTTTCGGATTGCCACTAGAGCAGTTAACTAGTACCTGATCCGTCAGATGAACTAGCCCCAATTACCATTATCCATGTACAATATAGTTGTTTATTTAAAAAATGTGTGATGGCTTGAAAAGGTTATTTGATGATTATAAAGTTGGAGATTTTCCCTGATTCTTCAATTCAAGCAAAATCTCGGGGGCTACTGACATAGTCATCCCCAATGGGCCTGCCGAAGATGGTACCCGGGGTTTATGGAAGGCCCACAAGTCGAAGAATATGAAGCTCGGAAGCCCAATTAGTATTAAGGAAGGATAGAGTTGTATTAGGAAATATAGAGATGTGTAACTTTACGGGTTGAACTCAGAGAGTCTCCCGGAATATGTAATCTTGTGTAACACGAAACCCTCGACTCCGCCTCCTATATAAGGGGGAGTCGAGGGACAAAGGGAGGATCGAATCCATTGTCAACAGAACCCTAGTTTCTTATTCGTCGAGTACTTTTTGGCTGAAACCCTCGAGATCTACTTGCCCTCTACTTCCAACTAAACCCTAGTCTACAATCTGTAGGCATTGATAAGTTAATCCCTTGTCACCGCCCGCCATCAAGTTCCACCAAGAGTCCATGGATAGCCCAAACCATTGTGTGGGTTGAATCGAAGGGATGCCGACCCAATCCTTGATTGTATCCCAAATGCGTGCTGTGTAACGACAATTGATGAAGAGGTGTTCCACGGTCTCAAGAGTTTGGTTGCATAGAGTGCAACGGTCACAATTTTGTCACCCCCTTGCTTGCAAGCGATCGGCCGTCCAAATCCTATTTTGCAAAGAAGCCAAGCAAAAAACTTCACTTTCGGCGGCTCCCAAGCCTTCCACACCAACTTGTTCATGTTCGAAGCAATGGCTCCTATGAATTGTATCTCATAAGCCGATTTGGAGGAATACTCGCCATTGGCCGTGAGCCTCCAAACAATGTCATCCTCAACCCCATCCCGGAGTTGAATGTTGTCAATAAGACCCCAAAGCTCGACAAATTGTCTAAGATATTCCATGTTGTTGATTTTCTCCAAGTCAATCTTCTTGACCCACTCGTTATTTCTCAAGGCTTGGTGGACCTTCCAATTCTTTCCCTTTGAGATCTCGAAAATGAGAGGGGCGACTTCATTCGGCTTCCTATTGTTTAACCATGGAGAGTGCCAAAAAGGCGCCTTACGGCCATTGCCAAGAGTGATGGTCGTTGAAGCATAGAACACCTCCATGTCTTCCAAAGAGCAAGGGTTCCCCGAGCCCTTCCAAATTTTATCGAGCTCTTTCCATTCAAGCCAAGGCCAACGAAGCCTAAGGGCCCATGCAAACTTGTCCAAATGAAGGATCCCAAGCCCACCAAGTTTTTTGGGGCGGCACACGGTCACCCAATTGACCTTACATTTTGCCCCCGTCGTGGTGTCCTTGGCGGACCAAAGGTACGCCCTCTCAATCTTGCTAATGTACTTGGTAGTCTCCGGGTGAAGCATAAGCGACGTCATGTAATAAGTAGCTTGCGAGGCGATAACGGATTTGACCAAGGTCGCACGGCCGGCGGTAGTAACTAGTTTCCCGCACCAAGTTGGGAGCTTTCCGGCACACTTATCCTCAAGATGTTGGAAGTCCGCCCTTTTGAGAGACCAAACCGAAAGCGGGAGTCCCAAGTACTTAAGGGGGAAAGTAGCTCTCGCCGCCGGGATACCTTCAAGCACGTCATCAAGGTCCACATGGCCACACCGGATAGGAACAATGGAGCTTTTTTAGAAGTTGGTACAAAGGCCGGTTACTTCGCCGAAGCCATTGAGGATACTTGCAAGATTTTGGATGTCCTCCTTAAAAGGTGCCACAAACACCGCCGCATCGTCCGCATATAAGGAGGTCCTAAGGATGTTCCCGCGGCCACGAAGCTTGTGAATGAGGCCGAGGGTTGTAGCATGCTCCAAGATTTGTGTGAGCGGGTCGATGGCGATAACGAAGAGGAGCGGGGAGAGGGGGTCGCCTTGCCGCAAGCCCCGGCCATGGGCGATGGGGGTACCGGCCAACCCATTGAGAAGGACCCTAGATGTGTTGTCGTTGTTAATTTTGTGTGTTGTAATTCTTGGTGTATCTCCTGGCCGGTTGATGGATTCGTTAATTCAAAACCTGCCTCATTTCGAGCCTTCCGATCTAAAAAAATTGACTATATTGACTGCATTTTTTTTCTTCTTCTTTCCCAAGTACATACTCCATGTCCATCCAATATTTCGTCAAGCATCAGGTGTTGTCGCCTTGATATTTTATACAATTTCAAAATGTGTTGTCGCCTTGATATTTTATACAATTTCCAAATGACATGCTCTGGAATGTTAAAATATTTGGTCTGAACGTCAGGCTTGTATTATTGGTCCTAGGTGGAAACGAGGGAGTTTGGCCAGAAGGTGTGGTATCAAGCTGCTCTCCGTCGTGGGGAGTCAGCTCCTCGCAAGTTCTCGGTGTTCACACTCCCCTCTTCCCTGGGTTATGCTTGTCCAAAATCCTATATAACATTCTTCCTCGGTTATTGTCTTATTGACTATGCAATCGTACATCTGGCATTGGTCCAGATTTTTTCCTTTATTGCTTCAGAGGCAGAGGCACATAGTACATGTTTTTTTTTTCTATTTGTAGAATTTGTTTCTCGGTACATTATTGTTGTTTGGTTCCTGGAACTTTCCATATCCTGCAGTCATTTGATATTTCAACAAAGGATCGTATTTTATCATGAGATGTTTCTTGATTAATTATTACAAAGTACTAGGAGGCAGTGGCGCGGCGACACGCCGCGCCTGTGGCTGTCGATTTTCAGGAAATTATTAAGTTTGAATTAGCACAATTCGGTGAGCATAAGTTAGGTGGCTGCAGCAGGAGTCCCGACCCACATGGAGTAGTTGATTTGGGCAGCAGTATCTATCTAGTACAGTAGATGATTTGGTAACATAAACGGGTTAAAAAAATAGTGAATCTAGGGACACTGAGTAGAAGAGCGGTGTGAGCTCTCCGTGTGGAAGCCGAAGGTGGGGTGCCGATAGGGACGGTGGCGAACATCATGCTCTCTCCCCGCCCCCGCCTGTTGCTGGACGATTCGGTCGCCGTTGTACGGGATACCTAGCTCGCAAGCGCAGAGGTCAATTGTTGTGAGCATGGACGGCTTGCGTCGTTGGGGCCGACGGTGGCGCGGAGGAAGCTTCGTGTGATGGGAGGCCAAAGGCCAGCCGCTTGCGGCGGCGAGCCCCCTACGTGTGATGGGAGGTCTCGGTGCGGGTCGTGATGGTCCACTTGGGCTCCACGCTAGCGAGGGGCGTGGCGGCTTCGGTGGCAGTGTGGAGGCTTCCTGGCGCGTCCATGCTTGCCGCGGCGACCCAGGCACGGAGGCCGTGCGGATGATGGCCTGTTCGGATGGGCCGGAGACCTCCTCCTGTTGGCGTCCGGTCTGTGAGCCGTATGACTGCTCCGAGCTGGTGGTGGCGAGGACGGAGCTGGCATGCTCCTTGGATAACAACGGGTGGAGCTGGCCAAGGATGGCAGGGGTGCCGCATTGCCCACCGGAGCACGCAGCGAGGAGGGAGGAGTGGGGGAACGCACGCGACTGGCGGTGAGCTTGAGCAACTATATAGGTTAAGGCATCAATAGCCGGTATGTCACTTTTCTCATTACTGCTCAACAGGGGCAATTTTACTTGTTATAGTAGCTGCGTGCGCCTGAACGGAAATCTTTATGAGGAAGAGGCTGAAATCAAAGAACCAAAAGACGAATTGCTCACAACATCTGGAAACGTGCAGATTGTTGTCAGAAAGAGACAATAACAACACAGTACAGTTTAGTTCAGTTCTCCATTGAATCGGATGCAAGCATATATAAGAAAAGGGAGCACAAAAGCTTCAGTGTCTTATACATCTGTTTATGTCAGACACGCACTAACATATACCATAGAGTAGATAGTAGGTAAAGGCAATTGATAAGAAAACTGGGCTCTAGCCATACGCCCTTGTTATGCAGATTAGGCGACTATGTCTTGGGATTTCAGGGTGTTGTACGCAACATGTAAAGTCGGAAATCACCTCCATTAGCTTCAGTGTCTTTACACTAAACACGGTTATGCACGCTGCTAAACCTGCAATTAGTACCATGCGGTGAGAGTTGAACCCATGGACTGTAACACAAATAGACAAATAATAAAAACTGAGAAATCACCATGTACATCGAAAGGGAGTAGAACAATACGGAAGAGAACAGAGATAACCTGACACATGATATATCAACGATGAGAGAGTTGCGGCAGCTGCAACAAATCAATGGTTGTCCATTTCTAAACCCACGCCACATAGCACAACACCAAAAGGAACATCAGATTCAGTGATCCTGCCAAGAGGTAGCTGGGAAGAAGACACAATGAGCAAGAATATCGATCACGCAAAACTGTGGAAAATAAATTGCGTATATGCAAACAAATTATATGGCATGTAGGAAAGAACACTTACAGATGGCCAAGAACCGCACAGTACACTATGTTTCTTGTTTAGGTAGTTGCCTTGCCAGATCCATCGAGCGCTAGCACTTGGAGCCCTTCCCTTGATGTTACCCTTGAGATCGCAACATAAAACTGCCCATGCAAGAACATCAGTTTTGGCAAGTAAACCCCGACCTTCTGAAGTGTCTGACCTTGGCACTTGTTGATAGTCATTGCATAGTATAGCCCAACTGTATACTAACGGCGCTGAAACGTGAAAGGCCACTTGGTGGCCGGTGCGTGCAAAACAGTTATTGGTATGCACACGGGTTCACCAATGTGGTCCCTGTCATAATCCTGGCTTCCAGAACCCATTCGCTAACACGTGTGACCATTAGATGGGCACTGTAGAACCAGGCATTTCAAATTTACCGGCTCGGGAAACTTTAACATGTAGCAACTGCATGCAGTAGTAGAATAGGTAGAAGCTTCATTGTCTTGCGTATAGAACTGATTCTGAGAACTGATCCTAGAAAGTAGAACAACAAAGGGATATTCACTTTGGCTCATAGGAGCATTTGCTCCCATTATGTGAATCAACATTTCGAAGTGTCAAAAAATTCTAAAATAAAATTTTACATGTACATCTACATATTTTATGTTCGTACACAAGTTTTCAAAAAAAACTAAAAAAATTTGTGGCTCCTGTAAAAAAGACAAATTTTGATGCTATAACATGACTACGTACAGGATATTTTTTTGTCTTTTTTGTACACGCCACATAAAATGTTGTTTCTCCACGAAAACTTGTGCACTAACATAGAATGTCATGATGTACACCAAAAAAATTATGTCAGAATTTTTTACCATTTTTAAAATTATTTTTTAATTATTTTATATAATGGGAGCATTTGCTCCTATGAGCCAAAACTCCTCCTCCAACAACAAAAGACTATATTAATCAACAGGTATGCATAGCAGGTACATAGAATATGCAAGAGAAAAAAAGAAAAGTACATACACGAACTAACATGCCTACACATGACCAAGCACTGCATGTGTCTCAACAAACATTATACTCGGAAAAATGAAGCGATCAAAGGCAACGTGCAAACAAAAGAAATTGTAAGAGAGCTCAGCAAGGATGATCGGCAGTATTTTCACTTCAGTATCAGATATCGTAAGGTTTCCACTATATGGTGAGTGGTGAGCATAGTACTCTGCCCTTCAAAACGAATCGTTTCCTTCCTAGAACATCCTATTAAGTTCACATCCACAATTACTCAATTTGAAATTCTTCAGTGTTCTTTGAGTATCAATGAGCTTATGGTTTCAAGCTGTACTCCAATGAAACTCCAGAACTTGACATGTCCTATGAGGAAGGGTGGTATGAATTACGCCAAGTGTCAGCCCAGTTACAAACCTGGCATAACAGACAAATTGGATAAGAGAACAGAAGACCAAACATGGGAAAGATTTATCACCATGTTTCACCCTTCCTCTCTGCATCTAAGACATACCATAATCAAGAGAATCATAATTTAGATTTTCGATTAATGTCTGATACACACAGTATCAGGAAAAGCAAGAGAAAATTACTAAACTTTAACTGATCATGGTACACATTTTATCAGGAAAAGCAAGAGAAAATTATTAAACTGTAACTCATCATCTTGAATATATGCATGCTCTGCATAATCTTACCATAATAACAAAATCATTTGAGCGACATATCCTGTAACATTTAAACCCTTCATCTTTCGGTCAAATTGTAACAGTGTAGTTTCGTTTCTCAGTCAAATTGTAATAGTTTAACATATCCTGTAAAACCGCTGCTTGAGCGACACCAGTGATAATAGGTGAATATTGAACAATTTGAAAATTGCAGCCATGCATGAAGGTAGTCGAGGAAAAGAAAGTCATAAGGCATTGTATGCTAATATTTTTAATTGGCTCATGTTGGACAGATCAAATATAATGTATTGTAATTAATGGGCAGAAAATAGGATATCACCGAAAGGAGAAGCATTGTTAATATGCCAAGGAATAAATCCTCGCCGCATAGAGTACACCAATCGATATTTAGAAGTATGGGTATTATGTTGCTGCAAGCTTGTTGAGAATAAAAGAGGAACCCAACTCACCAAGTAATAATTATAAGCATGCACCCTTTGCTTGGCTGTCTATGGACCAACCAAGATGGTCTTACTTTTAATCCGAATTATAGTTTAGGCCTCCGAACCACATATATGATCAAGCACCCAATCATTTATTATGAGAACACCTTGGGAAACCATATAGCTCTACCTTTTTCTCCTTATGAACAATTTGCAATACCAATAAAAATCCCCAAATCTAACAACTACAACAAAAATGAAGCTAATCTCTCTCACCACCAACGCCATCTGATGCATAAAGCCCTGTGGATATATACATCTGAAAACATGATAGTTGTGTAGTGTTAATTGAAGAAAGATCTAACCAGTAGATTAAATTGTAAATTGGCAAGTCACTGCACATCTTATCCCTCTACATATTTTGTAGCAATGCCTGAAAAAATAGGGAAAATACAAACTTAATCAGAAGTATTCAAAGTAGAGTCTATATGAATTTTAACCGAGACTTAACTAAAGCATATACATTGACAATCAGTAGAAGCAAGCAGACACTATATGCATTCAACCATTAATTAGCAATTTGGTTTCACGCAGATGCTCCTTAATACAGGAATATTTAGAGTACTATGTATATGCCCATCTTTTGCGAAATACAACTGGAGCAACCATGGATATTTCTCATTGTATCCCCAGCCACTGTTTGGTTAGATTACTGCAAGAACTTTAATAGTTCATGGTCGCTTCTCCATGCACAGAAAGAAACAAAAAGTAGTCTTACCATCTTGTGCAGATGCAAAATACCCTAGACAGAGAGATACAGGGTTCAAGACGTGAACGGTGATGCATCTGTCCGTAGATGCATCCGGAAGGGAGCATCGGCCGCGTCGGATCCTCCCACGGCCACGTTGCATCAAGAGGGAGAGGAGGGCGCTCATGTCCTCCTCCACACAATTAATTACCTTGGGAATGAGAAGGGGGCGCCGAACTCCTCCCGTTGGCTCCCCCATGGCCGTGCTGCTGGGGAGGGAGAGGAGGGCGCCCATGTCCTCCTCCGCGCCATTAGCCGCCTTGGGAGCCCGCCGACTCGGGATGGAAAGAAGCAGCGCTTCGGAAGGGGAGGAGGGCGCCTGATGGCTGCCTTGCTATCGGAGAGGGGCGGCATGATGGCCGCCTCTGCCTCGTCGGCCAGGGAGGGAGAGGAGGACGCCCTCCGGAAAAAGATATGGGCAGTTCGTGTGTTATCCTGGAGCTGCTAGATCGTTCGGTGGTGGGGCCGCACCGCTTTGACCGTTGATTTGAGGAAGCCAAACCAAACCGGAAGAGCCTCACGTTGATACGAAGAAAAGGAACTCTCAGCCGGTAGCCAGTCGCCCCACCCTCCGAAAAAAAAGCAAACAAAATTAACAGTGGAAGGTAGAGAAAAATAAAAACGTACGTGTCACTTAATGGATGGAAGTAACCGATCAGAAATTGCCCATCTACAGTAACCGATCAATGCAGGATGCGCTAAACTGAACAGCTTTTATATAGTGTATAATGGCTTACATGAATTTTTCTCAATTCTTTATCCGTGCCGTTAAAGAAATTCGTCTATTTGGATACACTGTTTCAGTCAAAATAGACTAATTCTGTAGGTACATACTGAACAACACAAATTTTACAATAATATTCTTATTGCAGCGTCTAAGAGCATCTCCAGCCGCGTCCTCCAAAGCGTCCCCCAAAGCAATTTGGGGCGCGCCGGACCAAAAAACCGTTCCAGCCGCGTCCCCCAAAGCCCATTTTTGTCCGGCGCCCTGAGCCCGTCCCGTCCCACAGGGGACGCTCTGGGGACGCCGGACACACCGAAAAGCGAGGCGGGGAGTGGCGGGGCCGACCCGTCAGCGGCACAGTTAATTTTAACCTAACGGTCGCCTACCTCGCGACGGAAGTTATTCCCGCGCAGTGACACACAGTGGCATCCTTTCCTTAATGGCGATGGAGGGGCAGGCGAGACGTCTCGTCGGTGCTGCGCAGCCTCCACGCGTCGCCGGCGTTCACACGCCACCGCCCGTTCCCGCGCGATCTTCCCGCCTTTTCTCACCTGTTCCCGCGCTTTCTTCCCGACGCCGACGTCTATAAAAGGTCTCCCGGCTCAATGGTAGCCACCACACCCCGCCGGCAACAAACGCAGCTCCTCGTCGCTCCACCGCCGTCTCCTCCACCACCAGTGGCAATGGCGAACCGCCCCGGCGCTGGCCACTTCCCTCCACCGCCGTCTCCTCCACTTGCAGTCCCAGAAACGCAGGTCGACACCGACCCCGCGGCCCGGGAAGAGCGGTGGCGTGCACACCGTCAGCAGCGGCGAGAGGCAATGGAACAGCAGGCCCGCCAGCAGCGGGAGGCGGCGCAGGCGGCGGATCTAGCGGCGTTCTGCGCCCATGGCCCCGCTGCTGGCGAGGTCGCGTCGGCAGCAGCGTGGCACGAGCAGCAGTGCAACACCGTTGCGGCGTTCGACGCCTCGACGGGACAAGAGGCGTGACGGTGCCGGTACCGGGAGGAGATGGAGCAGCGGTGGGCTGACGAGCGCCGGCGCCATCGCGATGAGCGGGAGGCGCTGTACCGGGAACGGCGGGAGTCGATCGAGCGCCAGCGGCAGCTGGCGGCGGAGGAGCGTCAGCAGCGGGAGGCGGCGCTAGCGGCGATCTGGGGGAGGCGGGCGGACCAGTTGGCGGCGGAGGCCGGCGTGTTGGCGGCGGCGATGATGAAGGCGCCAACAGATGTGGAGGACGATGCGCCAATGGAGGAGGAGGAGGCCGAGGCGGAGGAGACCGAGGTACGACGACGACGAGTTCGAGTGGTCCGACGACGACGGGCCGCACCCGGACAAGACGGCCGATCAGCAGCGCACGCTCGTCGAGTCCTTCGAGTCGGAGAAGAAGCTCCAGGACGACGCCCGTGCCCGCGAAGAGGCGCAGATTCGTCGTGCCGTCCAGCTCTCCCTCCAGGCGGCGCAGCAGGGGAGGGCGGATGAGGACGCGCGGCGGGAGCGGAGCCGTCGGGCCACCGCCGAACGCAAGGAGAGGAGGCGCGCGCAGGAGGAGCTGCAGCGCAGGAGAGGCGACGACGGGGCGGGGCCGTCGAACGCACCACCAGGCGGTCAGTAGGCTAGGTTTAGATGAAAGCTAGCCGTTTTCATTCAAACTTTGTAATATATAATCAAAATTGAATGAAAACTTTTATTTTCGTGCACCAATATTCATTTGGGGGAGGCGTTTGGGGGACGCGGCTGGGGAGCGACGCCCCCCAAACGCGGCACGACCAAAACACTTCCCCCAAACGCTCGATCCGGCGCGGTCTGGGGGACGCTTTGGGGGACGTGGCTGGAGATGCTCTAAGTTCAGTATCTTTAGGAGATGCTTAGTATCTAGGTCTAAACTTTCGGTTGCAATGTTACTTTGGCCAAATGAGATCGAGGCTTGCTCCAGTACAACCCCTCCCCAAACTCAACAAAACCCAACCGGTATTATTTAGGCCCATATCCAAGCCCAGATCTAAAACTCAGTATTCCCACGTATAGGCATACAGTCGCCGCAAGACAGTCCGGTGGGCACCGCAAGACAGTCCGGCGCCGCAAGACTGTCCGACGTAAACACCACAAGATAGTCCGGCGCCACAAGACAGTCCAACGCAAGCACCGCAAAACAGTCCGGTTAATCCCGTTCCCAACGCGATGGATAGTTCGGCCGAATTGCACCGGACTGTCCGGGGCGGACTATCCGGCCGTTCGTCGCGCCGTCACGCCGCCGTCTAGCCTGCACGCCGCTCCAACCATACCGGTACGGACCTACGAGACATTGCCGGCTTCGCCTCACAGTGCCTCGTGGCTGCCCATCACCACCTTGTTGCTCCTCCCGCCCGACGGTCACGACCGCCACCGCGCTGACGAATCGCCACCAATAATCCACGTACATACATAATTATATACATACGTATGCGGTATACAATTTAGTTGGATCATACGGGTTTTATACAGGGCTACGTATACCCGTTTAATATTAAACGAAGGGGTATCAAGCGATCTCAGCCGTCCTTGTATTTAAGTTTACTTTGAGTTTAGGGGAGGGGGTTGTACTGGAGCAAATGCCAACATAGACATGATCATACTGACTGCATGTTTTTCTTCTTCTTTCCCGAGTACATACTCCATGTCCATCCAATATTTCGTCAAGCATCAGGTGTTATCGCCTTGATATTTATACTCCTCCATCCCGTGAGACCAAATATTTTAGCATTTCAGAGCATGGCATGTTGAGAATTGTACTCAACGTCAGGCTTGTATTATTGGTCTCAGGTGGAAACGAAGGAGTGGGCCCAGAGCCCAGAGGTGTGCTCTCCCGTCAGCTCCTCGCACGGTTCTGGGTGTTCACACTCCCCCTCCTCCTTGAGCTGGGTGGCAATCAATACTACCAGCTGCATAGTTCATGACTGGTCGCTTCTTATATTAATTATGGGTGACTACCAGCTGTACCTTCCCCACACTCCTGGGTGGCAATCAATTATGATCGATAAGTATACCTGCTGCTAGTATACCTCTGTCCTCACTCCCTGTTACCTCCACCTTACGGGCCTCGCCGGCTGCTTCTCAGATCTGCTGCCAACGCCACCTCCCATCTCTACCAAATCGCAGCGTTCCTTCTACCCCTCTTCGTACCCCGCTTTGTCCCTGCTACTCGATGGAGCCACCGGTGTGATGGTCTCACAAGGGTAATGGTAATGGCTGCAGAGGTGCAGCATGGTTGAGCGGCAAAAGACCGGAAGGAGAAGGACACCTAAGCTCTTCTCTTTTGGGTTTGCTTGCATCTAGCAGGTAGCTAATCTTGCCCCGATTTGTTTGTACTGTTTGTCATGCTTAATAGTAACTAGTTCCTCATGTTCTGCCATTTTAGCATTCCGATGTGCTGCCATTAATCCTTAGCTGCACCGAGTGGTGGGGAATGATAGCTATATGTGTTTGTTTATCTTCTTTGTTCCAGGAAAACGCAGGGAAAATGGCGATGGTCCTGGATGCTTTTGCATCCTACGTGCAAAACATGCTGACGGAGATGGTGACTGAAGAGGTGCACATGCTGCTTGGAGTCGGAGACGAGATTGACAAGATGGACTCCAAGCTTCGGGACATCAAGAACTTCCTCGCCGATGCTGATAGGAGGAACAACACTGACAAGACCATGCAACAGTGGGTGGCAGAGCTCAAGCGTGCCATGTACCAAGCTTCTGACATCCTTGACCTATGCCAACTCAAGGCCATGGAGCAAGGTCAAACCACCGCAGATGTTGGGTGCTTCAGCCCCTTGCTATTTTGCATGCCGAACAACCCCTTGCTCTTTTGCATGCGGAATCCAGCCCATGCCCACAACATAGGCACCCGCATCAAGGAGCTCAATAAGAAGCTCAGCACCATCAAGGAGCGAGGCGATGCTTTGAACCTTATCAATCTTGGCCTCTACGAGGATCGTAGCAACAGGGTGCATGCCTCTCATTTTGGTATTCGCAGCCGTGAGACGTCAGGGGAATTTGATCGGTCGGGTGTAGTCGGCGAGAAGATCAAAGAAAAAGCAAGAGCAATCATTGATACAATATTGACTGAAAAAGAGGGCAACGCCAACATCATGGTGGTTGCCATTGTTGGGGTCGGGGGAATCGGTAAGACCACTCTTGCCCAGATGGTATTCAAAGATGAAAGCATTAATGCCAAGTTCGATAAGACAATATGGTTGAGCATCAACCAGAACTTTGACAAGGTTGAACTGATCAAGACAATCATCACGCTCGCCGGAGGAGAATACGGTGGTGGAACAGCGTTGGCTGTGCTTCAGCCAATCCTTACTGCTACCGTGAAAGGGAAGAAGCTATTTATAGTGATGGATGATGTGTGGATTCCCACAGCATGGGGCGACGTGCTTGGAAGTCACTTGGCTAACGATGTTGCTCGAGGTAGCCGAATCCTCGTCACTACCAGAGATGAAAGAGTTGCTCGAGGGATGAAAGCTATGTTTCCCTACCACCACATTGAAAAACTAGAGGAGGAGGATAGCTGGTCATTGCTCAAGAATCAGGTACTTAATGAAACTCAAATCAACTTTCAAAACGGCTAGCTCTTTGCTTAATTTGGAGTAAATATATACTATTAGTGCATTTTTATTTCTTTTCTTTATAAATACAAGACGGATCCATACCACACATGGACACTAGCTATAGGCATGCCACAACACGTGCACACAACCTCTATACACAGTGGGTGTGTTTGGTAGACCGGCCCAGCTGAGAATAGCAATCTGTCCTCATACAAGCTGACCCTAGCTAAGCTGAGCTGAGATTTTGCAATGTGTTTGGTAGCCCGGTCCTGTTGAAATATGCTGAGCAGAGATGTTGTTTGGTAGGTCTGGTCTGTTGAGATATGCTGAGTTGAGACTTTGTTTGCTAGACTACATCTGTTTTAGATGTGGTTACCCATTTCTTAGTTGGTGAGATTACCACCCAGTACATTATACATCATATATTGTAGTACGTAAATACGATTCAATGCATATGATCAAAAGAAAATAAGAAAAAAATCAATGACATGATCCAAAGCATATACTCAATAGTAGATGCATTTTACAAAGTCTACATCCACATAAATTTGGAATTCATAAGTTCTACTTAGCATTACAAAAGAGACTTTCAAGTTGCATCAGCAAATCACAAGTCAAACGAGATCAGGATTTTTTGCTATGATACGCCTGAATGCGGCTTCGCGGACATCAACTTCCATAGCAATGAAATTAAGGCCTTTGCCCTTGTGCTCCGTCAAATAATCTAAAACAGCCAACCGTTGATCCATCTCAAATCCGGTAAGTTCCATAACAGTTTTGCACAAATCAGGATGCGTTTCGGTATGGCAAATGTTATTGATAGCACTAGCCACATTACGCAATGCGTCAGACATGTTGTTAACTTGAACTGCATCTTCCTCACTCAGATTAGAAACCCTCTTCCTCTTTCTATTTGAGCTAGAAGGAGAAGGAGTAGTAGCATCAGTACCTTGAGTAGCAAAGTCAAATGTGGGGTGACCTTCCACAAAACCTTCTCCATTTGTTTCTTGGCTATCACAATCAATTGGATTCCCAGTATGCTCCACTTCAATGGGTTTTCCCAATGGCTCATTAGACCCCATTGCAAACTTACCTGTGGCTAGCTTATCGGCAAAGCAATTAAAAGTTGACAAGTGATGTGTTCAAAAATTCAGCATCTTTAGGAGTATCCTACATATATCATCAACATTATCACATTTCAGCAATAAAGAACAAGTTCCAGCAACAGTATAACAGATTTGAGCACAACAAAGAACTGATTTCAGCAACAATATTTCACATACATACCTGAGTGTGGCCGAGGTAATGCTGCTCTTCTAGAAGAATCATTTTGCGATCATTATCCCAAAGTACCCCACTTAACAGTCTCGGGGTGGGGGTGGGGGTGAGGGGATTTCGGGTTTGACCCCTCGCGGGACGCGCGGAGATATTTTTCGGAGCGCGGGGCGCTCTCTTTTCGGGATGAGTTCGACCGAGCTCGCTTGCGAAGCTCGATTCTGGCTTCACAACTCGGCAAGGCTGAGGGGTTGTTTTCGGCTGAGTTGGGCACTGCCCAGATGCATAAACCGGGCTAACAAACAACAATATCTCGGTCGAGACGGGAGAGTCTCAGATGGGCCGATCTACCAAACACACCCTAAGTAAACAAGGCATGATATTATGAACATAGAAATCAATTTAGGGTTTGATCAAGTGGAAAACTAGGCTCTTACCCAATTAAATTCTATCTATATTTTTTTCAAAATGAAAAAAAAAATCTAGATTGTATGTTGGTAGTAAAGTAATTCATAAATTTGGGCTAGACTTTCCAAAGGTTTATTCTTTTCTTTAGATGTTTTCAATATATCTAATCGCCATCTAAAATAGAAATTCAGGTTTAAAAATTAACCAGTGATATGGTATAAATGCAAGAAACTAGCAAGGTGAGTGATGTTTTGGCTCTTGGATGCATATGCTCCCTTTATTTTAAAATGCATGTTTGATATTTTTAAAATGCATGTTTGATATTTTTAAAATATTTAAAAAATGTAAACGAAAAATTCACATGTACATCTTCACGTGCTACATCCGCACGCAATCTTTTAATGAAAAAGTTGACTTGTCGTTCGAGCTGATTAAAAAGGCAAAATTTTATGGCAAAATATGTCTTTGTGAGACATATTTTCTCTTTTATCATCGATTATTAAAAATATCATTTCCGCGTAACTGTACAAACGCAACTAGATTATCTAGATGTACATACGGAACTTTTTGTAATTCTTTTTAATAATTTAAAATATGTTTTTTGGTGAAGAGAGCATATGGACGCAGGAGCAAAATCAAATTTTCGGTATTGTTCTTCTATGATGCTCGCAGATACACTCTAATTGACGCTACTATAATTGCAAATCTCACTAGTGGGGACCGTATGTAATGGATGTAGAAAAGAAGTGAGATTGCGGAATATGATGAATGTTGTATTGAGTCTTTCGGACGAGTATATATAGGAGTATAAACTTGGAGGCCAAGAAGGCTATCCTAGAGATAAGGTAGGAGATGATTACAAATCATATACTACCAAATATACATATACTACCAAATATACATGTACTGAATATATATCTAACACTCCCTGCAGTTGTAGCGGTAGTGACGTAAACAATGGAAGCGTCGTGGATGGTCAGACTGGAGACAAACCGAAGGTAGGAACCAACGGGATGACACTCCCCCGCAGTCGTAGCGGAAGCGTCGTGGACGATGTCTCGTCGCGGATGCTGGAAGAGACTGTAGAGAAAGTCGAGGTGCTCGTGTAAGGTGGTAGCCATTCTGCTAATGTCGAGGGAGCCAAGAACGCGAGGTTGTGCCGAGGTTGAGGTGGCCGTGCGAGGAGATGCCGTGGTCAATGTCGTGCTCGGGGATGCGGGTGTCGTTGTTGCCGCAGAGAAAGCCGTAGGCGCGAGGAAGTGCCATGGAGTCGTGGGCGCTACGATGCGCTGCTAATGAAGACGGGGACGTGATCGAAGCAATCGTCGAGGACGGTGTCGATGCCGAAGACGATGTTGTCGATGCCGAAGAAGATGAGGCGCCGATCCGAGCTTGCCAGGCCGGGGGCGCGTCTAGGGTGAAGGCACGCACCGGCGTTGCCAGTACCGTGCGTGCGAGGGAAGGGAGCATCATGAAGTGTGCGCCATGTCTAGGAGAGACTGGTAGAGGAGGCCTCCAGGACGGTTGCGAGGCGCAGAGAGGCGAAGAGAGAGATGTCGGTGCTGTCTGCGGTTGTCGGAGTAGAAATGATGAACCGCCCCGGCGCCGGCCAGTTCCCTCCACCGCCGTCTCCACACCACCTCCACCACCGGATTCGCAGTTCGGCATCGACGCCGCCATAGAGAAAGAGTCGCGGCGGCGCCGGGTGGAGCTTTGGCGTGCATGGCGGCAGCATCGGCGGGGGGCAATCGAGCAGCGGGAGCGTCAACAGCGTGAGGCAGCGGCGGGAGACCCCGCACCTGAGGAGAACGCGGCATGGGAGGAGGCGGCGCTAGCGAACACCATTGCGGCGTTCGACGCCGCCAGGGCGGAAGAGGCGCGGCGGCGCTGGACGGAGGAGATGGCCGAGCGGTGGTGTGCGGAGCGGTAGCGCCAGCGCATGGAGCGGGAGCTCTAGTACCGTCAACGGTGGGAGAAGATCGAGCGGCGGAGGCGGGAGGCGGTGGAGCGTCAGCAGCAGGTGGCAGAGGAGCGTCACCAACGGGAGGCGGCGCTAGCGGCAACGGAGGCGGCCTGGGGGCGCGGGCGGATGCGTTGGAGGCGAAGGCCGACGCGTTGGCGGCGCAACTGGAGGCGCAAATGGAGGAGGAGGAGGACGACGAGGCGGTGGAGGACGAGGCAGAGCAGGAGGACGACAATGACGAGGACGTCGAGTGGTCCGACGACGATAGTCCTCACCTGGACGAGGCGGCGGATCAGCAATGAGCGCTCGTCTAGTCCTTTGAGTCGGAGAAGAATCTCAAGGACGACGCCCGTGCCCGCGAAAAGGCGCAGATTTGCGGCACCGTCGAGCTCTCCCTGTAGGCGGCGCAGCAGGGTAGGGCAGGCGACGATGCGCTGCTGGAGCAGCGGCGTCTGCTCACCGCCCTACGCATGGAGAGGCGGCGCGCGCAGCAGGAGCTGCGTCGGAGAGGAGGCGACGACGGGGCAGGGCCGTCGAATGCACCGTCGGGCGGTCAGTAGGGTAGGGTTTAGATGAAATCTAACCATTTTCATTAAAACTTTGTAATATATAATCAAATTTAAATGAAAACCTTTAGTTTCGTGCACTAATATTTATTTGGGGTGGACGTTTGGAGGACGCAGCTGGGGAGCGACGTCCTCCAAACGCGGCACGAACAAAGCACGTTCCCCAAACGCTCGGCGCTATTTAGGAGACGGTTTTGAGAACGCAACTGAAGATGCTCTAACAATTCATATACGGAACTATATGCTCCCAGAATGGACCGTTAGAAAACTTTTCGAGCATAGGAGAAATGGAGAATGACTCTAGATCGACATGCATTATGTGGGAGACCCCGGGGGTCGTAGGCTAGACAAACCCAGATCTCCATCTGGCATAAGCCTAACCTCGATCTCTAGGGCCTACGGGGTGAGAATCGGTAACACAACAGTGACTCTACGACTCAAAGAGTAATACAAGCTCATACCTGAGAAAAAAACCATAGTATTACAAGCAGAGGTCACTGACCTGACATTTCATCAATCAACGGAAGCGAAGTTATGCTATTCTAAATAGCAAGATAGCAAAAGGCCTAAGAGGCCAGGAGCAATAACGGTGACGTCCTAGCCCATAAGTCTCAGGCTGCCGCCTGAGGAACTCCGAACTACTCGTCGACGCCGAGGTAGAAACCACCATCTGTTGGAAGGACTTCCTCTGAAACAAAGCATGCAACGCTGAGTACAGGGACTCAGCAAGACTTAGTACAACCTGTTAGCAAAGCGGGTATGCAAGGCTTTATGTGGAGCTTATTTTGCGGAAAGCCAGTTTTCCTTTGTAAACAGGAGGGAGCAGAAGCTCGTCTATTCAGACCATTTTCAAAAGGGGTAAGAGAGCGATATCAACTCTAGCTCTAAGATCATCATGTTGAATCCACCGAATCTTCATCATCACCTGAACCTGTTACCTAGGATCACCCCCTCGACACCCTGAGAAGGGATCCTTATTCACACATAGATATCAAGTTTTACGATCACGTTCAAGTTGTCTATGATCATCACGTCCTTTCCCAAGTCGTCCTTAACCGTGGACACGGCTTTTCGAAAAGATTTACCCTGCAGGGGTGGACAACTTTAACCACACACGCCGACCGACTCTTAATGCCACTATAGATTAACACACTTCCTTGGTGTGCTGGCAGAGGGTGGTCGACCAAAACCTTTCCCTTACTTCGCCTATTCCATGAGTCAAACTAATGGGGAGCTCCGTCATCGTAGGTCGCCATTCTCCGAGGCGGTCCCGGTCATTGTGTGCAGGGGATCCAGTTCAATGCCTCCAGCATCCTTCATCCCGGCCACGCCCTGTATGATGCACCTTTGAAAACCTTTTCCATGCCTTTGCCATGCAGAATGCCAAATGGAACTCGCAAACTAATTGACTCATGGGTAAGCTAGGCAAGTTCGGGCCAAGGGGTTCCCATGGGCCCCGTGTGGCTGTACGCTCAGTCTTGGTTCCGAAGGCGAGAACCTCAGGTCCTAGTATCGGCGAGAACGAGTCAAATCACCACATACCCATGTGGCGGCCCATCCAAGCCTTTAAACATGTTTATTAATATAACTGATCTTACCACGTCATCCTGCCATACTAGGTTCATTCGCAGCTCTGATTCATCAACCGAATGGATCAGAATTCGTCAACTAAGCATGGCTAAGCATAATCGATATAACGGCTCTAGCGGTGTACACATAGCTCAAACCTAGTCTTGCTGGGAGCAGTGGATCAGAGTATTTAGGCTACAAGGATGGTAAATGCAACACACATAGGATAACTATATCTGCCAATAAAACATATTGGAAACGAATGTAATATATAGGAACCAGAAGTAAAAGCATTTCGAAATCATAATATGAACCAGGCTAGGGCTTGCCTTGTCCCTCGTTGGTCTGATGTTGCTCTTCGGTGGCGTTGATCTCAGGCTCGCGTTCGATCCCTATCGAGAAGAACCAAATACCGGAAAGGAAGAGCACAATCAAGATAGGGTACAATGCAATGCACATACAATATGATGACATGTCATATTAAGGGGTTTGGGTAACCCTAGGTGCATCGACGGAAATTAAGGAGGGTTCGGCATCGATTCCAACATATGAGAGGGGTCGATTTAGGGTTTCTACTAAGGCTTGATGTTTAATTGGTTCAAGCATGTATGAAACATGGATAACTAAATAGGATTT
The DNA here is from genome assembly GCF_019359855.2 of Lolium perenne. Lineage (NCBI taxonomy): Eukaryota > Viridiplantae > Streptophyta > Magnoliopsida > Poales > Poaceae > Lolium > Lolium perenne. The sequence goes on from NC_067249.2 coordinate 17,537,991, forward strand.
GTTTTTCTTAACATTTTGATATATAATTTTATATTTTTCTGATTTAAAATGAATTACTATAAGGGAGCACGAGGGTGGCTTTGAGTTATTGCTAGAAGACCTTGGTGCATAGGGAGCACGAGGTACATCACTATAAGGGATCCAGACTCGGCGCTTCTTGTTGTGAGAGGAAGAGGCACGAGAATCACCTTCTTCACGCTTCTTGGATTTTTCCATATCCTTCCTTCCGTTCTCCATCAGAAGAGCACGTTTATGCAGGTCTTGGAATGACTGGAAGGTGAAAGGCAGCATCTCATAGCGAAGCTCGGGGTTAAGTCCCTTGCGGAACAGATCTTGCTTGTCAGCATCATCAACCACATCACGGGGTGCATAGCGAGACAGCTGAGTGAACTCACGTCCATATGTCTCCACATCCAGCTTCCCCTGAGACAAGTCTAGGAATTCCCTCCTTTTGATGTCCATGACAGTCTTTGGGATATAGGCTGCACGGAAAGCTGTGACGAATTCCTCCTAGGTAACATCATGTCCTGGCACTTGAAGAGCCAGAATACCTTCCCGCCAAGAACCAGCGGCACCTTCTAACTGGTAGGTGGCGAAGTTCACGCATTCACCTGGTGGAACATGAAGAGCGTTGAACTTGCGTTCGATGGTGCGAAGCCAATCATCAGCATCAAGACGCTCCTTGGGGTGGGTGAAGACAGGAGGCAGTGCACGGATGAAGTCCCCAAGTGTGACATAGTTGTCAGGACGATGCTCTGTGTTTTGAGCTACACGCTCCAGGAGTTGTTCATTCCTCAAGCGGTTGGTCTCAATGTTGTTAAGAACCTGCGCCATTGTGGGAGGTGGCGGCAGTTCCGGTTCAGCATTGTTTTGTCCACGTCGGTTACGACCACAGCCACGACCAGTCATCCTGAAGAGAAAGACAAAGACCATGAGAAATAGATTCCTTGGAAAGGATTCAACGGAATGATAACATTCACTGAATGGAAGGAACAAGATTCAGATCAACTGATGTAACTTTAGGAACACTGAGCTAAGCAACCAAGTACGGAGTACTTTTAGAGAAAACAACCCAAACCCGTAGATCCTAGATGTTTGGAATTAACAGGGTAGAGGTAAAACCTTTTTCAATCAAAACAAGGTAAGATGACTCAGCATTAGAGTGACACCAGATAAGGAGTAAAAAGAATCCTATTCAGATGTTTTTGGCAAATACTTTTAGGTTTCAAATAGTTTTCACAACTACTAGACTCAACATCGACCAGTTGAAAGGGTTTCCTATAGGCAGTCCTGCTCTGATACCAAAACCTGTGGGAGACCCCGAGGGTCGTAGGCTAGACAAACCCAGATCTCCATCTGGCATAAGCCTAACCTAGATCTCTAGGGCCTACAGGGTGAGAATCGGTAACACAACAGTGACTCTACGACTCAAAGAGTAATACAAGCTCATACCTGAGCGAAAAACCAAAGTATTACAAGCAGAGGTCACTGACCTGACATTTCATCAATCAACGGAAGCGAAGTTATGCTATTCTAAACAGCAAGATAGCAAAAGGCCTAAGAGGCCAGGAGCATAACGGCGACGTCCCAGCCCATAAGTCTCAGGCTGCCGCCTGAGGAACTCCGAACTACTCGTCGACGTCGAGGTAGAAACCACCATCTGTTGGAAGGACTTCCTCTGAAACAAAGCATGCAAGGCTGAGTACAGGGACTCAGCAAGACTTAGTACAACCTGTTAGCAAAGCGGGTATGCGAGGCTTTATGTGGAGCTTATTTTGCGGAAAGCCAGTTTTCCTTTGTAAATAGGAGGGAGCAGAAGCTCGTCTATTCAGACCATTTTTAAAAGGGGTAAGAGAGCGATATCAACTCTAGCTCTAAGATCATCATGTTGAATCCACCGAATCTTCATCATCACCAGAACATGTTACCTAGGATCACCCCCTCGACACCCTGAGAAGGGATCCTTATTCACACATAGATATCAAGTTTTACGATCAGGTTCAAGTTGTCTATGATCATCACGTCCTTTCCCAAGTCGTCCTTAACCGTGGACACGGATTTTCGAAAAGATTTACCCTGCAGGGGTGTACAACTTTACCCACACGCGCCAACCGACTCTTAATGCCACTATAGATTAACACACTTCCTTGGTGTCTTTGTGAGAGGTGGTCGACCAAAACCTTTCCCTTACTTCGCCTATTCCATGAGCCAAACTAACTGGGGAGCTCCGTCATCGTAGGTAGCCATTCTCCGAGGCGGTCCCGGTCATTGTGTGCAGGGGATCCAGTTCAATGCCCCCAGCATCCTTCACCCCGGCCACGCCCTGTATGATGCACCTTTGAAAACCTTTTCCACGCCTTCGCCATGCAGAATGCCAAATGGAACTCGCAAACTAATTGACTCATGGGTAAGCTAGGCAAGTTCGGGCCAAGGGGTTCCCATGGGCCCCGTGTGGTTGTACGCTCAGTGTTGGTTCCGAAGGGGAGAACCTCAGGTCCTAGTATCGGCGAGAACGAGTCAAATCACCACATACCCATGTGGCGGCCCATCCAAGCCTTTAAACATGTTTATTAACATAACTGATCTTACCACGTCATCCTGACATACTAGGTTCATTCGCAGCTCTGATTCGACCGGATGGATCAGAATTCGTCAACTAAGCATGGCTAAGCATAATCGATATAACGGCTCTAGCGGTGCACACATAACTCAAACCTAGTCTTGCTGGGAGCAGTGGATCAGAGTATTTAGGCTACAAGGATGATAAATGCAACACACATAGGATAACTATATCTGCCGATAAAACATATTGGAAACGAATGCAATATGTAGGAACCAGAAGTAAAAGCATTTCGAAATCATAATATGAACCAGGCTAGGGCTTGCCTTGTCCCTCGTTGTTCTGATGCTGCTCTTCGGTGGCGTCGATCTCAGGCTCGCGTTCGGTCCCTATCGAGAAGAACCAAATACCGGAAAGGAAGAGCACAATCAAGACAGGGTACAATGCAATGCACATTCAATATGATGACATGTCATATTAAGAGGTCTGGGTAACCCTAGGTGCATCGACGGAAATTAAGGAGGGTTCAGCATCGATCCCGACATATGAGAGGGGTCGATTTAAGGTTTCTACTAAGGTTTGATGTTTAATTGGTTCAAGCATGTATGAAACATGGATAACTAAATAGGATTTGTTTTTCTTAACATTTTGATATATAATTTTATATTTTTCTGATTTAAAATGAATTACTTATGAATTTCCAAAGTTTAATTCATTTTAAAACAATTTCTAAAAATGATATAAAAATAATAAAAGTTGGACCCACATGTCATAATTTTATTCTTTTCTAAACATTTGTGGAATTATTAAAATTCTGACCAGGGGACCCACATGTCATATTATTTCCTATTTAAAGAAATATAGAAATTAATAACAGAAAATATAGAAAATGTAAAAAGATAAATATGACGTCATGCTGACATCATGCTGACGCCAGCATGGCCATGAGCTCACAATTGAGCTCGGCCGGCCAGCAATCCGGCGACTGGGCGGTATGCGGGGACGCGCGCGAGGGGGAAATGGAGCGCCTCGACGCGCTGAGGTGATTGGTGGCGGCGCCACCCTCGATTGGTCGCCGGAGCGTCGCCGGAGACGAGCTCGAGCGGCGCCCGGGACAGGTGGTGCGGCGCGGCGATGTTAGGGAGCGAGAGGGGGCAAGGCAAGGGGATAGGGAGGTGCAGCGGCTCACCCTCGACGCGATGGAGAGGTCGGTGGCGGCCGGGGAGCCTCGCCGGCGCCGGAATCGACGGTGGTGGGCCCGCAGATGCTCGGCTAGGGTTTTCTCTCGGGGGCGCGAGAGAGCGCGGAGAAGGGGAGAAGTGGAGCTAGGGCTTCCGGGCGGCGGCGGAGAAGACTTTATAGGCCACTGGGGGCGGCGGTGTCGATCTCCACGCGCCGGAGCATCGGGTGGCCGGCGGCTCGCCACCGAGCAGCTTCGGTGCGCAGGGAGACGACGACAATTTTACAAAAACCCCCCTGTGGGTAATTGGGCCGGTGGTGGGGTGCGGCTGCTGGGCCACTTGGGCCGTTCTGAGAGAGGAGAGAGGGAAGGAGAGGTGGGCTGCGGCCCAGGGGAGAGAGAGAGGGGTTTCTCCCCTTTTTCCTTTTTCTTGTTTTTATTTCTCTTTTCAAAATCAATTTTCAAATTTGTTTGAATTTTGTTTGAAACTCAATTTTTCCAGAGAAGTAATAAACACACAAGGACTTGTTGAATGACAACAAAACCATGTTGTCTATTTTGAAAACTTGAGAGATTTTGAATGAGATTGAATTAGAGGGATTTGCATAATTCAAAAATGGAGATGCAAATTTTGTTCAAACTCAAACTACATGCATGAGATGCACATGAACACTCATTTATTTATGATAACGAGGTTGGGATGTTACACATTATTACCTTCTGCAGCAGTCCATGATCTTAGAGCATCTCCAGCCATGTCCCCATGTACACGAGAAGGCTCTCAGGACCCCTTTTTTCATCCAGATGGACGAAAATGGTCCAGTCGCGCCCCTGGATACTCGATTTCGCCCGGATTGGGCTTTCATCCATCCGACGAGCCCAGGTCATCCCCCCCGGGAGCGCTCGGGGAGTCCGGAAGAAACGAAAGCGCGGGAAACGTCGAGAAAACTTCCTGCGTGGCTGGTGGCCCCGACATGTCTGCCAGAAAGGCCGATAGTCGTCCTCATCGCATCGTCTTCCGCGCGCTGTAAAAGCCTGCCGCCGGTCAGTCTACACCTTGAATTCACGCGCTCGACCCTCTATTTATCGTGGAACTACCGCGTCTGGCCGCATTCACCACCGCCATCTCCCTTCTCTCCCCAGCCCAGTCTTCTCTCCCCAATCCTCCTCGAGCGAGCAATGGCGGACTACGGAGACGGCGCGGTGAACAACGGCTTCGGCCGGCGTTCCCTACACTAGTGGGAGGCGCGACTTCTGCACATGACGGGCTACCCGACTCCGCCAGACTTCCGCACGCCCGGAGGATGGCGCCTGAGCGCGGGGGGCGTCTCGATCCCGCCGCTTCCGGTGGGAGGCAACGAGCTCGACGCCGCGATCGACAATGTTCTCGTCACCCTCAGCGACGAGCAGCGCGTACAGGAGCGGTACCTCCCCGACAATTACGACGCCTGGAACGAGTTCTTCCGTCGCCGGTACGAACGGGAACTCGCGGCGTACGACGGTCATCCCCCTCCTCCAGCTTGTTACAACGCCGCTGTCCGCCGCCACTTGTGGAGCGCGCCAGGCCGCACGCTCGAGAATGTGCTCGCGCACATCGAGGGCGGAACCTACCCCGTCCTGGGGATGCCGGCGGCGGCGGTGCCTTCCGTGTCGCGCTGACACGGAAGCTCCTGGATGCCATGGTGCATGGCGTCTTCGTCTTCGCCGGGGTCGTCCTCGCCGGAGGACGTCGTTCTACCGCCGTTTCGGCATGTAGAACGCCGTTTTTAAATTTTAGTTTATGTTTCCCTCTAGCGAATTCAAATATATTACGAATTCGGCCTATATATATAAATTCTTGCATATATATATATATTAAATATCTCTAAATTTCGCCTAAGTTTCAACGTTTTTCGTCTATTTTTATTTGAATTTAAATACATTCGGTCTTTTCCATGGGCTCGCCGCTGGAAAAATGGACCTCCCCAGACCGAGTTTTACATCCATCCAACGCTAAATAGCGTCGGATTTCGGTCTGGGGACCTCCAACGACTGGAGATGCTCTTAGCTGGGTGGGTATGCGCTATCTACCGGCTCGGCGTCCCTTCCAGCTTCCGTTGTGATGCGCCCAACTCCAGTCCTTCAAGTATCGAAACAATCAGCAGCCCTGGGTACTCAACCCCGAGGAAACAAAGCACGCTCGAATTTCTTGCCCTGGTTTAAAAAAAAATCTTGCTCCGAGGAAGACCAGTACTAGTGTTTTGCCCTCAGAGCATCCTGCTTGTCCATCAAACATGCTTTTGGTGTTTACTTCGTAATTGTTCACAGACCGATTGAAAACTTCAAAATGAGGGGTGGTGTGATTTGACCGTGACCTCACCATTTCCACTGACACGACCTGCACCAGCACTAGTGTTTTTCCCTCACAGATCATGGCACATTTCTGTATTGGAAATTCTCATGTATGGCGTGCTGCAAATGCAACTTCCAAAAAACTGCATTGACAAAAATAATTAGGGCTCGTTTGGCACACAGGTTTTTTAGGGGATTGAGGTGTATTTCTCACGTGTTTTTGGTGAAAACATATTATTCACTCAGGATTGATCGTGTTTTTGGTGAGATAGGATTCCCCCCAACGACAGCTTCCTGCTGGCACATGCTATACCACCACCAGACGTTACGGAGGAGGGGATTGATAGATCACTGCTACTCCCAGATGTTACGGAGGAGTAAGTCAAACACTCCTTTATTTCCGATCTGCGTCGGCCAGATTGCGAGAGAAAAACGCGAGGGGTGCCTAGTGTTTTAATTCACGCGTGTATTGCCGTGTATTGCCACGTTTTGTGGGAATACTCTATTAGATCCTCTCAACCCGATCCCAAAACCGGTGTAGAAAACCTGTGTGCCGAACGACAAAAACGACGCAGATCAGCGATTGAACCGGATTAAACACCCTAATCCCCTAAAAAACCTGTATGCCCGAACGAGCCCTTATGCATACACTAGTAGAAAAAGAGGCTTCCGTCCACCCCATTAGTCCCGGAAATATTCGAACCGCGACTAAAGGGGGCTTTAGTCGCGGTTCGGGAGGCGACCCGTGACTAATGCTCCATCCGAGACGAAAGGGTACCCCTTTAGTCGCGGTTGGTAACACCAACCGGGACTAAAGGGCTATGGAAGGATCCATCCGGCGGAAAAATCTTTAGTCGCGGTTGGGGTCACCAACCGCGACTAAAGGGTACCCCCCTTTAGTCGCGGTTGGTGATCCCAACCGCGACTAAATGTTTTTCCGTGTTTTCTTTCTCCCACGCACCCTGCACCCCCCTGGATCGCCTTTTTTTGGTTTGTAAAATACAAAAGAAAATGATAGAAAATTCAAAAAAAAATTGCTTTCAGATTCTTGTATGTTATGCAACCTACTATTCGGATAAATTAAGAAATTCGAATTTTCACTTTTTTTTGCAAAAAAAGTTTAAAAAATGGTAAAACCGCAATAACTTTTGCATACGACGTCGGAAAAAAACGTATAATATATCAAAAAAATCCTGGGAAAAAGTTACATCCAAATTCACCCGGGTTTACCCGGTTAGCCAATTTTTAGATTCTCAAAATTCCAAATGAAAATATGAAAGCAGGAAGATTTTAGTTTTTGCTATAAATTATGGATTTTATATTTTTTAAATTTTTCAAAAAAATAAAATTAATAATTGCATCCAGCATAAAGATTACTATTACTTTTACCCAATTTTTAGATTTTCAAATTTTTAGGTTTTAGGTTTGGCAAAAAAAAATATTAAAATAATAAAAAAAATTAAAATAATAACAATTTAAAAGTTAATGTTTATTTATTTATTCACGATTATTTATACATCATTATTTTTGTTTATGAAAAAAATTATTTGAAATTCAAACAATAAAAAAATGTGATATCGACCAACATGTTAATAGAATTGATATGATACTACTATCAACAACATGCGCGCGAAGCACTTGGAAGAGGGATGGGAAAGGAACTCGGAAGTTAAGCGTACTAGAGGTGGAGTAGTGGGAGGATGGGTGATCGAGCGGGAAGTTTGACCACGAGTAAGTAATTTGACTAGAGATAAGTGTAGTTAGAGATAGAGACTAAGCTATGCAAATAACCGAAATAATAGAAATTCTGAAAAAAAATAGAAAAAAAAACGGAGTGAAAAAAATTAGAAACCCAAATGAATTAAAAAAAATTAACGAAATAGCCTTTAGTCCCGGTTGGGGACAACAACCGCGACTAAAGGTCCTTCGCACAGGCGCACGCTAGCCGCCCACGTGGACGGGCCTTTAGTCGCGGTTCGTAAGCAACCGCGACTAAAGGCCATTTTTCTACCAGTGATATTTGAAATATATTTTCCACCATGGGTTAATTATGTCAATGTATTTCAAAAAAAATCCTTTAAACTTGTGTAACTATTACATATTTCCAAAACAACTGATAAACATGTTTTTATTAAACATTTTTTGAATTTTCGAAAAAATACTGTTTCTGTTTTAAAAATGCAAATATGTAACTAGTACGTACTATATTTCGATATAGAGTAAACTAGAAATCAATACCATAATATGAACTTTCCATAAAAAATACCATAAAAGAATGACCACATGCCGAGCTAACTCGCTACTTTAACGAGCTCGACGAGTGGCTCGAATTCAAGCCTTATTCCCGATACCAATTCATTCAAATGACAAATAAGTTTAGGTAGTGCATTATTATCTAGTTTGGCTTTAGTTTTTTTTTCTATAGGAGCTTATTGTAGCTAAAAGAGCTTATTGTAGCTAAAATTGAATTGACACCATGCTAACATACCACTATTTTTTTCTTATGGCAAACGACTCCTTATTCATTCCTGTTTGGTTTAAACTTCCGCAGATAGTCTCTTGTGAAACAGATGGAAATGAAATTGATACACTCAAAGATATTGGGTTACAAATTGTAGCAAAATGTGATGGTTTGCCTCTTGCTATCAAAGTATTGGGAGGACTCTTGTGTCAGAAAGAAAAAAAACGCCATGAGTGGAAGATGGTTCTGGATGATTCTATATGGTCGGCCAATGAAATGCCTGAAGAGCTAAACCATGCAGTATATTTAAGCTATGAAGATTTGCCTTCTTGCATCAAACAATGCCTTCTCTACTACTCCCTTCTCCCTAAAACCGCACTTTTTTATAAACATGACATTATCGGCATGTGGATTGGTGAAGGATTTGTTCACGAAACCTCTGACAACTTGGAAGAGTTAGGATCCAAGTACTACAAGGAGCTGATAGTGAGGAACCTCATAGAGCCAAATGCAAAGTACCTTGATCAAATAGTTTGCAGCATGCATGATGTTGTTCGCTCATTTGCTCAATTTGTGTCTAGAGATGAGGCACTAGCGGCTCATAGTGGAGAAACAAATATTAGGAGTAAAATTAGTGCATACAAGTTTCTTAGGTTATCCCTAGAGAACAAATCATGGGAGTCAGATGGGTTAGACTGGAGTTCTTTACAAACACAAACAATGTTGAGAACACTAATATTAGTTGGCAATATAAATATGAAGTCTGGAGATTTGCTGGCCAAGTTTTCAAGTTTAAGAACTCTATATGCAGATTCAACTGGGGTTGGTGAATTGGCTGAATTTTTGCATCAGTTCAAGCACTTGAGGTACTTGTGCTTGGAGAACTCTGATATAGCTTCTCTACCGGATAACCTTGGACAGCTGAAATTCTTGCAGTTCATTAGCCTCTGTGGAAGCAAACAATTTGTGGAACTTCCTCATAGCATTGTGCAGTTAAGTCAGCTAAGGTATCTTAACTTCCATGGTACAAGTATATGTGGCATACCTAAGGGGTTCTGTGTTCTAACAAATTTGAGGATAGTATTTGGATTTCCAGCAGTAGAGGATGGTGATTGGTGCAGTCTGGAAGAGTTGGGCCCTCTTTATCAGCTCACTGACATTGGACTACAGGGATTAGAGAATGTAACTGCGCCATCATCTGCAGCAAAGGCAAAGCTTGGCGAGAAGGTGCATCTTACCACCATACGCTTAAGGTGGCATAGTAGACTGGGAGATGATGGGAAGATAAAAGAGGAAGATAGTGTCTCTGAGGAAGAGCAAGAAAAAACTGAGAAGGTGTTTGATGAGCTCTGTCCCCCGCCCAACATAGACTTTCTTATCATCCGCGGGTATTTTGGCCGACGGCTCCCAACATGGATGATGTCATCGACAGTTGTGTCGCTCAAGACCTTGAGGTCACTGATGATTGAAGACTTGGCTTGCTGCACACTACTTCCTGATGGCCTGTGCCAGCTCCAGTATTTAGAATTCATTCAGATCAAAGGTGCTCCATCCATTAAGCGTGTTGGGCTTGAATTCCTACAGTCCAACCATCACCAAAGTATGCCCCCTTCCCATGTGCCAGTTGCTTTTCCTAAAGTGCATACGATGAATTTAACGAAGATGGTGGAATGGGAGGAGTGGGAGTGGGAGGAGCAAGTGCAAGCTTTTCCTGTCTTGCGGGAACTTCTTCTAAAGCACTGTAAATTGACTAGTCTTCCTCCCGGCCTATCCTCCCAGGCAAAGGCTTTAAATACATTAATGATACACTTTGTCCAGGGTCTCACATATGTAGCGAGCTTTGCATCCGTGGTCAGGATGGAAGTAGGTCCACTTCCAGACCTGGTGAGGATCACTAATCTTCCCAGATTGCAAATTCTAAGAATCATATACTGCCCAAAATTGAAGGTGCTAGAGGGTGTTCCTGCACTCCAGACGCTCATGATCGATGATAAAGACATGGAGACACTCCCGAAATATATGAGAGGTATAAGTCCAATGTGTTTGGAGCTATACTGCAGCCTAGCGTTGCTCTATTCCATAGCCGCAGGACCATCTGGCCCTGAATGGGACAAGTTCAGCCACATTGAGCATGTGAAGGTATATGCACGTGAAGGAGATATGGTAAAGAAATGGTATGTCTTATACACAGCCAACCCCTATAACTTGGAGACAAATGTGAGCCGATCTTTCATGTCTGCAGGTAAATTTGCACCGCTTGCTCATCTTAATTATCCATTAGCTCTGTTTATTTCATTTATTCTATCTGCGTTGTACCTTTCATTTGATTTTGCATGTACTCCCTACTTTCCTAGATTCTCATTCAACCATTCCCCTTGAATGAGCTGTAAGTCCTATCTAACAGTTGACTATTTTACATCGAGTCAGTTTGTCCTTCCTCTGGTTGCATTGTGCCCCTTTCACCTCTGGCTGCACGCCCTCGTCCCCCTTCCAGCCACAGTGGTCCACCGTGCAAACAATAATTAAAGCCTTGCTCATGCATACATGGTAGTCGACCACCACACGTGACAAAGACAAGAGCAACCCACTCAGCCTCCCTCGCGGGAATGACACGCTTCACCGCCGCCCATCGTTGAGCGGACACCGTGTGGAGATGCAGCATGCGTACAGGCGACCAACAAGATCAGAATGGGGGAATTAGTTTTTCCTATATGAGCTTATTTTTGTCATGGTTGTATGTTGACTAACGTTACATTACTTTCTTATTTTGCTGCACTTCCTCATGTTGCTAATTATCTGTTGTTCACAATGGTTCACCAAGTTACACGGAGACTACAAATGAAAAGTGATATGCGATAATTAAAGCTTAGATGTGATATCTGGATCTCACTATTTTAACCCTGTCAGAGTTGAGCTCTGGCCTTACTAGTTATGGATTGTGTAACCAGTTTTACATCTTCTACTCATACAGGAACCTTGTCTTGTTTTGAGGACGCGCAAAGATTTGAGTCTGTCTTCAAAATGACAAGAAAAACATTTGACTATATCTCCAGCTTGGTGTTTGGTCCGTCATTGGAAGATATGAACAGCTACACATTTGTTGATGGGAGGGTGTTGTGTTTAGAGGACCGAGTGGCAGTTGCTTTGATAAGGCTGTACTCCAGTGGGCCATCAGAAAGCTTAGGATCCTCTGTTGGTGTGAGCGAGTCAACCGTCTTGTTGGTAGCTGAGAAGTTCGTTGATGCTGTGCTGAAGCGAGCAGCGCACCACTTGCGCTGGCCAGACTCCAGTAAAATGGATAAGATAAAATCCACGTTTGGCAAGATCCACAATCTGCATAACTGTTGCGGTATTATATGTACAACTCACATCCCATTTGGACCAAACTGCGACCATGGGGAGAATGGCCGGATTCTGATGCAAGCCGTGATTGATCCAAAGATGAGGTTCATGTCCCTTGCGTTGAATTCGAGGGATAGCATTACCCAGTTAAGCATTTTGCATGAATCACCACTCTTCAAGGAGTGCGAAAAGGGTGGTCAGCTGAATGATAGCAAGCTGAAGGTAGCATCATATGGATCAGAGGTCGGGGAATATTTAATTGGTGATGCAGGATATCCTCTTCTCCCCTGGCTACTCACACCGTACCAGGAAGAAAACCTCTCAGACCCCAAGGCGGAGTTCAACAGGAGACACTTCGCAGCCACAGCCTGCGCGCGGAAGGCGCTGGCGATGCTCCAAGAAAAATGGAAGTGCTTGCAGAAAGATGTGTGGTGGCCGGAAAATCTGCAAACTAGATATAAGATGATTGATGCGTGCTGCAGGTTGCACAACATAGTCATGGATATGGAGGATGATGAAGGGATGCCGAGCGCTAAGGGTTGGAATTACCATCAGCAAGTGCGCCTGGTAGCAAAAGAGGACGCTGTCAGGGCGAGGGATATGTTGTCGCAGTACTTCTTGACCAGAAGGTCATTTGAATCAGGAGGTGAATTAACACGACTATCCCTAAATCTTAGTTTGTTCGTTTGATTGCTCTGTCCACTAATTTCTCATATTTATCCATTTTCTTTGTTTATTTCATTTACTCTATCTGTGTTCTACCTTTCATTTGATTTTGTATATACTGTCTACTTTCCTAGATTCTCATTCGGCCATTCCCCTTGAATGAGCTGTAAGAGCATCCCCACTCGTTGGCGCTCCTCACGCCCAAATCCGGCGAAATTTTCGTCCGGATTGGAGGAAGATTTGGCGTGGGGAGGAGTAGTTTCCCAGCCGCGTGCCCAGGCGAAGACGACGATGCGAATTTGAAAAACGGAAACTTGACAAACTACGGCTAAAAACGGGCGAATATAGACTAAATTTAATGATATTTATTATATAACGGGCGGAGTTCATACATAGAGGCCGAATTCGACTATATTTCGAATTCGGCTAGGGGAATTCAAATGCTAATTTTAAAACACGGCGCTCTACATGCCGAAATGGCGGTAGAACACCGTGTAGTCGCCGCCGTCGTCGTCGACCTTCGGCGGCGCGGCCTGGCTGCTGCTGCCCTGGCCGGCGTCTCCCCACCCCGGGGATGGCTTGTACCATTCGTCGTCGGAGGACTCGAGGTCGACGAAGGGGACAGCGACGCCGGATGGAGGTGTCGCACGACGGCGGTAGCGCGCGACGTCGTCGGCGGCGGTTGGAGCGGCGCGGGCGGCGGTTGGAGCGGCGCGGGCGGCGAGTTGGCGTGCGGCGGCCAGGTCCGGCAGCCGCCGCCGCTCTGCCTCCTCGCGCTCCCAGTCGCGCCTCGACCACGCCAGGGCGGCGTCCTCGGGGAGGGCGTTGTCGGCGGGCACCAGGTCGTTGAGCGACCTGGCAATCGCCTCCGCCACGGCAGCGTCCTCCGCCCGCTTCGCCTCCTCCTCGGCGAGCCTGTTTGCGGCGGCGTTGGTCGCGGCCGCGGCGTCCTCCTTCTTCGCCGCCTTCCTCTTCCGCCCAGGCTGCGAGGGTTGGTCGCGGATGACAAGGGCGCCGCTGCTGCGCCCTCTGGTCGGCGGCGGAGACGCCGGCTCCTTCTTGACGCGCGCCGGCGTCGAAGGCGACGTCGCCTCCTTCTTCACCGGCGCCAAGGATGACCTCGGCGCCGATCCGGAAGACGACGAGCTGGCAGCCATGCGCCGTGGCTGCCAGACGTTTCCCCGGCGGCGGCTCACCGATGCCCTCGATGGAGGGGGCATCGTGAGCACGGGGAAGTTTCCGCCCTCGATGTGTTCGAGGACAGCCTCGAGTGTCCGGCCCGGCGCGCTCCACCAGCGTCGGCGGCCCGCGACGTTGTTGCGCGGAGGCGGAGGCGGCGGGCCGTCGTAGGCCGCCAGCTCCCGCTCCCACCGCTGGAGGAAGTAGGAGTTCCACCGCGTGTAGTTGTCGGGGTGGTGGCGCGGGTCGGCGCGCTCCTCGTCCGTCATGGTCATCCGCGCCTCCTCGATGGCGACGTCGAGGGCGTGGCCCCGAGGCGGCGGCGGGATTGGTACGCCGCCAGCACTGAGCCGCCACCCGCCGCCGGGAGGCCTCGTGTCCGGCGGGCAGGGGTACCCCGCCTGGTGGAGGAGGTGCCCCTCCCACGCGTGGAGCGACCGGCGGGGGAAGTCGTTGTTGGCTGCGCCGTCGTCGTCGTAGAACGCCATCGGGAGAGTAGAGGGAGAGTGGAGGGAGAGTGGAGCACGGGGTACGCCTCGCGGCGAGCGGAGCGGCGTATATAGGCGCGGCTGGCGCTGGGGATTAATGCCGCGTGGAATGCGACGCGTCCGCGGCGAGCTGACCGGCGGCAGCCTTTACTGTGCGCGGAAGACGATGCGCGCGCGGAAGACGACGACATTAACTCGCCGCGTGGCCGGCGAATGCAGACCGGCGGCAGGCTTTTACAGCGCGCGGAAGACGATGCGATGAGGACGACGATCGGTTTCTCTCGCCGACAAGTTGGGGCCACCAGACGCGCGGGAAGTTTCCTCGGTATTTCCCGCGCTTTCGTTTCGTCCGGACTCCCCGAGCGCTCCCCGGGGGGCCGGGGATGGCGTGGGATCGCCGGATGAATTTAGGCCCAAATCCGGACGAAAACGAGGAACCGGGGCGCGACTAGGCCGAATTACCCCGTCCGGATGGAAAAAACGTCGTTCGGGGGCCTCGTCGGGGAGACGAGTGGAGATGCTCTAAGTCCTATCCAACTGTTGACTATTTTACATCGAGTCAGTTTGTCCTTCCTCTGGTTGCATTGTGCCCCTTTCACCTCTGGCTGCACGCTCTTGTCCCCCTTCCAGCCACCAGCCAAGGAATAATTAAAGCCTTGCTCATGCATACACGGTAGTCGACCACCATCCACGTGACAAAGACAAGAGCAACCCACTCAGCCTCCCTCGCGGGAATGACACGCTTCAGAGTATCTCCACCGGTAGCCCCAAAATAGGCGCCGGCGGGGACGCCGACACTGCATTCTCCATTTGGGGACGCCGCTCCCGCACCGGCGGCCCTAAACGGGCGGCCCCAATAGATTTCTAAATTTAAATACAAATTTGCGACACGATATTCATATAGTTCGAACCAAATTTATACAAATTTAACGCGATTTCAAACTAAAATAACTATAAACATCTAGCGGTGCGGGGAGTCGAAGGCGCTGAAGTCGAGTTCGTCGCCGCTGGATGAGAAGGACCAGCTGTCGACGTCGTTGGCCTCCTCCTCGTCGGCCTTCTCCTCCTTTGGCGCCGGCAGCTCGGATGGTCCGGCGAGGTCGACATAGTTGGCGCCGTGGTCCTTGGCGGACCACACCGCCACCTGCCGCGGGTCGATCGCGATGTGGCGGTAGTCCTCGTCGATGGAGCGGCCGATGATGAAGTTGAGGGCGGGGGACTCCTCCTCGTCGCCGTCGCCACGAAGGTTCGCCTGCGCCTCGGCCTCCTTCTCCCACCATTGCTTCTTCGCCGGCGGAAGTGGTGGCGAGGCGTCTTCCTCCTTGACGCGGGAGCAGCGGCCCGACCCCGTCATCCGACGAGTCGGAGCAGAAGAGGCGCGCCTGGCGTCGTCGCGGATGACGACGCCTCCGGAAGGAGGTGCGGGCGTGGCCGAGCGCGTGCGCCCGACGGCAGACAATCCCGTGCGCGAGGTTCCGGACGATGCGGTCCGTTCCGGCGCCCTCTGCTTGGTAGGCGGCGGCGCCATGGTCGCCGCCTACGGGAAGTAGACCAGCTCCCGTTGCCCGCAGACGCGTGGACGGTAGCCGTACTCCCAAAGCGTGTGGTCGACGTCGCGTCCGTATCACCAGGCACGGCGGCCGACGTTGTTGAAGCGGCCGCCGGAGGGATTGTCCATCCGCGCGACCTCTTCGGCGCACTCGGTAATGAATTGCTCTTCCCAGTCCGGGTTGTCGACGGCATTCTCCGGACGGCTCCTCTCCTTCGGCGTCATCGAGGCCCGCCGTTCCCTGGCGAGGGCCCGCATCTGTGCTCCTCGCGGCGGCAGCGGCGGCACGGCGAAGCCGCCGTTGGAGACGTGCCAGCCGTGCGGCAGCTTGAACTGCCCGTGCCAGTACAGCACGTCGGCCTCGTCGAACGACAACTGCGTCGAGCGCATGCCGCCGCCGCTGCCGCCGGCCTGGTCGTTGTGCGCCATCGTCGGCGGGGTGCGTGGGAGGTTTGCGCGGCGCTTGGACGGCGGCGGCTAGGGTTGGACGACGGGGAACAGAGAGAAGTGCGCGTCGCTGGGGTTTTAAGGGAGGCGGCGGACGCGCATTGAAGGCGCGTGGGTAAGGTAGGTGGACGCCGCGTGGACAGTCGCCGCCCTCGCCCGCGTCCCCTCGCTGACAAGGCACCCCCACCCGCGAAAACCGTCGTTCCGCGAGGCGCCGGCGCGCCCGATTCGCGGCCTTGGCGAAGGGGCCGACACGGGATTGCTGGCGATTCTATTGGGCTCCAAAATTGGCCGGCGCTGTTTGGGGCGCGCCGGTGCGAGCCCATTTTCGCCCCCGGCCCCTAAATTGCTATCGGGGCCGCTATCGGGGCGCCGGTGGAGATGCTGTCACCGCCTCCCATCGTTGAGAGGACACCGTGTGGAGATACAGCATGTGTACAGGCGACTAACAAGATCAGAACGGCGGATTTAGTTTTTCCTATATGAGCTTATTTTTGTCATGACTGTGTGTTGACTAATGTTACATTACTTTCTTATTTGGCTGCACTTCCTCATGTTGCTAATTATCTATTGTTCTCATTGGTTCGCCAAGTTACACGGGACTAAAAATGAAGTGATATCTGTGATAATTAAAGCTTAGATATGACATCTGGATCTCACTATTTTAACCAGGTGAGCGATTGCATGCCTTGCTAGTTATGGATTGTGTAACCACTTTTACATGTTCTACTCATACAGGAACCTTGTCTTGTTTTGGGGACGCGCAAAGATTTGAGTATGTCTTCAAAATGACAAGAAAAACATTTGACTACATCTGCAGCTTGGTGAAAGTGCCGTCATTGGAAGATATGGACAGCTACACATTTGTTGACGGGAGGATACTATGTTTAGAAGATCGAGTGGCAGTTGCTCTGATAAGGCTGTACTCAAATGAGCCATCAGAGACGTTGGGATCCTCTTTTGGTGTGCATGAGTCGACCATCAAGTTGGTAACTGATAGCTTCATTGCAGCTATATGCAAGGGAGCGATGCACCACATGTACTGGCCACACTCCAGTAAAATGGATAAGATCAAATCCAGGTTTGGCAAGATCCACAACATGCATAATTGCTGCGGTGTCATATGTACAACTCATGTCCCATTTGGGCCAACCTGCGACCATGAGAAGAATGTCAGCATTCTAATGCGAGCCATCGTTGATCCAGAGATGAGGTTCATGGAGATTTGGTTGGAATGGGAAGGTAGCATGAACTGGTCTAGCGACCTGCAGGGCTGTGATCTCTTCAAGGAGTGTGAGGAGGGTGTTTATCTGAATGGCAGTAAGCTGAAGGTAGCATTAGATGGATCGGAAGTCGGGGAATACCTAATTGGTGATGCAGGTTACCCCCTTCTCCCATGGTTACTCACACCTTACCCGGAAGAAGACCTCTCTGACTCAAGGGCGGAGTTCAATAGCAGACACTCTGCAGCCACAACCCGCCTGACCAAGGTGTTGGCAAGGTTTCAAGACACGTGGAAATTCCTAGAGGGGCAGACTTCGTGTCCAGCCAATGTGGAGAGTCTAGCTGAGGCAATCTATGCCTGCTGCATGTTGCATAACATATTCATAGATATGGAGAATGATGAAGCAATGCCGGGTATTGAGGAGCCAGATTACTGTGAGGAAGTGCGCCAGTTAGCAGATGAGGATGCTGCCAAAGCAAGGGATATGCTGTCGCAGTACTTCTGGGCCAGCATGACGTCCGCATCGGGAGGTGAGTTAACACAACTGATCCTACATCTTAGTTTGTTTGTTTGGTTTCTCTGTCCACTAGATGCTCATAGTTACCATTTGGTACCTGTTTAGTCGGCCCAGTGGATATAGAGGACCCAGGAGCAGTTTCATCAGGCTCAGGGGACAAAGGCAACAACGAACAAGAAATGCAGACAAGAACAGCAGAGGAAGAGAGACAATGCTAGGTACATCTTGCAGCTTCATCGTAGGTACTACTGCTAGCAATTGTGCTCCATGTCTTAGCTGTTCCCTCCTTCCAACAATATCACAGTCCTCTTCTTTGTTCATCTTTTTGATGAATGGTACATTATATGGCAATGGCAGGCATGATTTGGCCAGTTAAGTTAGCAGCTATATTGTGCATGTAGATGAAAGTTCTCGATGTATTAAACCCTGGTGTATGTTGTGATATATAATTTAAACCTTGGTTTGTTCAGGTGAAAGGGAGGCCTTCATCGTCCTGGTTGGAGCTTTTGAATGCATGAATCCAGAGCAGCCCATGCAATGGAGCCAGAGACTAATATGATGCTGCAACATAAGTTCAAATTCAGGATTTTATTTTTAAGAGGATGGCCATCTATTTGGCAAACAAAGTGTTGTGTAATCCGTATTTCTTTACGTGTTGAAAAACGACTGTGTGAACTGTAACTGATTTTCATCCATCAGTTGATGTAAACTGAAGATTTGCTAGTGTTACGTCGGCAGGGAGTCCTGTACGTTTTATGTCAGATAATGTTTGGTCCAGTAATCTTATTCAATCATAGAAGGTATTACTGCTAAGTTTCATTCAAGAGTACTCGCCCAGGAGCGTCAGCTCTCGTCGTTATTTAGAGAAAAACAGAGGCGTACAACTCTAAATTAATTGCGACAGAATACGGTTCAACTGGTTTGATACCTGGAGATTCAGTGAAGGGTGTGTGCCTGCGAGGATGTTGGCACAGGTGAGTCCGGCCGCGTCGTCTCGTGGTACCGGAGGTAGATACCTGCTCCTCGAAATAGGCTTTCGCCCCGCTATATTAATATAGCAACCAAGATACAACAAGCTTGCTGGAACCGCAGCACAACCAAGCCCAAACAAAAAGAAAAAGAAAGATAAGAGAAACAAATGCCGACTACGTCTGAGCAACGACATGAAAACAACTCGCAACCGCTGCGCCCTCTGGAACAGTACCACCACGCTCCTAGCAGTCCGAATCGCCGCATACCAAGCAACACCTTCAACAACGAAAACGACGACGACGCCGCTGCTGCCCGGACTAGTCCTAGGGTTTCCCCCGGTACGCAGAGGTGATGGGGGAGAGGTACACGCGACACCCTTCAGGAAGGAAAGACGGCACCCGCAGGCGTCATCGCGTCGGTGTCGGACAAGCCGACAAGGATTTCTCCCGACCCACACCGCCACCACCCCAAACAATCCGAACTGCTCCACCTCATGTCGTCCACCAGCGTACGCCACCACGGTCTTGAAGCCATCGTCACTGTCGCTCAAAGGTCACCAACGCGAGGCCTAGAAACAGATAAGGCGAGCGCAAGGTCGGAGATAGCAACAGCACAACCACGCCGGAGGGAACAACCTCCACCGCCCGAACTGGCAGTAGTCGACCGGACGTAGTAGCGAGACCAAGTCAGGCCCGAACTGGCCCGTCCAAGTACTCACCGCCACACTGCTACTGGCCGGATGTGTGCCGCCGTCGCCAACCCCTGCCACCACACCTCCGCTGCTTCCAGGAGGACAACGTCAAGCCAGGAGCCTGAGGCCCGCCCCAGCCCAGATGGGGCCCAGATGGGCTCAGATCAGGGCAGAGGGAGCGCCGCCAGCCGTCCGGCCAGCCGTCGCCCCGCTGCCAACGGCAGCGCCGCCGCGTCACCTCCCAGCCGACCTGCGGATACCACGCCGCCAGATCGACCACCGCCATCGAGAAGCCGCCCGCGCCCCCCTCCGCGCGACCGCACGGACAACGCCCGGCGGCCCACGCCGACGGCGGCAGCAGGAGAGAGCTGGGGGGAGGAGCTGAGGGAAGGGGGATAGGGTTTTCGCCCGTCGCCCGCGGGGGGGGGGGCGAGCGAGCGAAGCGGAGCTATAATGAACTTTGAGGTAGATACCCGCTCGCCAGAGCTCACTCCGTATGCCGGCGACAAGAAGCTCCGGCCGGCCAGGGCGAAGAAGAGCTCCCCTGTCATGGCATACATACAATTGCTCAGAGATTTCCTTCGTGGAAGTAGATAGTGGAAGAAAGGCTGATACCCTGACAATTACTGGTTTGGTACTCTTTTGGCAGTACCACGACCGAAGGGCGAAGGCTGGGCTTTGCCCTTTGCGGGCCCGACGAGGAGGGGGTGTCTCGGGCGGCGCCGTTGGAGCTACTGCGGTCGGCTGGATGGTTTTCCGCAAGCGCCGGCATGCCGCTGCAGCGAAAATTGGACCGCGCAGTGGAGCGGGACGCCGGGAAGTGTCCCTTTTCCGGCTCTTCATTGTCTCGATCTGCTCGATTGTCTCCCGGATCGAGGGCAAGGAGGAGCAAGCGGACATTGAAGAGTGGTGGTCGCTCTTCGCCCCCCTTGCCGCTGCCGCCGCCACTTCCGCAGGCCGGCATCGGCACCACGCGCTGCCTCCTCATCACTGCCCTACATAATCGCTCCCTCCCTCTGGTGGGCTCTCTTCCAACGCAGTTTTTTACAATGGCGTGGGTGTCTCTGGCTTATCCAAGGGCTATTATGGTTCTACGATTCGTGATGTGCTCTTTTGCACTATCAACCTGGACGGTGCACACTTTCTAACCCCTATAGTAGCGAACCTGTACATGTACCTTTGTTCTATCCCAAGCTGACTCTGGCCTCTCATTATCTCTTCCCTCCTGAATCCTGAACTGGCGGAGCCACACTAGAGCTGTGTAGTCTATTGACTACACAGTTTTTTAGGTGCATAGCCAGAAATTATGCAAAAAAATTAAAAAAAATCATATAAATACATATGTTTGATTACACAGTTTTGAACTGACTACACAAGATTATTGTTCTGGCTCCGCCACTCCTGATGTCATGGCCGCCCAGGAAACTCACGCCGCAACCAGCCCCCATGGCCAAGTCTCCCAAATCCCTATCCCAGCCCCATCTTGGGGCCGCCGACGCAGCGCCACCATCTCCCAGGGCAGCAGCACGTGCTCCACCCGTCACCGCCTGCTAGTCCACCAAGATCTGTACAGTGGGGATCTTTCCTGCTGAATCCCACACCGGCCGATTTTTTTGTTCTTGTCTAATTATCTTGTAATTTCCCAACTTTCAATGCATGGTCCAGATTTTTATTTTGACATTCTTCCTCCGTGTGTTACTGGATGCTTCATTCCATATTCAGTACAGAAAAAAATTAGCAGGGAACATAGCAGAGTTTTCTCCACGTTAACCAAAGAGTTGCTGCAAGGATGTAGAACTAAAATCAAGGGCAGAGTCTGCATCGAAAGTGGAAAAACAATCCATGAAAGGAGGGTCTAAATCCAACTATTTTAGTTGTTTATCCCTAAGTTCCTAACATAATCCCATTGATTTAGGTCTTCATCCTTAATTTTCTAACATAATTACATTGACTGACGAATGGATTTGGAGATGCGGGTGAAGGAACCAGCGTTGTTCTGTATAAAAGGAAGGACTTGCCTATTAAAAGGAAGAAATTTTCAGGGTGTTTCTTTCAATATATAGAACTGTTTGCACGAATCTCAAAGCTGAATTGAGCGCTCCAGATAAGCCCAAGACACCCACGTGTATGTAGACTTGCATTTCCGGCTCTCTTCCCCCGCCCCCGCCTCTGCTTGCTCTCTGACTCTAAACTAAAACTAGATTTAGAGGTGCGCCTTGGCGCACGACCCCGTAGAATTCGCACAAATTTACAGTTCGTTTGGAAATTATAAAAAACAGGCGGGTAATGATAATACATTTTTTAGGTTTCATAGAAGAAGGTCAATCGGATGAAATTAGGATAAAACACATGAATTCACGAATGAAGGGAGGGTAGTTAGCATATATTTTAAAACCTGGTTGCTGCATGATTGTTCTCTCTTTGCTGGAACATGTATACTTCTTTGTTTTTTTCTTTTGACAATCCCTTCTTTGTTACAGTTGCGCTGATTATTTCATTTAATGTTTGGTCTCTAATTATAAATATGGTGCAACTTAAAATGATGTATTATGTGGATTCTCATTTAACTGATTTGTAGAGTGCTTCGTTTTTTTAGAGTCTGAAGATCAAGAAGGCTATCATTGCGTTTGACATAGTGCAGCTTGCAATTAAGTTCTCATAAATATCTTCTAGATGCAAGCTGCTGATCCAAATATATTCTCCTGAGAACATGGGAGGCAATGATGGCCTCTATCACCCGGTTGGCTTGGCGCACGCCCCTATCAATCGTACTGAACGGTTTGTAGAACACTTTATAATAAGCAAATGGTCAAACGCCATGTTGAGCATTCATACAAATCATTCATTAAATATAATGGGCAAGATGTTATGTGCAACGAACGTGCTGGGACATATGTGTGTGAAATAGAGAAACATATTAAGCAACCGTGTAGGAAACCGAGAAATGTATTACAGTAGAAATAGCCTTGTTCTAAGATAAAGTAGCTTACATTAATTCACTTGTACGATTGTTTTGTAAAATGATGGGAAAAAATTGTGAACTGGTCTGTTTTAAATGTATAGACTCTCACCAACCGGTGGAAAAAAAATTATAATTTCAGCAAGCATGTCATCTACACGAAATAAAAATTTCACCAGGGTCACTTCCCTTAGACCATGCAACAGCCATTTCCTCTATATGTTGTGAAGAGTATGCTCATATTTTCCCTAGAAACAACATGATACTATAAAAAAAGCCTTCCTGCAGCAATCGGATAAGAAGCCAGTGACATTGCTAATATGTGGTTTCCAAAGAAGCACCATTGCACGGTCACATAGTGAGTTCCGGTGTTCGTAGTGGCAAGCTAACTTGACAAAATTTTGGAAACTCCCTTGGACTAAGTACCTACATAATATGATTATAAGAAAAACACTACTACATTAAATATGATGATAAGAAAAGACTACATTAAGCATACTGATAAGGAAACATCAAATGAAGCACAAACACTTGTCCGTTTCAGTTTATTGGATACACAGAAAATTATCAGCTCATAAATGGATGGTAAAACACTTAAACATCATTAATATAACATGGACAATAAGTAGAGTACTCGGAAAATAAGTAGACATATAGAATATAGAGAAATATATTTCACATAGCATCAGCCGTACAAATTTAGAGCAAAGCACATTGCTCTTCCACGACGCACTAATGTGCAGTTCACAGAGACACTAACCTAGAGCAGAAAGATAATTTCACAATCTTTTATCAGTTCATACAAACCGTATATGTTACCAGTATTATGCAGCAAGGATTCACTAAAAAAAATATGTAGGAAGATAGATCAATATACTTACTGAAGAACATAAAGGACCTATGGTTGTTCTTCTTATGTAAACACATGAGCCGAAGACTGACATTATAGAATTCAAAATGATGGAGCATGACAAACTCTAGAGCTGCCTAAATAATTCCTTACGATGTAAACCAAGAAGTACATGGCTGAATTGTTACATTGAATCAGAAAGGTCATTGCACAACTACAGACCATGAACAACCGCAGTCACCCAAACAAAATACACGCATCATTTATTAAATAAACATTTGGCTGCAAGGGCATCCCTGTAGTGGTAATTTTGACTCCGGAATAGGAGATCAACAAATGAAAGGTTAAAAAATGACATGGGTCATTGGACTGATGTGCACACTATCCCGTCCAGTGCATTACCCTCTGACTCAAGTTATTCTGTAGATGCAAGATACCATCTTAAAAGGACGATAGAGTTTGATCTATTGCTTATTTTAGTTACTCATCTGACTGGTATTTCTAACGCTGACTTGGAATTGCTTCAGTTCTTATCAAAGGAACTTAATCAATTTAGCAAAGTGCCCACAAAAGTCTTGGTATGTGTCAAGTTGTGTAGGTCAAGGTTGCCACTGAAATCCTCTAAATCTTACATGTATAATTAAATCAAATGGAGCTTCCGGTAAGTTTATATGATTAAACTAAATGGAGCTTCTAGATAGTTTATATCTCCTCGGCTATGAAAAATGAAGTAATTTAGGGAATGGAAGTTGAACCACCAATATGTGTTGAAGGATCAGAGAAAAAATAAATTGTATACATTTTACAAATGGTACTTAACAATTTACATGACTGGAACTGGAAGTGTGATATGAACTGTGTCAATACTCGACAGAGGTCAGATGACAAAACATTGTAGGTATAGAGAACAGCCAAACCAATGGATATATGCACAAAGGTTTGCCAAAACAAAAGAACTTCAAGCCCAAAATATGCATAACAATCATCTATTTTGTATAGAAAAAATTTCTTCCAGCATAACGTGAAGAATAAAAGGGGAGAATGGTGGAAAAGAATAAAAGGATAGGAATATATAAGGATTAATGATTGCTTTCTTTTCGTTTCTTTATAACTAACCTATGAACGATACCTGGTATGTCACCTTTTTATCCATTCTAAATTAAATTTACGATATAAAATTCATAGGTATGGGGATTTTCATAACCATAATATATATGCCACCATGGCCTGGTGCCTCAACAGGAGATAATTGAATCAACAAATGAACAAATAGGAACGCAACCTAACAATCATAGGTGAAGTAGGAAGACGTACCTCGCAAGCAAGGAGACAATGTGAAACCTCCGGTTTTCCATTCGAGTACATGATTCATAGAGAAAACTGCAAAGCCAACGAATATTTAAGTAAAAACTCACATGAATGCAAATTCTATTGCATTTTAAGGACACATACAGTTTCATAGTAAAATTTCACAGGAGTTCACGCTTCATATTAAAACCAAGCCATACCCATTTCAGCTCATTCGGCTGGCTCTAGCACGAATGAGCCCGGCATGTAACAAAATTCTACTGCAATTTTAGGACGGGTACAGAGAACACAAACCTGCAATGATGGAATAAACAGACAATTTTGATGTTTTAGACTACATTTCTGTGTAGGTTATAATCCATTAATCAAAGCCAATATTGTTGCAGCTTAACTGAAGTTTGATTTTAAGTACATATTCAGTAAGAAGGGCATCTGTTGCGTAGAATATATAGATATGGGTTTCATATTGCAAATAAGAACATTCTTAGAGGCAGTTCCTCTATAAAATACAACAGATGTTGAGAAGAAAAAGGAAACATTACATTACAATGAACCCACTAAATTAAATATCAATTAGTGCTAGGAAGATAAAATTACAAACTATAAACATTGGTTTAGTAAAATGTACCTTTAACCCCCCACATATAAAATGCCTAGTTGAAATACTTAACAGAGATATTTTCGAAGACTCGATTTATCATTTTACTGCTATATAATATAAGATAACTGAGCACATGAAGAATAATTAGGAATTAGATTACCCATATGATCAAAGGTCCATCAAGGGAATGATATCAATTGAAGATAAAAAAAAATACTCTGTACCTAAATTAGCCACAATAGGTTATAGAGTACAGAAGAAAACTGAGTTTTGTATAATGAACCTATAATAAGAGAGCCTTGGGGGACAAAGTTTAGTCCCACATTGCTAGTTGGGAGAGAGTTGGAGTGGTATATAAGGGTTGCTGTTCTAGTCATTCCAAGTGAGTGAGAATAGAAAGAGCCCTCGCGCACTCCTCCTCCTCCGCCCGCCCCGCCTCGCCTCGCCTCGCCTCGCCTCGTCACGCACGCACGTCACGTTTCGTGACTCGAGTTCGAGTTCGAGACACACTCAAGGAAGCCTAAACTTTTTGCTTGGTGCACCAACTGTGTTGGGTACGTGTCGGCCTACATGTGCATGCTCGCCGCGTGTCCTTGGCTTCCTACGCATGTCAATGCGGTCGGGTCGGGTTGGCTTCCCAGGCTATACAAGGAGACAGATCAGATCTAGAGAAATACACAGTTCTCAGAACTCTCTAGTTCCTCTCTCTCGTGAAGTTTCTTTTGCTGCGCTACTCTCTAGTCTTCCCCATCCCGGCGATTGCGTGCACAGCCGTCCGGGAGAGCAGGCCTCCGAAACTCCGTCCGTTGAGATCCTGCACCGGGAGACGGGCGATAAGGTTTTTGGGGAGCGTCTCGGCGCGACTGCTCGCTACTGTTCGTCTTCTTCTTCGACGACCCGGCTGCTTCATCGACAGATCCGACTACACCATGGGCGACATCAACAATACCCATGGTGGTGGTGGTGCTGCTGCTGGTGCGACCTTCCCGGTCGCGATGTACGTGCTTTTCCTCTCCTACCTTGCACTGCTACTTGTTCCATGTTCAGATCTGATGCATGTGCTTAGTCTGATGTGTATGCTACAACCTATTGACACAAAAGAAGAAGTAACTACCTCTTGGACTTCTATACCCTCTGACATGGTATTCACGCTGACCTCTGGCCAAATTCTTCCTATAGGCGATGCTATACAGAAATCATTTACTGAAAAAAATCTAATGCTTCCAACAACATAGCTAATGCAATAAATGATGTCAATACAGACTTTGGCTGTGGTCATACCATCTGCCAAACAATACATCAGTTTTTCTATTTGTATTCGCCGTAATGCAGTGTCAGAAGCAACCTGATTTCCCTGTTCTAGCCCCCATCTCAAGTAGCACTGAGAAGTCATGAATGTTCCCTAAATCTGTAACATGGGTCTTCCCTGAAAGATTCATCCTGGCTCCGTAAAGATGAGACAGCCAGAAATTATTCTAAAATTATTACAGTAAACCTACTTGACAAAGTTATATGGTTAAGTCAATAAGAAGTATTCATCTTAAAGAGCATCCTATGGGGAAATAGATCTAAAATGGGAGAGTTGCTAGCAAAGAGTTAACAAAATGATGCAAGCATTCTTGTTCCCTTTTACCTTCTCTCTAGTTTGTAATCAGAATTCATGGAGCACCTAAGCTGTATATAGTCTCAAGAGCTTCTCTTGTCTCTGTCTTCAGAGTAAACAAACATCGTTATAACTTCGTGTAAGAAAGTGGTAGCTATTGATAGGTAAAAAATGATTAGTCTACATAAGTAGTAGTTCTCTAATTGTGCAGCTTTCAGAATTTAGCATGTATTTTCAGATGCTATAGGATTTGCAGCAGATAATATGTAGTGCTACTTATCAAATTTCAGTTCATGTGCAAATGATTCAAGCTTGCAAAGTTATTCATGCAAATTCTTTCACAATAAAAGCAAAATAGAAAGACCAAAATAAGCTGGTCAGAGTATTTGCCACAGGGTCGGGTCATAACCAAGACCTACACATTAGTCAGCTGAAAATAGGTCAAACGGAGACATACATACATAAGTAAAGAGACGGACCGAAACAACTACACATTAGTTATCTAGGAACACCAAAAACTTAAGAACATAATAAACGTGATATTAGGTAATTAGCCTTTAAGTCGAGAGAACCCAACTAAAAGGATCCATTGGTTTCTTCTGGAGGTACAAACTATCCAGCGGAAATGATCGATAGAAGCCCCACCTTGGCATCTTCTACATTGGACGCGGTTCCGTTGCTCGATGCCCATCATCTCCCTAAGTAGCGCATGTGGTCGCCCCCATCTCCTTAGCCAGAGAACAATAATCCACCCTGCTCCCTACAGGTTCCACCTCCCTGTATAAGAGAAGAGCTCTTCCTTTTGATTTAATTTTGATAACCAGTGTTGAGCTTAGATGCTATGCAAGCCCATACATGGAATTAAAAGAAACTGTGTGAAGTCATGCATTGGTTAACATATCAAGAAACAGAACATGTTTAAGCATAGTGCACAAACCCAGATCTAAAATGCAGACGTTTTGACCTAAATAGACGAACAAATGTTGTATACCTGTGCACTGTGGGGGGCAGTCAAACAATCCAAGCCAAGGCCTACAAGACAAAATCGCAATGAGACAGAAGATTCATATCCATTGAATAAGATCAAAATCCATGCATTGCATATACACCACACTAAAAAAATAAAAGTATTAATATCCTAGATGTTATCTGTAATCTTATGTAGTATAAATTGCCTAACAGCATTTAGTCATTGAAGTATGGATTCTAGAAGTGGGAAATGGATGATTTATAAGAAAAGTACAGAAATATATTAATTACCAATGCTAATTACCAAATAGAGCAAAACCTTATGGAATCATTCATTCCTCCGGGTGCTAGCTATGGTCTCCAGGCTCATGCAAATCGTCAATGCGACCCATATGCCCATAAATAATTTGTGTGCAGGAATGTACACCAGGGACGGTATGGACATGGGCACCACACCAGCCTGAAGGTTTAATGAGATTGGTTCAGTCTTGAGAGAAGTTTCACCGCTAAATTGATGCATTGTTGAGAGAATGTGTTGTCGTCAGAAACCCACCGGCGAGCAGCGATGAGCAACACCGTAGAGCCGGGAGGCTCCCAGGACTGCGGTTGGCCCTGGTCCCTCGGGCGACGGCCCGCAATGCTCCTGGCACGCACGTCCGATGCTGATGCAAGGGCGTGCCACCTGACCTATACCTGGTCAGGAAGGTGATGAATTGCTTCGACTTAGTTTCCTGCATGGCAAACACGTAAACATTAAATACGAGCCCCGATCGGCTCTTAGGTTGCTCTGTGGATCGGCTCTAAGAGCCGATTGCCCCATGAAACACGTTAGATTTTACATTAACATGGGGATCCTACTTAATCAAAACAAGCTAAACTAATCTACGATAGTCTAGGGTTTTCACCGCATAATCGGAACATCCTATGCGTAATTGAGCCTAGCAGATACGTAAGAGGATAGGAAAACTAGCCCTAAAGAGGCCTAAAAACCAACATGAAGTTGATCCCCGGAACAATCCCTCTAGGACTTCGTTAACCACACCTTACGCACTACCGGATCGTTCAACCCGTTTATAAGGCCTAACCATGCGGATATCAAACCAATCCTTGAAGAACAAGGAGCAACTACAACAGATTAGATCTACTAGCTAATGAACAAGCAAGATGCTACCCTTACACCTAGTGTAGGTGTAAGGGCAGCCAGACATTGAGGGATAGCGTAGCTAAACAAGTACATCGTGAAAGTAACGACGTCAACCCCAAAACACCTGAGATAAGGGTGTTACTCGCCATCAAAAAGGCTTCAGCACGAGCAACACCAAGAACGAATAAACCGATACTGCCTAGATCGCGCAATGCGATCTAGGCAGCATGATGCTTACCCGGGAGAAACCCTCGAAACAAGGGGTGGCGATGCGCCTAGATTGATTTGTTGTGAACGTGATCGTCCTCCTTCTCGAATAACCCTAGATACATATTTATAGTCCGTAGACTTTCTAATTTGGGAATAATCCCAACCGTGCACGAGCTAAACTCTGTTTTAATCCTAACCGACACGTATCCTACTATAGATTACAGATACACGGGCCACTTGGCCCAAAATCTCGTACAAGGCCGATTCATGACCGTTTTACGTACATAGCTTCCAAGCCTGTTTAAATCACGGCCCATTTTCTGATCTGGTTAAATTCTGGTGATAACACATGCCCCCCTGGTTTTGGCAATGGTAATTCCAAAACCACTCTGGTTTTTCTTCGTCGGGTCATGTCGTGGCAGAGCAGAACCGTTGCAGCATCCCTCATCATGACACCTTGCCTTCTCAACTTCCCTGCACGATTTTACAGTTTTTTGGCACCACTTCCTCGGAAATTGTTGTGGCATTAAACCTCCACTATATCCCCTTTATTTAACCGCGCCGAACAGTTCGCCTCTTCATCCTCTTGCTCTGTACTAGCCATCGGCCCAAAAAACCCCAATCTCAGAAACAATGTCTTCCTCTTCTTCCTCCTCCGCCTCGTCCGATCTCTCCTCCCAGTCCTTCTCCTCCTCCTCCTCCTCCTCCCGCGAAGCTACGCCGGAGTGGGGCTCGCTGGCGGCGCACGACATCCGCGCCCCAACCGAGTGGGACCAGGAGGACCATGCCTCCTCCGTTTGGTCCGAGGAAGACAAGTCCTTGACCAGCGGAGACGAAGACCTCTAGTTCCTCGCCGATGGGGAACTGGAATCGGAGAGCGAGGACGACTCGTTCTCCTGGGACGGCTACACTTCCTCCAAAGAAGAGGAGGAAGAAGACGACGACGACTCCCTCGAGGATTACCCGCCGGCAAAGCGCTTCCGCGCCGGGTCAGACGACGACGACGACGATGATTATGAAGATGAAGAGGCCCCCAATGAGGGCCACTGGAGCAGCGACGAGGAGCCCGCCGGCAGCAGCGCCGACGAGAGCTCCGATGGCGACGACGAGGGCAGCGACGGTCCGTAGAATAGGTCTAGCAGTAGTAGTAGTAGGTTGGCCAATAGGCCTTTCTTTTGTTCTTCCCTCCTTGAGCAATCGGCTCTTTTTGTAAGAAATCCTTTATTAATGAAGAAAAATATTCCTCTATTAATTTCGCTTTCTTATTAATCTTGCCGATTGCCAAGTAAATTAATGTGCAGAGAGCCGATGGCAGCGCATCTGCTTTTCGCAATTCATGCCAACTTGCTCATAAACTTAGATCCCCCAAATTGTATTTGAACATGTCCCATTCATGACCATGCAAATTTTAAATCTCAAACGCACTTATCCAATTCCTCCACAAATTTGAATGGGAGAATTACCCTAATGTCATGGTCTCTGACCTGAAAAATACTCTGTTGTGCTTATTCCTCTAGAGTCGATGGCTTCGCATCGGCTTTTAGTCTGAAGTCGATGTCAGTGCATCGGCTGTAACATGTATGTAAATTTTTTTTTACCGGCCGATTTTATGCATCGGCCCGCCATATTTCACTGTCCTCACTGTCCATCATCCCACATGCTTGGAAAATATTTCTTGAGATGTTGTCCATTGACAGCTACAGGGAATTTAACCCCATCCAACTGCTCGAGCATGTATGCATTACCCTTCAAGACCTGGTCGATTCTGTACGGACCGTGCCAATTAGGAGACCATTTGCCATATGCTTTATCCTTCGTTCCTAATGGCAATACAGCTTCCCATACTAGATCACCAACCTGAAACTCCTTTGGTCTCACCTTCTTATTATATGCGCGAGCCACCTTGGCTTTATTCTCTTTGAGCTTCTCCAATGACCAAAGTCTTAGTTCCGTCAAATCCTCAATAGTATCACTCATCAGGGCCGCGTATTCTTCAGATGTTAGGTCATTCTGAAACGTGACACGTCTCGATTCAGCCGTAATTTCCCAAGGCAGTACGGCTTCTTGTCCATAAACCAGCTGGTACGGCGAAGTTTTTATAGCCCCATGACATGACATACGATAAGCCCACAAAGCTTCTGACAATACTTCATGCCAACGTCTAGGGTGCTCGTCAACTTTCCTCTTAATCAACTTGATGAGGCTCTGGTTGGACGCTTCAGCTTGCCCATTTGCTTGAGCATAGTACGGAGACGATCGGATCAACTTAATTCCCATGTCGTCACAGAACTTTCTGAACTCTTTAGAAATAAAGACCGAACCTCCATCGGTCGTAATAGTCTGGGGAATTCCGAATCTATGAATGACATGTTCTTTCACAAAATTAACAACATCTTCCGATTTTACCTTCTTCATAGGGACGGCCTCCATCCACTTAGTGAAGTAATCTGTAATAGCCAAAATCCACTCGTGGCCTTTGCTTGACGCAGGATGGATCTTGCCGATCATATCCATACCCCAACCTCTAAATGGCCAAGGCTTGATGATGGGATTCATTGCTGACGCAGGCACCATCTGCATTTTACCAAACATCTGACACGCTTGGCATCCCTTATAATACCTGAAGCAGTCCTCAAGCATGGTGGGCCAGTAAAACCCTGATCGTCTAATCAGCCACTTCATTTTATGAGCCGATTGGTGAGTTCCACAGGCGCCTTCATGTACTTCATGTAAGAGCCGATTCGACTCGGCTGGTCCCAAGCATTTGAGAAGTAACCCCTCCAAAGTCCTGTAGAACATGTCGTCTCCTACAAGGACATATTTCATGGCCTTGTACCTTATCCGTTTAGGTGCCCCCCGAGCCGAATCTCTCAAGTAATTGAAGATATCGGCTCTCCAATCATCCTGTTCCAGGAACTGCACTTGAACATCGTCTTCATCTGTTACGTCCTTGTAACCTGATGCTACCTGTGCAAGCTTGTTGGCCTTAGTATTTTGTGACCTTGGGATCCAATTAAAGTTTATGTACCTAAATTGTGCCATCAGCTCACGGCATTGCACCCATAATGAAAAGAGTGATTCACTTTCGCACTTGTATTCCTCTGTGAGCTGGGAAATCACCAACTTGGAATCTCCAAAGATTTCCACCGCTTCCGCCCCGGCTTCCAAAGCAACCCCATTCCTTTGCGTATTGCCTCATACTCAGCAACATTATTGGTGCAAGGGGTGGATAACCTGATTGAGAAGGAGTATGTTGCCCCCCGAGGCGACACGAGTAGAATGCCGATGCCACAACCATCACTACAAGCCGATCCATCGAAGAACATGGCCCATGCACGTACAGATAGTGCGGCTATGTCAGTATTGATTCGTTCAGCAATTAAATCGGCCAATGCTTGTCCCTTGACTGCCTTCGCAGGCTGATACCGGAGATCAAATTCCGATAATGCAAACATCCATTTGCCGAGTCGGCCTTTCAACACAGGAGCCGACAACATGTGCTTGATGACGTCTGATTTGCAGATAATGATAACCTCCGCGTCCAGCAGAACGTGACGAAGCTTGATGCAGGTAAAGAACAGGCAGAGGCACAACTTTTCAATCTCAGGGTACCTGGTCTCTGCATCCAACATCCTTCTGCTAAGGTAGAACGCGACTTTCTCTAGACCATCGTAGACTTGCACCACTACTGAGGCGATAGAAGTATCGGCTACTGACAGATAGATAAAGAATGGTATGTCTTGCTGAGGCGGTACCAACACAGGTGGCTTCGTTAGATATTCTTTAATCTCGTCGAACGCTTGCTGTTGCTCTGCCCCCCAGTGAAACTCCTCATCGGCTTTGATTTTCACCAATCCCATGAACGGCTCAATCCGTCCTGACAAGTTGGAGATAAACCTTCTGACGAAGTTGATTTTGCCGATGAGACATTGCAGTTCCTTCTTCGTGGTGGGCGGCTTCATTGTGCGCACTGCCTCCTGACTCTTCAGGCCGATCTCGATCCCTCGTTCATGAACCAAGAAGCCCAGGAATTGACAGGCCGTCACACCAAAGGCACATTTCTTGGGATTCATTCTTAGTCCGAACTTCCTAGTTCGGTCCAAAATACGTCGTAAATCCTCCAAATATCCTTCTATCGAGACAGACTTGACTACCACATCATCGATGTAGATTTCCACCAATTTGCCGATTAGATCATGAAAGATGTAATTCATGGCTCGTTGATATGTTGCGCCGGCGTTCTTCAATCCAAAAGTCATGACCACATACTCAAACAAGCCCACTGCTCCTGGTACTCTAAATGCAGTCTTATGTATATCTTCTGGAGCCATAAAAATCTGGTTGTAACCGGCATTGCCATCCATGAAACTCAACACTTTATGACCAGCAGCTGCGTTGATCAATGTTTCTGCTTCCGGCATTGGATACTCATCCTTTGGAGTGGCTCTGTTGAGATCCCGAAAATCTATGGCGACGCGCATTCGGCCGTCCTTTTTCTCCACAGGTACGACACTGGAAATCCACTCAGCATACCTGCATGGCCTGATGAACCCTGCAGCCAACATTTTTTCGATCTCCTTCTTGACTGCTTCTAAAACTTCGGCCTTCATCTGTCGCGCTCGTTGCTGGAACGGCCGAAATCCTTTCTTAAGAGGGAGCCGATGCTCGATAATGCTCCTGTCTAACCCGGGCATCTCTGTATAATCCCAGGCAAAACAATCTGGGTATTCTTTCAACAGAGCTATCATCAGACTCCTCAGATGTGGACCCAACTTCTTGCTGATAAATGTTGGTCGTGGCTTATCCCCAGGACCAATGTCAATTTCTTCTAGCTCATCAGCCGATGTAAACCCACACCCTAGCTTTCCGTCACCTGCTAGATCAACGCTGAACACAGGCACAATATATGATAAGGGTAGTATGGGCCGATTGCCTGAATCGGCCTCCTTTGTCATTGCGCTGCTTAATGCGGATTTACAATTTATTTTTATTTTTTGGGGCCGATCGCATGGATCGGCCTTGCTACACATATCTAGTAATTTTGATGCGGTTACACTGTCAGGCCAGTGGATAAGACCAGCCTCACCCCGTTTTTTGTAACCTCAATGCGCTCACAATCGTCCAGACTGACTCCAGAGAGCGGCTCTTGGTCCACCGCGTCCCAAATACTCATGCCAGCCGTTGAAATTTCGGCTGTGTCATCTGCGTGGACGACCTCCACCTCATCGCCATCCCACTGTATCAAGCATTGGTGCATTGTGGATGGAATGCAGCAATTAGCGTGAATCCAATCTCTCCCTAGTAGGACGGCGTAGGTCCTCTTGCTATCGACGATGAAGAACGACGTGGGGATGGTTTTTCGGCCTACCGTCAGATCCACGCTTAGAACACCTTGCGCTTCTGATGTTTGGCCGTTGAAGTCACTCAATGTGACATTGGTTTTGATCAAATCCGCGCTAGAGCGTCCCAGGCGACGTAGCATGGAGTACGGCATTATGTTGACTACCGCTCCCGTGTCCACTAGCATCTTGTTGACAGGCTGTCCGTTGATATATCCCTTTACGTACTGTCGTGGTATCGTCACGGCATATGCCATAGGGTGGCTAATCGAAGGTGGTTCCTGAGAGATCTCACGGCGGTATCCGGATGCGGGTATGGGGACGCGTGACACAGAGGCGTACCCAGGTTCGAGGCCCTCCTGTGGAGGTAACACCTCTACTACTGCTATGAGTGTATATGATGATCACACAATACAATGGTGCTCCTAGAGCTGTATCCGGCTTGCCCTGGGAGGCTAAGGTAGACGAAGGTCTCTCTCACAGGGCAGCGCTAAGACTAGAATGAAGTAGGAATGATCGATCGGTGGATGGATCCCCTGCACGAGAGGGGGTAGTGCGGCTTATATAGGCACCGGCACTTTACATATAAGACCCTATAGTCTACTGGCCGGCTTGGCCGGCTTCGGCTTCCGCTCCTTCCCGAGGCGGTGATGTCAGGAGCCGTTGAGGCGTCGTGGCCTGTCCCATCCGGCTGCCAAGGTCAGCGGTATGGAGAGGAGGTGTCCCTGTCGCCGTCAGCCACTGTAGCCAGTACGGCTCGACGTAGGCCATGATGGCCTGTCCGGCGCGCGGCACTATTGCTCTATAGTGCTCCGCGCTTTACGGAAGATGAAGTCAGCGTGGACTTTGGGAACCCGGATCACCAACCCGGTTCCTTCCAGTGCAAGACTCGCCAGCCTCGAGTCGGTCTGAGGTACAAACCCCCAGTCGGATATGGCTTGTAGAAGCCGGCCCTGCTACAGCATTGGCGGCCGTAGCCAGGCCGACTAGGACCTAGAGCCAGCCGGCTTCCGGACCAGCCGGCCACGGCGCCAGCCGGCTGCTCCTCAGCCGGCCTTTGCCGCGAGCCGGCCAGTGGCCAGCCGGCTGCTCCGCGTCCATTGCCCTACCCGGGGTCTTCCCCCCGACATTGGCTGCCAAGGTCAGCGGTATGGAGAGGAGGTGTCCCTGTCGCCGTCAGCCACTGTAGCCAGTACGGCTCGACGTAGGCCATGATGGCCTGTCCGGCGCGCGGCACTATTGCTCCACAGTGCCCCGCGCTTTACGGAAGATGAAGTCAGCGTGGACTTTGGGAACCCGGATCACCAACCCGGTTCCTTCCAGTGCAAGACTCGCCAGCCTCGAGTCGGTCTGAGGTACAAACCCCCAGTCGGATATGGCTTGTAGAAGCCGGCCCTGCTACAGCATTGGTGGCCGTAGCCAGGCCGACTAGGACCTAGAGCCAGCCGGCTTCCGGACCAGCCGGCCACGGCGCCAGCCGGCTGCTCCTCAGCCGGCCTTTGCCGCGAGCCGGCCAGTGGCCAGCCGGCTGCTCCGCGTCCATTGCCCTACCCGGGGTCTTCCCCCCGACATTAGCCCCCGAAGCTGGCAAGGTCCTGCGTTTAGAAGGACCTAGGCAGGTTTTCCTGGCTTCTCGAATATACTTGACGGCACTTGGAGGGGCCGACTGAGAATTTCCATTCAGCCGGCTGCACCCTCATCCGGCCCGTTCATGCCGGCTGCTTCTAGCCGGCCGGTATTTACACTTATGCAGCTTTTGCTTTCTCGCAAGTTCTGGTGGCGCCTCCGCCTTGCTGATGACTTTTGGTCCGAGTTGAACTTATTGTCCTGCTCCGGCTTGCGGCGCGCCGGAATCTCCGCCGCCTCGGGTTCTGCTCCCGACTTGACCGGTCTGACGCCTGAGCTCTGCGGTCGGTTCGTCTGGTCACATCAGTGTCTCCTCCGGATCCGGTGCGATAGTGGGGGACGTGATGTGGCCGTTTTCGGTAACCGCTGTGGTCGTGGGCGGAGTTACGGCGCAATAAATCCGGGACGTGGCCCACGTTCGCCACTTGGAGGCCAACCGCCCGTGGCAGGAGGCTATAAATGCCGCGGGGGAGGCATCGAGGCGGCCACTTGCCCCTTTCTTCCTCCTCGCGCTCCCGCTTCGCTCCCTCTTCGCTCGAGCTCCTCGCCACTCCGGCGCAGTTTCTCCGCTGTCCCCCTGGCGAACTCCGGCGGGCGAATCTCCGCCGATCCGCCGCCGCCACTCCGTCGAGCCGGCGCCACGGGGCCCCGCGTTTCAACGGAGCGTCCTCAGCCGCCGTCGTCGCCGCCGCCGTCGCAAGGCTCTTCCTCGCCCTTTCGCCTCTCGTGGTCAACTTCTTCTTCTTCCTCGACGATGGCCTCCGCCAGCGGATCGTGGAGGGGCTCGTACATGCGGGAGGACGACATCGAGCGGCTGGTGCGCCTCCGCCGGATCCCGTCGGCGGTGGTCTGGTGGGCGCCCGGCGAGGAGACGGAGCCCGCGCCGGAGCCCGGCGAGCGCGTCGTCTTCGGCGCGCACCTCGATCGCGGGCTGGGCCTGCCGGCTTCCACATTCTTCCGGCAGTTCCTCGACAACTTCGGCCTGCAGCCGCACCACCTACCGGCCAACGCATGCGTCCTCCTCAGCTGCTTCGTGGCGTTCATGGAGGCCTACACCGGCTTGTGGCCGGATATCGACTTCTGGAGCCGGCTGTTCTACCTCAAGGCCCAAACCACTGAGGGCCGCCTGCGGACCTGCGGCGCCGCCTCGATCTACACCCGGCCTGGTACGCCTTTCCCCAAAATCCCCAC
This sequence comes from Lolium perenne, assembly GCF_019359855.2. Lineage (NCBI taxonomy): Eukaryota > Viridiplantae > Streptophyta > Magnoliopsida > Poales > Poaceae > Lolium > Lolium perenne. The sequence goes on from NC_067249.2 coordinate 17,575,399, forward strand.
CGTTGACTCGGTGAAGAATTGGCAGATGTCATTCTTCTACGTGCGCAACGAGGGCCAACTCGTCGACCGGATCAACTTGCCGGAGTTCAACCCGGCTCCTCCAGTCGGCCGGATCAACTGGAGCTACAACGCCCGCACGACGGATCCGGACGCTGAGGTGAATCAGCTCTGGGACTTCCTGGGGGCGGCCGTTGAGAACGGGCTGACCGCCGAGGACCTCCTCTGTACCATCGCCGAGCGCCGGGTGCTGCCGCTCCAGAGGCGCACCCACAAAATCGGGCACATGTCCGGCCGGTTCGACCCGAACCGGACGTCCAAGGCGCTGCTCTCCAAGGCCCAGGTGGCCAGCCGGGTGAATAACATCACCAAGGCGAACATGCCGGACGACTGGAACTACGGGCTGGCGCCCCGCGACAGGGACCACCCGCCCGAGCGGGTAAGCTTTGTGTTTTTCGCCGGCTTCCGGCTTGCGGCTGCGAGGCCGGCTTCCTTTTGCTTCTGCCGATTTCCGACTTGTTGTTTGCTCATGTTTTCTGTTTTTCTAGCTTTTTGAGCGCCAGAACACCGAGGACGGCGACCTGGCGACGAGGAGGTGGACGCCGTATCACGTCAATCCGGCTGACCAAGCCGGCGACCAGGCCGGCGACGACGACCTGCTGCAGGCGCCTGATCTAGGCGGCCAGGGGGAGCACAATCCGCCCCCTTCACCGGAGCAGCAGGAGGACGAGGAGCCGGCGACGTCCGCCACGGGGCCAATCCCCGCCGTGCCTCTGCGCGCGAGGCCGCCAAGCACCACGGCGACTTCGGCGCATAAGGGGAAGAAGCGGGCCAGCGAGCCCCGCTCTACTGCCGCCTTGGAGGCGAAGGCGAAGAAGCTCCGCCGGCAGCAGCCGAAGAAGGTTCCGGAGCAGGCCGGGTGAGTTTTCTTTTTCTCTCTTGTTTGATTCCTTTTCTTTCCTTACTTTTTATGCTTATCTTCTCCTAGTTTGTCCGGCTAGGGCTCCCATCAAGTTTGCTCAGGGCGGCGGCTCTCGGCAGACTCCGCGTGTCGCGTCGCCGCCTCTGCGCCAAAGGAGGGAGCCGACGCCACAGCCTCCATCGCGCGCACCTACGCCGCCGCCGCCTGCGGGCACTCCGCCTCCCGCAGGGGCGCCTTCCTTCGCCGTGCCGCTGGCCTCGGCGCCTGATCGCGGCACGCGGGTCGAGCCGACGCTGGATGACATGTTCCCGCGCCGGACTTGCCTTCTGGACCCAGCTGCTGGGGCCGGCCGGGGCATGCCGCCTTCAACTGGTGCCGGAGCCAGCAGAGCTGCACCGTCCGCGACTGGAGCCGGAGCCAGGCCAAGCGTGGTGGTGCTGGATGAGAGCCCGGAGGGGGCACCTCAGGCGCCGGAGACGGCTGCGTCGGCTGGGCCCTGCAGCCGCCCGGAGCGCCGCCACCACCGGAGCCGACGACGGGGGAGCCGGCCAGGCAGGAGCCGGCGAGGGATGAGCCGACGCGCCCGGAGGGCGCCGACTCACGCGCGCTGGTGAGGACGGGAGCCCCATCGGCGCCGCAGCAGGGCCTGCACGTGGCCGAGGGTGCCATGCTTCTGCATGTGCCATCCGCCTCCGACTCCAGCCTTGGCTCGGCTGGCACTATGGAGCAGGCGTGGCTCCGCGCCGACTCCTACGAGGTGACCAGCCGGGAGGGGAACCCCTGCCAAGCATCGGTGGAGATGTTCTTCTCCAGCCTGCAGGCCAACCTCAAGGCCAGGGCTGCCGAGGCCGCAGCCAACGTTGCCAAGGTGGAGGAAGCCGGCAAGGTAAGCTTCATCTGTTTTTTGATTTGGTTATCATCCTGGTAGCCCTCCGAGGCATGGGCCGGCTGCTTGGAGCCGGTCCGGGTTTCGCCTAGCTGACTGTTTTTCTCTTTTCCTTAGGCTGTGATGGATCGGCGCACCACTCTGTACAACCGCGCCGTGACCCACTACCACAAGGCCAAGCTGGACCGGGCCGACTTGGCTCGCGAGCTTGCGACCGTCAAGGGTAAGATCTTGCTTCTTCCGACTCGATGTCTTCTTTCTTTTTAGTCTTCGTTGGCTGGCGTTTCTTTCCGGCTGCCTCGCAGTTGAAGCCACCAAGGTCCCGCAGCTGGAGGCGGATCTCCGGGCTGCTCGCGCCCAGTGCGCCGAGAGCGAGGAGGCGGGCCGATCTGCCACCGCCAAGCTCAAGCTGGCTGAGCAGGAGCTGACGCGGCTGCGCCTGCTGGAGCAGAACCATCTCACTGAGCTCGCCTCCCTTAGGACGGCAGAGAAGGAGAAGGTGGAGGATCTGAGCCGGCGGCTGACTGAGGTGGAGAAGCAGCGGCTTGCGCTGCAGGAGGAGGTCACCACCAAGTCCACGGAGCTGACGGCTACCGCCAAACGCTGGACGGACGAGATTGGCGCGCTTGATCGCGGCTTGTAGGGTGAGTGCATCTCCGTGTTCCTTTCCCTTTGCCGGCTTTCGGCTGTCGGCTGCCGACTATCGTTGGCAGCCGGCAGCAGAAACTTTGATTTCTTCGCTATCTCCATCTTCGGGCTGGGGGCAGTCGGTTCTTGCCGGCTGCCGCCAGGCTTTTCCTTTTGTCTTAGGACTTCGAAAATTTGCATTTTTCAGCTTATTTCGGCTTCGATGATTTCTGACTTGCTTCTTCTTGCAGCGGCCTTCCCGGAGACGCAGGACGCGGCCTTGGCAGCCGTTGGCGTTGCGCGCGAGACCAGGAGGCGGGCGACTGGCGAGGGCAGCTCGGAGTACTTCACCATGGAGGACTACATGGCGTCCATGGCTGCCCGCGTCGAGCCCATCACCAAGCTTGGCTGGGAGCTCTGCAAGGCGGCTGAGGAGCTGGTTCCGATGCTGTGGCCTGAGGAGGCGGTGCCGCAAGATATCTCCCATCTCACCTCCTTGATGGAGCGGGCGCCGGATCGCTTCCTCGACTGGAAGGAGTCGGCCACGCGCGCTGGTGCCGACATGGCGCTGTCCTTTGTCCTCTCTTGGTACAACGAGGTGGACCTGGGGCAGCTCGAGTATCGGCGAGCCGGCGTGGAGGACAAGCTCCCGGCCGAACACAAGACCGCCCGGCTTGCCCGAGCCAGCGCCATCGCCGACTTCGTCGACAAGGGCCTCTTCGTCGCTGACCCGAACCCTCCATCTGATGATGATTACGAGATGGATGATGAGGAGGCGGAAGAGGCGCCCGAAGACGACCCGGCAGCCGGCTCCGCCGACGCTCCTCCGGCTGGTCCTTCTTCAGCCGCTGCCTAGATTACCTGTCTCTTTATGTTGCTTTTGCCAAGACAATTCATTAAATCCCCGGGATGCCGGGTGCATATGTATGAATATTATCGTCCTTTTATTATGTCACACTTTAATGTGTTTGTTAATCATCTGTGTGCCGAGTTGCTTTCTTTCGACTCGTTCGCTTTTTCCCATCCGCCCCACTCTTTGGCTGTGCTCTTGCCGGTCGTACGTCCGACTTGCGATCCGTCGCCGGATCAAGAGCGGGCCGCTGGGTGAGGCCGACAGTATTTCAGTCGAACGAGCTGAATTCGGCAATCCGGCACTTTTATGAAAAGTTGCAAGTCAACTCGCTTTTACTCTTTCCCTTAGTCGTTTTTTCGCGTGCCAGCTCCCTAGGCCTTACTCCCGCCAGCCGGACAGCCGGGTTGCGGTCTGTAGCTGGATCGGAAGCCGGCTGTCGGAAACCGGATCACGTTACTGGGCCGACCGCGTGAGAGGGTTCAAGCCAATTGGCGAAACAAAGTAGAGTACGCGAAAAACTTGTCGGTAACGGCGCTCTTGGCGCGTGCTTTTTCATAGCTTACAAAAGGGATACAAGGGATACATACATTCCTTCTCTCATGTGTAAAATGGGCGGAGTAAGCTGACATTCCAGGGACGTTTAGTCTCCTCGTTAGCCTTGTCCGGCTTGTTTTTCTTAGCCTCTTGGGCATCTATGAGATAGTAGGAATCATTGCCTACTGCCTTGCTCACGATGAAGGGACCCTCCCATGGGGATGACAGTTTATGTTGTCCGGCTGTCCGCTGGATCAGCCGGAGCACTAGGTCTCCTTCTCGGAATGCTAAGGGCTGGACCTTCCGGCTGTGATAGCGTCGGAGGCTCTGCTGGTAGATAGTAGATCTGGACGCAGCCAGCAGCCGGGCCTCTTCGACCAGGTCGACTCCATCTTCGCGAGCTTCTTTGGCTTCGGCTTCGGTATACAGCTTGATTCTTGGCGCGTCGTGCTCGATATCAGTTGGCAAGACGGCTTCGGCCCCGTATACGAGGAAGAATGGTGTGAAGCCGACTGAGCGGTTTGTCGTTGTGCGCAGACTCCATAGCACATTGGGCAGCTCTTCAATCCAGCAGCCGGCTGCTCGCTCGAGCGGCTCCACCAGCCGGGGCCGGATGCCGGCTAGGACCAAGCCGTTAGCCTTCTCCACTTGTCCGTTGGACTCTGGGTGCGCCACAGAGGCTAGGGCCATCCGGATCCTCATTTCCCCGCAATAGCGAGAGAAGATGCCTTGGGAGAAATTGCTGCCGTTGTCGATGATGATGTTGTGGGGGTAGCCGAATCTCACAATGATTTCCTTGAGGAATGTGACGGCTGTGGAGCCGTCCAGCTTCTTGATTGGCTTGGCTTCGATCCACTTGGTGAATTTGTCAATCATCACCAAGAGGTGTGTCATGCCGCCTCGCGCTGTTTTGAACGGACCCACCATATCCAAGCCCCATACGGCAAACGGCCATGTGATGGGGATGGTTTTCAAGGCGGAAGCCGGCTGGTGTCTTTTCTTTGCGAAACGCTGACAGCCGTTGCACTTCTTCACCAACTCTTCTGCGTCTCTGAGCGCAGTCGGCCAGTAAAAACCGTGCCGGAAGGCTTTGGCCACTATGGCTCTGGATGAGGCGTGATGTCCGCACTCTCCTTGATGGATTTCCCGTAGGAGTTCAATCCCTTCAGCCGGCTCGACGCACCGCTGGAACACCCCACTTACGCTGCGTTTGTACAGCTGGTGGTTGATGATTGTATAGGCCTTGGCCCTTCTCTCAATCTGCCTGGCCTGGACTCTATCATCGGGCAGCACACCGTCGGTGAGGTAGGAGAGGAATTCTTGTGCCCATGAAGGTACGCATCTTATCTCGAATACGCTGACCAACAGGGCCTCCTGCGTGGGAGCTTCCGGATTCGACTGCGTGGTCGCCGGGTTCGGCTTGCTAGCCGGCGGGTTCGGCTTGCTAGCCCCCGAGTTTGGCGATGAAGCCCCCGGGTTGGACTGAGAAGTCCCCGGGTTCGGCATGGTAGCTGGCGGGTTCGGCTTGTTAGCCCCCAACTTGGGCGATGAAGCCCCCGGGTTCGGCTGAGCAGCCCCCGGGTCAGCCGGCACGAATATTGAATCCGAGTCCGGTGACGGTGTGATGGACGGCTTCTTGAGAACCGCCAAGGCGATGCCCGGCGGAATGGCTTGCCGGGTTGAGCCAATCTTGGACAAGGCGTCAGCCGCCTCGTTGTTTGCTCGTGGCACATGGTGGAATTCGCAGCCGTCGAAGAAGCCGGATAGCTGCTGGACATGGAAGCGGTATGAGGCCATGTTGGCGTCCTTCGCGTCCCAGTCGCCAGATGCTTGTTGTATGACCAAGTCGGAGTCGCCGAAGCAGAGTATGCGACGCACGCCAATCTCCTTGGCCAGCTTCAGCCCATGAATGAGCGCTTCGTATTCCGCCACATTGTTTGATGCGGCGAAGTGGATCTGCAGGACGTAGTCCAGCCGGTCTCCCTTGGGAGAGGTGATGACGATGCCGGCTCCCAAGCCGTTGCGCATCTTCGAGCCGTCAAAGTGCATCTTCCAATGTGTGGAATCTGGCACAGGCGGCAGGTATTGCATCTCGGCCCAGTCGACGAAGAAGTCCGCGAGGATCTGCGACTTGATGGCTGTGCGTGGCTCGTAGAGGATGGTGTGGGCGGCTAGCTCCAGGGCCCACTTGGCAACCCGGCCGTTGGCATCCTTGCTGCCGATGATTTCCGCCAAGGGCGCTGTGGCAACCACCTTGATGGGGTGCTCTTGGAAGTAGTGCTTGAGCTTCTTGGCCGCCATGTAGACGCCGTAGGTGACCTTCTGGTAGTGGGGGTAGTTTTGCTTCGACTGGGAGAGCACTTCGCTAAGGTAGTAGACTGGGCGCTGAACCAGCTGCTCCTTGCCGTCTTCTTTGCGTTCCACCACCAAGACAACGCTAACCACTCGATTGGTGGCTGCGATGTACAATAGCATCGGCTCCATTGAAGCCGGCGTTGCAAGGATTGGCGCGGTTGAGAGCACGCGCTTCAAATCACGGAAAGCTTCATCCGCCTGCGGTGACCAGACGAATTTGTCCGCCTTCTTCATCAATTGATACAGGGGCAGTGCCTTCTCCCCCAGCCGGCTGACGAAGCGGCTCAAGGAAGCCAGGCAGCCAGCGAACTTCTGGACGTCCTTGAGGCACTGCGGCAGTTCCATCTTCTCCAGGGCACTGATCTTCTCCGGGTTGGCTTCAATCCCTCGCTGAGAGACGAGGTAGCCGAGGAGCTGGCCAGACGGCACGCCGAATGTGCACTTGGCCGGGTTGAGCTTCATCAGAAATCTTCTCAGATTGGTGAAGGTTTCTCTCAGGTCATCAAGGAGGGTAGTCGTCTCCTTGGTCTTTACGACGACATCATCCACATATGCGTGAACGTTTCTGCCGATTTGATCCTGCAAGCATTTTTGCATGCACCTTTGGTAGGTGGCGCCTGCATTTTTCAAGCCGAACGGCATAGTCGTGTAGCAATAAGCCCCGTACGGGGTAATGAACGAAGTCTTTATTTGATCAGCCGGATTCAAAGGAATCTGGTGGTAGCCTGAATAGGCGTCTAGGAAAGACAACAGTTCACAGCCGGCAGTCGAGTCTATGACTTGATCTATGCGCGGCAGGGGGAAGGGATCCTTCGGGCACGCCTTGTTCAGGCTGGTGTAGTCGATACACATGCGCCAGGAGCCGTTCTTCTTCAAAACCAGGACCGGGTTCGCCAACCAGTCCGGGTGCAGCACTTCCATGATGAAGCCGGCTGCCAGCAGCCGGGCGATTTCTTCACCGATGGCCTTCCTTCTTTCTTCGGCGAAGCGCCTGAGAGGCTGCTTCACCGGCTTGGCTTCGGGCCGGACGTGGAGGTGGTGCTCAGCCAACTCCCTCGGCACACCCGGCATGTCTCTTGGAGTCCATGCGAAGATGTCCCGATTCTCACGGAGGAAGCTGGTGAGCTTGCTTTCCTATTTCCTGCTCAAGCCGGCACCGATGGTGACGTACTTGTCCGGCCGCGCCGGGTCCAGCAGGATCTTCTTGGTGTTGTCGGCCGGCTGGAAGTGAGTCGTCCCAGCCGGGTTGCCTGCAGCCGGCATGTCTGTCTGCGCGGCCTTGGCGAGGGCGACGGCGTCGTGGATGAGCTGCTTCTCGGTGGCGATGACCAGCGTCTGGGCCATCTTGGAGCTCTGCGTGGCGCAGTCCATGGAGCGGCGATAGTCGCCGGCTATGGTGATGACCCCCTTTGGGCCAGGCAGCTTCATCTTCAGGTACCCGTAGTGGGGCACCGCCATGAACTTGGTCACGGCCGGCCTGCCCAGGAGCGCGTGGTAAGGACTGACGAGGTCCACCACCTCGAACTCGATTCTCTCGGTGCGGAAGTGGTCCGGCTTCCCGAACATCACCTCCAGCGTGATCCGGCCGATCGGCTGGCAGCAGTGGCCTGGCACGATGCCATGGAAAACGGTGGGGGTGGGGCGCAACTCGGCCTCCTGAATGCCCAGCTTGCGGGCGGTGTCGCGGTAGAGGATGTTGATGCTGCTGCCGCCGTCGATGAGGACGCGCGAAAAACGCACGCTGCGCCGGGTTGTGCCGATGGTGGGGTCGAGGACCATGGCGTAGCTGCCCGGCTTCGGCAGGACAGCCGGTGTGTCGCGGCGATCAAAAGTGATGGCCTGCTCTGACCAGTTTAGGTACTGGGGGACCGGCGGTATGACCGCGTTGACTTCGAGGGAACGGCTCTGCTGGCTCATCTTGTCCTCAGGCTCGGAGGTGAAGATGATGTAGGTGGCATCTTCGGCCAGATATCGGCCATGGTGCACATGGTTAGCCTCGTGGTGCTCGAGGTTGGCGTTCTCTTCGCCGGCTTGGCCACCCGGCCCGCCGGCTGGAGGAGGCGGGGGTGGAGGCGGGAGGGGTTCACCGCTTGTCAGCCGCTTCATGAAGTGGCAGCGCGGGTGGTGTGGTTGGAGGGGTTCTTGCCGCTGTGGTACTTGCACGGCGAATCGAGCATCTGCTCGAAGGTGTACTTCGGCTTCCATTGCCGGTCTTGCTTCTGGCGGCGGCTGCCGCCTGCCGCGTTGTCTGCCACGGCGGCCACGTGGGCGGAGCCGTACCGGCGGTCTGGCTGGTCGCTGTGACGCTTGCCGCGGTAGTTGTCCCGCCGGCTGCCGTGAGAGGCGCCCTCGGCCGGCTTGTTGTTGTCCCGCCTGGCGGGGGCCGGCGAAATGTCAGCCGGCGCCTTGCCGGCTTCCTCAGCCAGCGCGTACTTGTCGGCGATGGCCATCAAGGCGGCCATCGACTTGGGGTCACTGCGGCGCAACTTGTGCCACAGCATGGTGTTGGGCCGACAGCCTCCCATGAAGAAGCTGATGGCCTGGATCTCGTGCACGCCCTCGCAGGAGTTGCGCATCTCGCACCAGCGCGTTAGGTACGCGCGATCCGTCTCGTCGGGGCCCTGCTTACACATTTCCAGCTGTTGGGGCCGGCCCGGCCGGCGGTAAGTGCCGGTGAAGTTGCTGATGAAGGCTGCTTCGAAGTCCAGCCAGCCGTTTATGCTGCCGGCAGGCAGGTTGTTGAGCCATGTGCGGGCGGAGCCGACCAGCATGAGGGGGGAGTAGCGCATAGCCCAGCGCTTGTTGCCTTTGGCGATGCCGACTGCGGTGGAGTAGTCCTGCAGCCAGTCCTCCGGCTTGGCGGTGCCGTCGTACTTGGGGGTGTCGCGGGGGAGCACGAAGCCCTCGAGCGTGGGCTCGTTGGCGATGCGGGGCCCGAAGCACTTTGGGCCGGCTGGAGCCTCTTCTTCCGCAATGCGGGATTCGACCTGCCGATCGAGGCGATCTCGGGCGTCGACGGGCTCGATGCGCGGGCCCAGCCGGGAGCATGCCGGCTGGCGTGCGCCGCTTGCTTCCGGAGCCGGTCGGTGCTGGCGGCGGGGCTCGGAGTCTTGCTCCTGGTTCCGGCTTGGAGGAGGCCGGCTGCGGCTGCTGCCGCTAGGCTGGTGGCTCGGGCGGCTCGAGCTTGCGTGTGTGGCCCGGGAGTCACGGTGCCGGCTTGGTGCTGGGGAGGCGGACTCGGCCGAGTCCCTGGCGCCTTCCCTGTCGTTGCCTGCAGCTCCACGAGCGTGAGAAGCTCTGGGGGCATTGACATACCTGGGGTCGGCCGCCTGCTTGGTGGCTGCGTTGAGCAGCTCAGTCACCCGCTTGGTCTGGCGGCGTAACTCTTCGCCCTGAAGGCGGCTCAGCTCTTCTGCGGCGGCTTGTGCCGCGCGCATGTTCTTGTCGGTAGTGTTGTAGACGGGTTGCTCCGCGGACGGAGTCGGCGAAGGAGCGCCGTCGCGGGCGATCTCGGCGCCTAGGTCGCGGCCCCTGCGGCGGATCTGGCCGGCTCGGCTTGGCTCGTCGCCGCCTGGAGTGAGGCCGTGGGCGCGGTTGTACTCGCGCTGGGTGATCTCCATCTGGCGCTTAGCAGCAGCCAGTTCTTCGGTTTGCTTGAGGAGGAGCTGGCGGTGCACCTCCAAATCCGCCTCGATGGTGGTGGGGTCGGCGCCAGGCGTGAGCGGGGTGCTCAGTTTTGCCCGGACTTCGTCCAACCGGGACGGTGGTGGTGGCGCCTTTGGGCCCGAGCCGGAGGCGTTGGGGTCGACGTTGCGCTCCAGGTTGGGGCCGCGGGTGCGCGGGTTCTTGGTGGGGAGCTCCTCGCCAGCCATCATGACTTGCACGACGGCGGGGCTGGCGGGAGCGCTGCTGCCGGCTCGCGGAGGAGGGCATGCGCAGCGCAGCACCTGCCGCGGGTAGCGCGGCGGTGCAACGGTGGCGACGTAGACGTCGTGGCCGCCGAAGGAGATGACGCTGCCGCCGGCTGGGAAGGGCCGGTCGGCGAAGCAGCCAGCGTTGTCGCTGACGCAGTCGAGGGAGCCGAATCTCCAGATCAAGCCGGAAGCGACTCGCTCGCCGGTGGTGATGGTGAGGCCCGTCCGGATGAAGACACCGGCCGAGGATGCTGAAGGCCCCACGGTGGGCGCCAAATGTCGTGGTATCGTCACGGCATATGCCATAGGGTGGCTAATCGAAGGTGGTTCCTGAGAGATCTCACGGCGGTATCCGGATGCGGGTATGGGGACGCGTGACACAGAGGCGTACCCAGGTTCGAGGCCCTCCTGTGGAGGTAACACCTCTACTCCTGCTATGAGTGTATATGATGATCACACAATACAATGGTGCTCCTAGAGCTGTATCCGGCTTGCCCTGGGAGGCTAAGGTAGACGAAGGTCTCACTCACAGGGCAGCGCTAAGACTAGAATGAAGTAGGAATGATCGATCGGTGGATGGATCCCCTGCACGAGAGGGGGTAGTGCGGCTTATATAGGCACCGGCACTTTACATATAAGACCCTATAGTCTACTGGCCGGCTTGGCCGGCTTCGGCTTCCGCTCCTTCCCGAGGCGGTGACGTCAGGAGCCGTTGAGGCGTCGTGGCCTGTCCCATCCGGCTGCCAAGGTCAGCGGTATGGAGAGGAGGTGTCCCTGTCGCCGTCAGCCACTGTAGCCAGTACGGCTCGACGTAGGCCATGATGGCCTGTCCGGCGCGCGGCACTATTGCTCCACAGTGCCCCGCGCTTTACGGAAGATGAAGTCAGAGTGGACTTTGGGAACCCGGATCACCAACCCGGTTCCTTCCAGTGCAAGACTCGCCAGCCTCGAGTCGGTCTGAGGTACAAACCCCCAGTCGGATATGGCTTGTAGAAGCCGGCCCTGCTACAGCATTGGCGGCCATAGCCAGGCCGACTAGGACCTAGAGCCAGCCGGCTTCCGGACCAGCCCGGCCACGGCGCCGGCCGGCTGCTCCTCGGTAGGCCTTTGCCGCGAGCCGCCGGTGACGGCCGGCTGCTCCGCGTCCATTGCCCTACCGGGGTCTTCCCTCGACATTGGCTGCCAAGGTCAGCGGTATGGAGAGGAGGTGTCCCTGTCGCCGTCAGCCACTTGTAGCCGGATGCGGCTCGACGTAGGCCATGATGGCCTGTCCGGCGCGCAGCACTATTGCTCCACAGTGCCCCGCGCTTTACGGAAGATGAAGTCAGCGTGGACTTTGGGAACCCGGATCACCAACCCGGTTCCTTCCAGTGCAAGACTCGCCAGCCTCGAGTCGGTCTGAGGTACAAACCCCCAGTCGGATATGGCTTGTAGAAGCCTGCCCTGCTACAGCATTGGCGGCCGTAGCCAGGCCGACTAGGACCTAGAGCCAGCTGGCTTCCGGACCAGCCGGCCACGGCGCCAGCCGGCTGCTCCTCAGCCGGCCTTTGCCGCGAGCCGGCCAGTGGCCAGCTGGCTGCTCCGCGTCCATTGCCCTACCCGGGGTCTTCCCCCCGACACGTACAAAGCCTTCAAATGTCTGTAGCTTCTTTCTCGTGGCTTTTCAAAGACAACTGGCCGTGGACCGCAGTCAAGTTGCGCCACAGATGCCTCTCCTGAGCTTGGAGCGCAAAACTCTGACGGAAGTATGAACACCATGTTGGCGCCAGCCGACATCTTATCATCGGCTTTCTTTGGTTTGGGACGCCACTCTTGCTTCTGTGGGCGGCCCTCCTCATCCAAAGCTTGCTGAATTTTTGCGGCCAGATCGGGCCGTGCCTTCCTCAATGTGTGCAGGTATAATCTCTCGGCTTCCTCCAAGCTGCGTAGCCGCTGTACCCTGCGTTTCTGAGAATGACTGAGTCCATCAGGGCACCACCTTGGTCGGTGGTATCTGTCTTCTTCTTCTTCATCGTCTAACTACTCAGAATCTTCCTCTCGAGAGGACTCAGCTTGTTTGTTCCGACGCGGGAGAGGCCCTAGACGTTTGAACACTGACACATCTGCCGCGTATTTCTTCTTTGATCTACACTCTGGGCAGCTTTCGATTGTCGGCAATCGGCTCATTCCTGAGTCCCAGCAATGTTTAAAGAACGGGCAGTCCCAGTGACGGTCCATGTCCTCTTGCTCGTTTGACCTTCCCCTGGTGCGGTGCTCATACCTTTCGTCATTTCTATTATACCGACGATACTTTCTGTCATTTACGTTAAGCCGATGAGCTACGTCATCGGCTGTATCATACCGTCGGCGTTGGTCATGCTGATACTCATATTTGTTAAGAAGGTGCTCTGAGAATGGTCGCTGGTACCGCACGCTTCTCACTTGATCCTCGGTTACGTACCGTTTGTCATCGTATCGGGGCTGATCGCGGGAACCGGCCTCCTCCTTGTCCTTGCCACGAGAACGACTGCTCTCTTCTTTGTCACTGCCAGAGTGGTATACAGGCCCTGCCATGTTGATACTGAACGAAAAATCTGGCTGACGACTCGTGGGGTAACCATACTCCACCATGTTGACAGCAGGGAACGGGTGCGTGTCCACTTTCATGGCATACTGGCTGAAAATAAGACGGCCTTGTTCTATCGCCATTTGGATCTGCTGACGCAACACTTTGCAGTCGCTGGTGGTATGTGTGAACGAATGATGCCACTTACAGTAAGGCCTTCTGTTCATCTCTTGGGCCGTAGGGATTCTATGGCCTTCTGGTAACTTCAGCTGCTTTTCTTTGAGCAAGAGATCGAAAATTTGCTCTGCCTTGCTCACGTCGAAGTCGAACCCTTTCTTAGGACCTTGTGGTTTGACCCACTTGCAAGACACAGGGTTTGCCCCCCGAGCCCATTCAGCCACGGCCACTTCTTGATCTCCTGCCGAGTCTTCAACCTCTTCTACCTCGATCAGGCTTACCGGGCGTTTGAATTTGTCCTGGTATAACTCTGGGTGGCGCTGTTCGTACAATGACAGTTTCTGAACCATATGCGCTAGCGAAGTATACTCCGCTTGAGAAGCTATGTCTTTGATCGGCGACGTAAGACCTACCACTGCCAGATCAACGGCTTCTTTCTCACTCAAACGAGACGAATAGCATTGGTTCCTCACAGTTCTGAAGCGTTGAATGTACTCTGACACTGCTTCTCCACGCCTCTGTCGCACTTGTGCCAAATCGGCAAGGCCAACCTCGGAAGCACCTGAATGATACTGTACATGGAACTGCTCTTCCATTTGCTTCCACGTCCGGATTGAGTCTGGTGGCAGCGAAGTGTACCGTTGTTGCTGACTGTCCCACCGGGCGTGCCAGAATGTGTTGTCGTCAGAAACCCACCGGCGAGCAGCGACGAGCAACACCGTAGAGCCGGGAGGCTCCCAGGACTGCGGTTGGCCCTGGTCCCTCGGGCGACGGCCCGCAATGCTCCTGGCACGCACGTCCGATGCTGATGCAAGGGCGTGCCACCTGACCTATACCTGGTCAGGAAGGTGATGAGTTGCTTCGACTTAGTTTCCTGCATGGCAAACACGTAAACATTAAATACGAGCCCCGATCGGCTCTTAGGTTGCTCTGTGGATCGGCTCTAAGAGCCGATTGCCCCATGAAACACGTTAGATTTTACATTAACATGGGGATCCTACTTAATCAAAACAAGCTAAACTAATCTACGATAGTCTAGGGTTTTCACCGCATAATCGGAACATCCTATGTGTAATTGAGCCTAGCAGATACGTAAGAGGATAGGAAAACTAGCCCTAAAGAGGCCTAAAAACCAACATGAAGTTGATCCCCGGAACAATCCCTCTAGGACTTCGTTAACCACACCTTACGCACTACCGGATCGTTCAACCCGTTTATAAGGCCTAACCATGCGGATATCAAACCAATCCTTGAAGAACAAGGAGCAACTACAACAGATTAGATCTACTAGCTAATGAACAAGCAAGATGCTACCCTTACACCTAGTGTAGGTGTAAGGGCAGCCAGACATTGAGGGATAGCGTAGCTAAACAAGTACATCGTGAAAGTAACGACGTCAACCCCAAAACACCTGAGATAAGGGTGTTACTCGCCATCAAAAAGGCTTCAGCACGAGCAACACCAAGAACGAATAAACCGATACTGCCTAGATCGCGCAATGCGATCTAGGCAGCATGATGCTTACCCGGGAGAAACCCTCGAAACAAGGGGTGGCGATGCGCCTAGATTGATTTGTTGTGAACGTGATCGTCCTCCTTCTCGAATAACCCTAGATACATATTTATAGTCCGTAGACTTTCTAATTTGGGAATAATCCCAACCGTGCACGAGCTAAACTCTGTTTTAATCCTAACCGACACGTATCCTACTATAGATTACAGATACACGGGCCACTTGGCCCAAAATCTCGTACAAGGCCGATTCATGACCGTTTTACGTACATAGCTTCCAAGCCTGTTTAAATCACGGCCCATTTTCTGATCTGGTTAAATTCTGGTGATAACACATGCCCCCCTGGTTTTGGCAATGGTAATTCCAAAACCACTCTGGTTTTTCTTCGTCGGGTCATGTCGTGGCAGAGCAGAACCGTTGCAGCATCCCTCATCATGACACCTTGCCTTCTCAACTTCCCTGCACGATTTTACAGTTTTTTGGCACCACTTCCTCGGAAATTGTTGTGGCATTAAACCTCCACTATATCCCCTTTATTTAACCGCGCCGAACAGTTCGCCTCTTCATCCTCTTGCTCTGTACTAGCCATCGGCCCAAAAAACCCCAATCTCAGAAACAATGTCTTCCTCTTCTTCCTCCTCCGCCTCGTCCGATCTCTCCTCCCAGTCCTTCTCCTCCTCCTCCTCCTCCTCCCGCGAAGCTACGCCGGAGTGGGGCTCGCTGGCGGCGCACGACATCCGCGCCCCAACCGAGTGGGACCAGGAGGACCATGCCTCCTCCGTTTGGTCCGAGGACGACAAGTCCTTGACCAGCGGAGACGAAGACCTCTAGTTCCTCGCCGATGGGGAACTGGAATCGGAGAGCGAGGACGACTCGTTCTCCTGGGACGGCTACACTTCCTCCAAAGAAGAGGAGGAAGAAGACGACGACGACTCCCTCGAGGATTACCCGCCGGCGAAGCGCTTCCGCGCCGGGTCAGACGACGGCAGCAGCCGATGATGATGAAGATGAAGAGGCCCCCAATGAGGGCCACTGGAGCAGCGACGAGGAGCCCGCCGGCAGCAGCGCCGACGAGAGCTCCGATGGCGACGACGAGGGCAGCGACGGTCCGTAGAATAGGTCTAGCAGTAGTAGTAGTAGGTTGGCCAATAGGCCTTTCTTTTGTTCTTCCCTCCTTGAGCAATCGGCTCTTTCTTTGTAAGAAATCCTTTATTAATGAAGAAAAATATTCCTCTATTAATTTCGCTTTCTTATTAATCTTGCCGATTGCCAAGTAAATTAATGTGCAGAGAGCCGATGGCAGCGCATCTGCTTTTCGCAATTCATGCCAACTTGCTCATAAACTTAGATCCCCCAAATTGTATTTGAACATGTCCCATTCATGACCATGCAAATTTTAAATCTCAAACGCACTTATCCAATTCCTCCACAAATTTGAATGGGAGAATTACCCTAATGTCATGGTCTCTGACCTGAAAAATACTCTGTTGTGCTTATTCCTCTAGAGTCGATGGCTTCGCATCGGCTTTTAGTCTGAAGTCGATGTCAGTGCATCGGCTGTAACATGTATGTAAATTTTTTTTTACCGGCCGATTTTATGCATCGGCCCGCCATATTTCACTGTCCTCACTGTCCATCATCCCACATGCTTGGAAAATATTTCTTGAGATGTTGTCCATTGACAGCTACAGGGAATTTAACCCCATCCAACTGCTCGAGCATGTATGCATTACCCTTCAAGACCTGGTCGATTCTGTACGGACCGTGCCAATTAGGAGACCATTTGCCATATGCTTTATCCTTCGTTCCTAATGGAAATACAGCTTCCCATACTAGATCACCAACCTGAAACTCCTTTGGTCTCACCTTCTTATTATATGCGCGAGCCACCTTGGCTTTATTCTCTTTGAGCTTCTCCAATGACCAAAGTCTTAGTTCCGTCAAATCCTCAATAGTATCACTCATCAGGGCCGCGTATTCTTCAGATGTTAGGTCATTCTGAAACGTGACACGTCTCGATTCAGCCGTAATTTCCCAAGGCAGTACGGCTTCTTGTCCATAAACCAGCTGGTACGGCGAAGTTTTTATAGCCCCATGACATGACATACGATAAGCCCACAAAGCTTCTGACAATACTTCATGCCAACGTCTAGGGTGCTCGTCAACTTTCCTCTTAATCAACTTGATGAGGCTCTGGTTGGACGCTTCAGCTTGCCCATTTGCTTGAGCATAGTACGGAGACGATCGGATCAACTTAATTCCCATGTCGTCACAGAACTTTCTGAACTCTTTAGAAATAAAGACCGAACCTCCATCGGTCGTAATAGTCTGGGGAATTCCGAATCTATGAATGACATGTTCTTTCACAAAATTAACAACATCTTCCGATTTTACCTTCTTCATAGGGACGGCCTCCATCCACTTAGTGAAGTAATCTGTAATAGCCAAAATCCACTCGTGGCCTTTGCTTGACGCAGGATGGATCTTGCCGATCATATCCATACCCCAACCTCTAAATGGCCAAGGCTTGATGATGGGATTCATTCTTTGTGAGGCACCATCTCACCGCATTTTACCAAACATCGACACGCTTGGCATCCCTTATAATACACAGGCAGTCCTCAAGCATGGTGGGCCAGTAAAACCCTGATCGTCTAATCAGCCACTTCATTTTATGAGCCGATTGGTGAGTTCCACAGGCGCCTTCATGTACTTCATGTAAGAGCCGATTCGACTCGGCTGGTCCCAAGCATTTGAGAAGTAACCCCTCCAAAGTCCTGTAGAACATGTCGTCTCCTACAAGGACATATTTCATGGCCTTGTACCTTATCCGTTTAGGTGCCCCCCGAGCCGAATCTCTCAAGTAATTGAAGATATCGGCTCTCCAATCATCCTGTTCCAGGAACTGCACTTGAACATCGTCTTCATCTGTTACGTCCTTGTAACCTGATGCTACCTGTGCAAGCTTGTTGGCCTTAGTATTTTGTGACCTTGGGATCCAATTAAAGTTTATGTACCTAAATTGTGCCATCAGCTCACGGCATTGCACCCATAATGAAAAGAGTGATTCACTTTCGCACTTGTATTCCTCTGTGAGCTGGGAAATCACCAACTTGGAATCTCCAAAGATTTCCACCGCTTCCGCCCCGGCTTCCAAAAGCAACCCCATTCCTTTGCGTATTGCCTCATACTCAGCAACATTATTGGTGCAAGGGGTGGATAACCTGATTGAGAAGGAGTATGTTGCCCCCCGAGGCGACACGAGTAGAATGCCGATGCCACAACCATCACTACAAGCCGATCCATCGAAGAACATGGCCCATGCACGTACAGATAGTGCGGCTATGTCAGTATTGATTCGTTCAGCAATTAAATCGGCCAATGCTTGTCCCTTGACTGCCTTCGCAGGCTGATACCGGAGATCAAATTCTGATAATGCAAACATCCATTTGCCGAGTCGGCCTTTCAACACAGGAGCCGACAACATGTGCTTGATGACGTCTGATTTGCAGATAATGATAACCTCCGCATCCAGCAGAACGTGACGAAGCTTGATGCAGGTAAAGAACAGGCAGAGGCACAACTTTTCAATCTCAGGGTACCTGGTCTCTGCATCCAACATCCTTCTGCTAAGGTAGAACGCGACTTTCTCTAGACCATCGTAGACTTGCACCACTACTGAGGCGATAGAAGTATCGGCTACTGACAGATAGATAAAGAATGGTCTGTCTTGCTGAGGCGGTACCAACACAGGTGGCTTCGTTAGATATTCTTTAATCTCGTCGAACGCTTGCTGTTGCTCTGCCCCCCAGTGAAACTCCTCATCGGCTTTGATTTTCACCAATCCCATGAACGGCTCGATCCGTCCTGACAAGTTGGAGATAAACCTTCTGACGAAGTTGATTTTGCCGATGAGACATTGCAGTTCCTTCTTCGTGGTGGGCGGCTTCATTGTGCGCACTGCCTCCTGACTCTTCAGGCCGATCTCGATCCCTCGTTCATGAACCAAGAAGCCCAGGAATTGACCGGCCGTCACACCAAAGGCACATTTCTTGGGATTCATTCTTAGTCCGAACTTCCTAGTTCGGTCCAAAATACGTCGTAAATCCTCCAAATGTCCTTCTATCGAGACAGACTTGACTACCACATCATCGATGTAGATTTCCACCAATTTGCCGATTAGATCATGAAAGATGTAATTCATGGCTCGTTGATATGTTGCGCCGGCGTTCTTCAATCCAAAAGTCATGACCACATACTCAAACAAGCCCACTGCTCCTGGTACTCTAAATGCAGTCTTATGTATATCTTCTGGAGCCATAAAAATCTGGTTGTAACCGGCATTGCCATCCATGAAACTCAACACTTTATGACCAGCAGCTGCGTTGATCAATGTTTCTGCTACCGGCATTGGATACTCATCCTTTGGAGTGGCTCTGTTGAGATCCCGAAAATCTATGGCGACGCGCATTCGGCCGTCCTTTTTCTCCACAGGTACGACACTGGAAATCCACTCAGCATACCTGCATGGCCTGATGAACCCTGCAGCCAACATTTTTTCGATCTCCTTCTTGACTGCTTCTAAAACTTCGGCCTTCATCTGTCGCGCTCATTGCTGGAACGGCTGAAATCCTTTCTTAAGAGGGAGCCGATGCTCGATAATGCTCCTGTCTAACCCAGGCATCTCTGTATAATCCCAGGCAAAACAATCTGGGTATTCTTTCAACAGAGCTATCATCAGACTCCTCAGATGTGGACCCAACTTCTTGCTAATAAATGTTGGTCGTGGCTTATCCCCAGGACCAATGTCAATTTCTTCTAGCTCATCAGCCGATGTAAACCCATACCCTAGCTTTCCATCACCTGCTAGATCAACGCTGAACACAGGCACAATATATGATAAGGGTAGTATGGGCCGATTGCCTGAATCGGCCTCCTTTGTCATTGCGCTGCTTAATGCGGATTTACAATTTATTTTTATTTTTTGGGGCCGATCGCATGGATCGGCCTTGCTACACATATCTAGTAATTTTGATGCGGTTACACTGTCAGGCCAGTGGATAAGACCAGCCTCACCCTGTTTTTTGTAACCTCAATGCGCGCACAATCGTCCAGACTGACTCCAGAGAGCGGCTCTTGGTCCAACGCGTCCCAAATACTCATGCCAGCCGTTGAAATTTCGGCTGTGTCATCTGCGTGGACGACCTCCACCTCATCGCCATCCCACTGTATCAAGCATTGGTGCATTGTGGATGGAATGCAGCAATTAGCGTGAATCCAATCTCTCCCTAGTAGGACGGCGTAGGTGCTCTTGCTATCGACGATGAAGAACGACGTGGGGATGGTTTTTCGGCCTACCGTCAGATCCACGCTTAGAACACCTTGCGCTTCTGATGTTTGGCTGTTGAAGTCACTCAATGTGACGTTGGTTTTGATCAAATCCGCGCTAGAGCGTCCCAGGCGACGTAGCATGGAGTACGGCATTATGTTGACTACCGCTCCCGTGTCCACTAGCATCTTGTTGACAGGCTGTCCGTTGATATATCCCTTTACGTACAAAGCCTTCAAATGTCTGTAGCTTCTTTCTCGTGGCTTTTCAAAGACAACTGGCCGTGGACCGCAGTCAAGTTGCGCCACAGATGCCTCTCCTGAGCTTGGAGCGCAAAACTCTGACGGAAGTATGAACACCATGTTGGCGCCGACGCCACTCTTGCTTCTGTGGGCGGCCCTCCTCATCCAAAGCTTGCTGAATTTTTGCGGCCAGATCGGGCCGTGCCTTCCTCAATGTGTGCAGGTATAATCTCTCGGCTTCCTCCAAGCTGCGTAGCCGCTGTACCCTGCGTTTCTGAGAATGACTGGGTCCATCAGGGCACCACCTTGGTCGGTGGTATCTGTCTTCTTCTTCTTCATCGTCTAACTCCTCAGAATCTTCCTCTCGAGAGGACTCAGCTTGTTTGTTCCGACGCGGGAGAGGCCCTAGACGTTTGAACACTGACACATCTGCCGCGTATTTCTTCTTTGATCTACACTCTGGGCAGCTTTCGATTGTCGGCAATCGGCTCATTCCTGAGTCCCAGCAATGTTTAAAGAATGGGCAGTCCCAGTGACGGTCCATGTCCTCTTGCTCGTTTGACCTTCCCCTGGTGCGGCGCTCATACCTTTCGTCATTTCTATTATACCGACGATACTTTCTGTCATTTACGTTAAGCCGATGAGCTACGTCATCGGCTGTATCATACCGTCGGCATTGGTCATGCTGATACTCATATTTGTTAAGATGGTGCTCTGAGAATGGTCGCTGGTACCGCACGCTTCTCACTTGATCCTCGGTTACGTACCGTTTGTCATCGTATCGGGGCCGATCGCGGGAACCGGCCTCCTCCTTGTCCTTGCCACGAGAACGACTGCTCTCTTCTTTGTCACTTTGCCCGGTGGTATACGAGGCCCTGCCATGTTGATGCGAACGAAAAATCTGGCGACGACTCGTGGGGTAACCATACTCCACCATGTTGACAGCAGGGAACGGGTGCGTGTCCACTTTCATGGCATACTGGCTGAAAATAAGACGGCCTTGTTCTATCGCCATTTGGATCTGCTGACGCAACACTTTGCAGTCGCTGGTGGTATGTGTGAACGAATGATGCCACTTACAGTAAGGCCTTCTGTTCATCTCTTGGGCCGTAGGGATTCTATGGCCTTCTGGTAACTTCAGCTGCTTTTCTTTGAGCAAGAGATCGAAAATTTGCTCTGCCTTGCTCACGTCGAAGTCGAACCCTTTCTTAGGACCTTGTGGTTTGACCCACTTGCAAGACACAGGGTTTGCCCCCCGAGCCCATTCAGCCACGGCCACTTCTTGATCTCCTGCCGAGTCTTCAACCTCTTCTACCTCGATCAGGCTTACCGGGCGTTTGAATTTGTCCTGGTATAACTCTGGGTGGCGCTGTTCGTACAATGACAGTTTCTGAACCATATGCGCTAGCGAAGTATACTCCGCTTGAGAAGCTATGTCTTTGATCGGCGACGTAAGACCTACCACTGCCAGATCAACGGCTTCTTTCTCACTCAAACGAGACGAATAGCATTGGTTCCTCACAGTTCTGAAGCGTTGAATGTACTCTGACACTGCTTCTCCACGCCTCTGTCGCACTTGTGCCAAATCGGCAAGGCCAACCTCGGAAGCACCTGAATGATACTGTACATGGAACTGCTCTTCCATTTGCTTCCACGTCCGGATTGAGTCTGGTGGCAGCGAAGTGTACCACCCAAAAGCCGATCCTGTGAGGGAGCTGCGAAGAACCTGACGCGTAGTTGGTCTGAAGCTGAGATCATGCCCAACTGTGCCAAATATCGGCTGACGTGCTCAATTGAGCTAGAGCCCTCCGACCCACTGAACTTTGAGAACTCAGGGAGCCGATACTTGGGCGGCAGCGGTATCAGATCATACTCGTTTGGGTACGGCTTGGAATAGCCGATTGCCCTTCTTTTTGGCACCATGCCGAAATGGTCTCTCAAGATCGCACTGATCTGGTCCACTGTAGGAGCTGTAGGGGCTGAACTTTGCTGATCTACTGCAGTGGCGTACTTGGCTAGCCATGCCTGTTTATCGGCGTCTCCTCCAGCAATTCCTCCTGTAACTCCAGAAATTTCTCCTGCTGTTATCTGGTTCGTGCGCGCCAAATCGTTGCAATCTGGCACATATATGCACGTGTATCCGTGCGGGATTTATTTAGGTGGTTCCAGCATGAACTGGTAATCAGCAGGATCGCCTCCAATCCTGTGGACGACGAAAGCCGGCGAACCCCGTGGCTACGGAGGCATGGCGCGAACGGTAGTGGCGGTCTGGCCTGGAGCGGCAGTTCTCCCTGGTGAGTCCCTAGGACCGGGCCTGACGGGGAGTATTGGTGCTTCATTATTTCCTAAACTACGCTGACCGCGATGCGCTCCAAAGTGTTCACCAAGCTCTCAGAGTGCCGATGAAGAGAATGAGCTGTCATGTAGTTAACTTCTTGGCGCAGAGCTCTGGTGCGCTCCTCTGAAGGGGTAGATAGATCTATTCCATCGAGGGCACCTTCGGGTGAGAACCCTTTCCATCTGATGCCATGTGAACGGGTCTTTGTGAAAGAGCCGATGAGATCGGCTTCGAAGATGGCTTTGATCTCATCATACTTCTTTTTAAAATCCTCAGACAGCTCTTCGTACTTGACTGGCTCGTCCACCATCTCAGAGGAAGATGTCGATGCCGTTGTTGCTGACTGTCCCACCGGGCGTGCCAGAATGTGTTGCCGTCAGAAACCCACCGGCGAGCAGCGACGAGCAACACCGTAGAGCCGGGAGGTTCCCAGGACTGCGGTTGGCCCTGGTCCCTCGGGCGACGGCCCGCAATGCTCCTGGCACGCACATCCGATGCTGATACAAGGGCTTGCCACCTGACCTATACCTGGTCAGGAAGGTGATGAATTGCTTCGACTTAGTTTCCTGCATGGCAAACACGTAAACATTAAATACGAGCCCCGATCGGCTCTTAGGTTGCTCTGTGGATCGGCTCTAAGAGCCGATTGCCCCATGAAACACGTTAGATTTTACATTAACATGGGGATCCTACTTAATCAAAACAAGCTAAACTAATCTACGATAGTCTAGGGTTTTCACCGCATAATCGGAACATCCTATGCGTAATTGAGCCTAGCAGATACGTAAGAGGATAGGAAAACTAGCCCTAAAGAGGCCTAAAAACCAACATGAAGTTGATCCCCGGAACAATCCTTCTAGGACTTTGTTAACCACACCTTACGCACTACCGGAACGTTCAACCCGTTTATAAGGCCTAACCATGCGGATATCAAACCAATCCTTGAAGAACAAGGAGCAACTACAACAGATTAGATCTACTAGCTAATGAACAAGCAAGATGCTGCCCTTACACCTAGTGTAGGTGTAAGGGCAGCCAGACATTGAGGGATAGCGTAGCTAAACAAGTACATCGTGAAAGTAACGACGTCAACCCCAAAACACCTGAGATAAGGGTGTTACTCGCCATCAAAAAGGCTTCAGCACGAGCAACACCAAGAACGAATAAACCGTCTTTGCCTAGATCGCGCAATGCGATCTAGGCAAGATGATCTTACCGGAGAAACCCTCGAAACAAGGGGTGGCGATGCGCCTAGATTGATTTGTTGTGAACGTGATCGCCCTCCTTCTCGAATAACCCTAGATACATATTTATAGTCCGTAGACTTTCTAATTTGGGAATAATCCCAACCGTGCACGAGCTAAACTCTGTTTTAATCCTAACCGACACGTATCCTACTATAGATTACAGATACACGGGCCACTTGGCCCAAAATCTCGTACAAGGCCGATTCATGACCGTTTTACGTACATAGCTTCCAAGCCTGTTTAAATCACGGCCCATCTTCTGATCTGGTTAAATTCTGGTGATAAAAAGATTTTAACCAGATCAGAAGATGGGCCGTGATTTAAACGGGCTTGGAAGCTATGTACCTAAAACGGTCATGAATCGGCCTTGTACGAGATTTTGGGCCAAGTGGCCCGTGTATCTGTAATCTATAGTAGGATACGTGTCGGTTAGGATTAAAACAGAGTTTAGCTCGTGCACGGTTGGGATTATTCCCAAATTAGAAAGTCTACGGACTATAAATATGTATCTAGGGTTATTCGAGAAGGAGGACGATCACGTTCACAACAAATCAATCTAGGCGCATCGCCACCCCCTTGTTTCGAGGGTTTCTCCCGGGTAAGCATCATGCTGCCTAAATCGCATTGCGCGATCTAGGCAGTATCGGTTTATTCGTTCTTTATGCGATCTAGGCAGTATCGGTTTATTCGTTCTTGGTGTTGCTCGTGCTGAAGCCTTTTTTATGGCGAGTAACACCCTTATCTCAGGTGTTTTGGGGTTGACGTCGTTACTTTCACGATGTACTTGTTTAGCTACGCTATCCCTCAATGTCTGGCTGCCCTTACACCTACACTAGGTGTAAGGGCAGCATCTTGCTTGTTCATTAGCTAGTAGATCTAATCTGTTGTAGTTGCTCCTTGTTCTTCAAGGATTGGTTTGATATCCGCATGGTTAGGCCTTATAAACGGGTTGAACGTTCCGGTAGTGCGTAAGGTGTGGTTAACGAAGTCCTAGAGGGATTGTTCCGGGGATCAACTTCATGTTGGTTTTTAGGCCTCTGTAGGGCTAGTTTTCCTATCCTCTTACGTATCTGCTAGGCTCAATTACGCATAGGATGTTCCGATTATGCGGTGAAAACCCTAGACTATCGTAGATTAGTTTAGCTTGTTTTGATTAAGTAGGATCCCCATGTTAATGTAAAATCTAACGTGTTTCATGGGGCAATCGGCTCTTAGAGCCGATCCACAGAGCAACCTAAGAGCCGATCGGGGCTCGTATTTAATGTTTACGTGTTTGCCATGCAGGAAACTAAGTCGAAGCAATTCATCACCTTCCTGACCAGGTATAGGTCAGGTGGCACGCCCTTGCATCAGCATCGGACGTGCGTGCCAGGAGCATTGCGGGCCGTCGCCCGAGGGACCAGGGCCAACCGCAGTCCTGGGAGCCTCCCGGCTCTAAGGTGTTGCTCGTCGCTGCTCGCCGGTGGGTTTCTGACGGCAACACATTCTGGCACGCCCGGTGGGACAGTCAGCAACAACGGCATCGACATCTTCCTCTGAGATGGCGGACGAGCCAGTCAAGTACGAAGAGCTGTCTGAGGATTTTAAAAAGAAGTATGATGAGATCAAAGCCATCTTCGAAGCCGATCTCATCGGCTCTTTCACAAAGACCCGTTCACATGGCATCAGATGGAAATGGTTCTCACCCGAAGGTTCCCTTGATGGAATAGATCTGTCTACCCCTTCAGAGGAGCGCACCAGAGCTCTGCGCCAAGAAGTTGACTACATGACAGCTCATTCTCTTCATCGGCACTCTGAGAGCTTGGTGAACACTTTGGAGCGCATCGCGGTCAGCGTAGTTCAGGAAATAATGAAGCACCAATACTCCCCGTCAGGCCCGGTCCTAGGGACTCACCAGGGAGAACTGCCGCTCCAGGCCAGACCGCCACTACCGTTCGCGCTTACAGCTCCAGAGCCACGGGGTTCGCCGGCTTTCGTCGTCCACAGGATTGGAGGCGATCCTGCTGATTACCAGTTCATGCTGGAACCACCTAAAGAAATCCCGCACGGATACACGTGCATATATGTGCCAGATTGCAACGATTTGGCGCGCACGAACCAGATAACAGCAGGAGGAATTTCTGGAGTTACAGGAGGAATTGCTGGAGGAGACGCCGATAAACAGGCATGGCTAGCCAAGTACGCCACAGCAGCAGATCAGCAAAGTTCAGCCCCTGCAGCTCCTATAGTGGACCAGATCAGTGCGATCTTGAGAGACCAGTTCGGCATGGTGCCAAAAAGAAGGGCAATCGGCTATTCCAAGCCGTACCCAAACGAGTATGATCTGATACCGCTGCCGCCCAAGTATCGGCTCCCTGAGTTCTCAAAGTTCAGTGGGTCGGAGGGCTCTAGCTCAATTGAGCACGTCAGCCGATATTTGGCACAGTTGGGCATGATCTCAGCTTCAGACCAACTACGCGTCAGGTTCTTCGCGCAGTCCCTCACAGGATCGGCTTTTGGGTGGTACACTTCGCTGCCACCAGACTCAATCCGGACGTGGAAGCAAATGGAAGAGCAGTTCCATGTACAGTATCATTCAGGTGCTTCCGAGGTTGGCCTTGCCGATTTGGCACAAGTGCGACAGAGGCGTGGAGAAGCAGTGTCAGAGTACATTCAACGCTTCAGAACTGTGAGGAACCAATGCTATTCGTCTCGTTTGAGTGAGAAAGAAGCCGCTGATCTGGCAGTGGTAGGTCTTACGTCGCCGATCAAAGACATAGCTTCTCAAGCGGAGTATACTTCTCTAGCGCATATGGTTCAGAAACTGTCATTGTACGAACAGCGTCACCCAGAGTTATACCAGGACAAATTCAAACGCCCGGTAAGCCTGATCGAGGTAGAAGAGGTTGAAGACTCGGCAGGAGATCAAGAAGTGGCCGTGGCTGAATGGGCTCGGGGGGCAAACCCTGTGTCCTGCAAGTGGGTCAAACCACAAGGTCCTACGAAAGGGTTCGACTTCGACGTGAGCAAGGCAGAGCAAATTTTCGATCTCTTGCTCAAAGAAAAGCAGCTGAAGTTACCAGAAGGCCATAGAATCCCTACGGCCCAAGAGATGAACGGAAGGCCTTACTGTAAGTGGCATCATTCGTTCACACATACCACCAGCGACTGCAAAGTGTTGCGTCAGCAGATCCTAATGGCGATAGAACAAGGCCGTCTTATTTTCAGCCAGTATGCCATGAAAGTGGACACGCACCCGTTCCCTGCTGTCAACATGGTGGAGTATGGTTACCCCACGAGTCGTCAGCCAGATTTTTCTGCTCGCATCAACATGGCAGGGCCTGTATACCACTCTGGCAGTGACAAAGAAGAGAGCAGTCGTTCTCGTGGCAAGGACAAGGAGGAGGCCGGTTCCCGCGATCGGCCCTGATACGATGACAAACGGTACGTAACCGAGGATCAAGTGAGAAGCGTGCGGTACCAGCGACCATTCTCAGAGCACCTTCTTAACAAATATGAGTATCAGCATGACCAACGCCGACGGTATGATACAGCCGATGACGTAGCTCATCGGCTTAACGTAAATGACAGAAAGTATCGTCGGTATAATAGAAATGACGAAAGGTATGAGCGCCGCACCAGGGGAAGGTCAAACGAGCAAGAGGACATGGACCGTCACTGGGACTGCCCGTTCTTTAAACATTGCTGGGACTCAGGAATGAGCCGATTGCCGACAATCGAAAGCTGCCCAGAGTGTAGATCAAAGAAGAAATACGCGGCAGATGTGTCAGTGTTCAAACGTCTAGGGCCTCTCCCGCGTCGGAACAAACAAGCTGAGTCCTCTCGAGAGGAAGATTCTGAGGAGTTAGACGATGAAGAAGAAGAAGACAGATACCACCGACCAAGGTGGTGCCCTGATGGACTCAGTCATTCTCAGAAACGCAGGGTACAGCGGCTACGCAGCTTGGAGGAAGCCGAGAGATTATACCTGCACACATTGAGGAAGGCACGGCCCGATCTGGCCGCAAAAATTCAGCAAGCTTTGGATGAGGAGGGCCGCCCACAGATGCAAGAGTGGCGTCCCAAACCAAAGAAAGCCGATGATAAGACGTCGGCTGGCGCCAACATGGTGTTCATACTTCCGTCAGAGTTTTGCGCTCCAAGCTCAGGAGAGGCATCTGTGGCGCAACTTGACTGCGGTCCACGGCCAGTTGTCTTTGAAAAGCCACGAGAAAGAAGCTACAGACATTTGAAGGCTTTGTACGTAAAGGGATATATCAACGGACAGCCTGTCAACAAGATGCTAGTGGACACGGGAGCGGTAGTCAACATAATGCCGTACTCCATGCTACGTCGCCTGGGACGCTCTAGCGCGGATTTGATCAAAACCAACGTCACATTGAGTGACTTCAACGGCCAAACATCAGAAGCGCAAGGTGTTCTAAGCGTGGATCTGACGGTAGGCCGAAAAATCATCCCCACGTCAATCTTCATCGTCGATAGCAAGAGCACCTACGCCGTCCTACTAGGGAGAGATTGGATTCACGCTAATTGCTGCATTCCATCCACAATGCACCAATGCTTGATACAGTGGGATGGCGATGAGGTGGAGGTCGTCCACGCAGATGACACAGCCGAAATTTCAACGGCTGGCATGAGTATTTGGGACGCGGTGGACCAAGAGCCGCTCTCTGGAGTCAGTCTGGACGATTGTGAGCGCATTGAGGTTACAAAAAACGGGGTGAGGCTGGTCTTATCCACTGGCCTGACAGTGTAACCGCATCAAAATTACTAGATATGTGTAGCAAGGCCGATCCATGCGATCGGCCCCAAAAAATAAAAATAAATTGTAAATCCGCATTAAGCAGCGCAATGACAAAGGAGGCCGATTCAGGCAATCGGCCCATACTACCCTTATCATATATTGTGCCTGTGTTCAGCGTTGATCTAGCAGGTGATGGAAAGCTAGGGTATGGGTTTACTACAGAGCCGATATCTGCAGTTACCTGGCAGATTCGGCTCGGGGGGCACCCTAACGGATAAACTTGTGCGATTCATGGACAGTGGAATGTGGGGGGCCGAGACGACACAAAAACATCGGCCAGTAAAAAAATATATATATACAAGTACAGCCGATGCACTGACATCGACTTCAGACTAAAAGCCGATGCGAAGCCATCGACTCTAGAGGAATAAGCACAACAGAGTATTTTTCAGGTCAGAGACCATGACATTAGGGTAATTCTCTCATTCAAATTCGTGGAGGAATTGGATAAGTGCGTTTGAGATTTAAAATTTGCATGGTCATGAATGGGACCTGTTCAAATACAATTTGGGGGATCTAAGTTTATGAGCAAGTTGGCCTGAATTGCGAAAAGCCGATGCGCTGCCATCGGCTCTCTGCACATTAATTTACTTGGCAATCGGCAAGATTAACAAGAAAGCGAAATCAATAGAGGAATATTTTCTTCATTAATAAAGGATTTCTTACAAAGAAAGAGCCGATTGCTCAAAGAGGGAAGAACAAAAGAAAGGCCTATTGGCCAACCTGCTACTACTACTGCTAGACCTATTCTACGGGCCGTCGCTGCCCTCGTCGTCGCCATCGGAGCTCTCGTCGGCGCTGCTGCCGGCGGGCTCCTCGTCGCTGCTCCAGTGGCCCTCATTGGGGGCCTCTTCATCTTCATCATCATCGTCGTCGTCGTCTGACCCGGCGCGGAAGCGCTTCGCCGGCGGGTAATCCTCGAGGGAGTCGTCGTCTTCTTCCTCCTCTTCTTCGGAGGAAGTGTAGCCGTCCCAGGAGAACGAGTCGTCCTCGCTCTCCGATTCCAGTTCCCCATCGGCGAGGAACTGGAGGTCTTCGTCTCCGCTGGTCAAGGACTTGTCGTCCTCGGACCAAACGGAGGAGGCATGGTCCTCCTGGTCCCACTCGGTTGGGGCGCGGATGTCGTGCGCCGCTAGCAAGCCCCACTCCGGCGTAGCTTCGCGGGAGGAGGAGGAGGAGGAGGAGGAGGAGGAGAAGGACTGGGAGGAGAGATCGGACGAGGCGGAGGAGGAAGAAGAGGAAGACATTGTTTCTGAGATTGGGGTTTTTTGGGCCGATGGCTAGTACAGAGCAAGAGGATGAAGAGGCGAACTGTTCGGCGCGGTTAAATAGAGGGGATTGATACGTCCAAAACGTATCTACTTTCCCGAACACTTTTGCTATTGTTTTGCCTCTAATTTGTGTATTTTGGATGCAACTAACACGGACTAACGCTGTTTTCAGCAGAACTGCTCTGGTGTCTCGTTTTTGTGCAGAAATCCAACTTTCGGGAAAATCCTCGGAATTTATGCAGAAGGCCCTATTTTCCCAGGAAACTAACGGAGCCAGAAGGACA
This sequence comes from Lolium perenne, assembly GCF_019359855.2. Classification (NCBI taxonomy): domain Eukaryota; kingdom Viridiplantae; phylum Streptophyta; class Magnoliopsida; order Poales; family Poaceae; genus Lolium; species Lolium perenne. The sequence goes on from NC_067249.2 coordinate 17,605,236, forward strand.
ATTGAGGTGGAGGCCCGAGGGCCCCACACCATAGGGCGGCGCGGCCCAGGGGGGGCCCGCGCGGCCCTGTGGTGTGGCCCCCTCGGCCGGCCTCCGACGCCCTCCTTCGGACTACTTATTCGCCTCGACCTAAAAACGCACGGAGAGAAGTCGAAGTCGCCAGAAACCCTCCAGAACGCCGCCACATCGCGAAACTCCGTCGCGGGAGCCAGAAGTTTCCGTTCTGGCACTCCGCCGGGACGGGGAATTGGAGGAGATTATCACCGCCATCACCGCCAACGCCTCTCCATCAACCAGCAATGTTTCCCCCATCCATGTGTGAGTAATTCCCCCGCTGTAGGCTGAAGGGGATGGTAGGGATTGGATGAGATTGGTCATGTAATAGCATAAGATTGTTAGGGCATAGTACCTAGTGTCTGTAATCGGTACTTTGATGATATTGTTGCAACTTGTTATGCTTAATGCTTGTCACTAGGGCCCGAGTGCCATGATCTCAGATCTGAACATGTTATTGTTTCATCATGATATTCATTGTTTATGGTCTTACCTATAAGTTGTATACACATGTCGCTGTCCGGAACCAATGGCCCCGAAGTGACAGAAATCGGGACAACCGGAGGGAATGGTAGCGATGTGAGGATCACATGTGTTCACGGAGTGTTAATGCTTTGCTCCGGTACTCTATTAAAAGGAGTACCTTAATATCCAGTAGTTTCCCTTGAGGCCCGGCTGCCACCGGCTGGTAGGACAAAAGATGTTGTGCAAATTTCTCATTGCGAGCACGCACGACTATATATGGAACACATGCCTATTGATTGCTTTGTACTTGGACACCGTTTTATTATTATCTGCAAATGCCCTGCTATGATTGTTACATGAGTTTCTCTCATCCATGCAACGCCCGTCATCCGTCCCCGTGCCTACAGTATTTTAATCCTGCTATTTACTAAAATCACTACTGCTGTCTTTGTTACTCTGCTGCTGCTATTTCACTACTGCTACTGCTATAAAACTGTTACTACTGATAAACTCTTGCGAGCAAGTCTGTTTCCAGGTGCAGCTGAATTGACAACTCCGCTGTTAAGGCTTCCAAGTGTTCTTTGTCTCCCCTTGTGTCGAATCAATAAATTGGGTTTTACTTCCCTCGAAGACTGTTGCGATCCCCTATACTTGTGGGTCATCAAGACTATTTTCTGGCGCCGTTGCCGGGGAGCATAGCTTTATTTGGAAGTTCACTTGGATTAATATTGTTCGCTGCAAATTCTCCATCATGGGTAAACCTCGCGATACTAAGATCGCCATATTACCATCCACTACAAGAAAAGGTACAATTCTGAATACCTCTGCTGCTCTTGATTCACCATCTGTGATTGATAAACTTGTTTCACCGCCGCATGCTTCGCATGCGGGTACTTCTGCTGAATCTGAAAACTCTCATAATATTGATAATGTCTCTGCTGTGCTTGATGATAGTGGTTCTTTGGGATCCTTTCTAGATGCTACAATTGCTAGGTCTAGACAAATTGAAAATACTGAAACTCCTAATGCTACTACGCCTGTTAGTTCACCTGAACTTGATTATTTTAGTGATGATCCTGAGGAAGATTATGTGGAGCTTAATGATGATTTTATTGAAAAATGCAATGCTACTACTGATGCAAGAAAAATTAAAAAGTTGCTTGCAGAACATACTGTTAGATATAAACTGTCTCCTGATCCTAAATTTGCCACATCTCCTATAAACATTAGTGATAAAGATTATGATTTTTCTCTTGATCTATCTCATATAGCTATTGTTGAGAAAACACCCTTTTGTGGTACTGAAAAAGAGAGTGCTGTTGAACACATGACTGAGCTATCTACTTTGAGTAGTTTGTTTTATGATGATGTCAAGATGCGTACTTACTTTGTTGCTAAAATCTTTCCATTCTCATTAAAGGATGACGCTAAAACTTGGTATAATAATTTGCCACCTAATTCTATTAAAAGTCCAAGAGAATTGCTTGATACTTTCTTCCGCAAATACTTTCCTGCTAGTGCTCAACATATTGCTTTGCAGAGAATCTATAATTTTGACCAGGGAGATGAAGAGAAATTGCCTGAGGCTTGGTCGAGATTTTGCTCTCTTATTAGAGCTCGGCCTGACCATGATTTGGAAAAGCATGATTTACTTGATATATTTTATAGTGGACTAACCATTGAGTCTAGGGCATACCTGGATAGTTGTGCTGGTTGTGTTTTCAGGAAAAGAACTCCGGATGATGCTGAAGAATTATTGGCTAAAATAAGCCGGAATCATGATGATTGGACTACGCCTGAACCAACTCCGACACCAATATTGAAGAAGAGGGGTTTAATTAAATTGAATGATGAAGATATGAGGGAAGCCAAGAAGTCTCTAAAGGAGAAAGGTATTAAATCTGAAGATGTGAAGAATCTACCTCCTATAGAAGATATATGTGAGATAATTCCCCCTTCATCCATGATTGAGGTAAACTCCCTTCAACGCTTTACTAGGGAAGATATTTCATATTCGAAACCTCCTGCTCAATGCTGAGATGAGTTTGATAATTATATTGCTAAGCAAGAAAATTTTAATATGAGAGTAGAGAATCATCTAATGGAAAATTCTCGAGCTATTAGTGAATTGCATGGTATTGTAGAGAGAACCTCCAATGATGTTAAGATGCTTGTTAAACATTTTCATATGATTCAAACTCAAATTGATCAACTCACTAAAGTGCAAAATGACTTGTTAGGGAATAGTTCTAAAGAGAAACATGCTTATGAAGTAACAACTAGAGGTGGTGTCTCTACCCAGGATCCTCTATATCCTGAAGGGCATCCCAAAAGAATTGAACAAGATTCTCAACGCATTGAACCTAGTGCTCATTCTTGGAAGAAAAAGAAGAAGAAACATAAAAATGTTGTAGAATCCTCTGAACCTGTTAATGATCCTAATAGTATTTCTATTTCTGATGCTGAAACTGAAAGTGGCAATGAACATGATAAAGATAATGATAAGAATGATACTACTTATAAAGAAGAGGTAGAAGAAGAACCTGAAAAGCATGCTAAAAATAAAAAGTATACTAAAGAAGATTTTGTTGCTGAGAAACATGGTAATGAAAGAGAACCTTGGGTGCAAAAGCAAATGCCTTTTCCTGCTAAGAAACTAAAATCAAAGGAAGAAGAACACTATAATAAATTTTGCGATTGGATGAAACCTTTATTCTTGCAAATCCCTTTGACTGATGCCATTAAATTGCCTCCTTATTCAAAGTATATGAAAGATATTGTTACTAACAAAAGGAAAATACCCAATGAGGAAATTTCTACTATGCTTGCTAATTACTCTTTCAATGGCAAAATACCAAAGAAGTTGGGCGACCCAGGTATACCTACTATTCCTTGTTCTATTAAGAATAATTATGTTAAAACTGCTCTATGTGACTTGGGAGCCGGTGTTAGTGTTATGCCTTTTTCTCTTTATAAGAGACTTTACTTAGATAAGTTGATACCTACTGATATATCTTTACAAATGGCTGATAAATCTACTGCTGTTCCTGTTGGTATATGTGAGAATGTTCCTGTTCAAGTTACTACTAACTGCTTGATATTAACTGATTTTGTTGTGTTGGAAATGCCTGAAGATGATAATATGTCTATTATTCTTGGGAGACCTTTTCTTAACACCGCAGGGGCTGTTATTGATTGCAATAAAGGAAAGGTTACTTTTAATGTTGATGATAAGGAGCATACCGTCTATTTCCCCAGGAAGATTGATAAAGTATGTGGAGTCAATACTATTACTAATGTGAGAAGTATTAAAGTGGGAACTATTGATTGTCCTATATATGAGCCTAAAGAAGAATATCAAACTCTCGTGATTGGATCCATATCAATACAATTCAAGGTAACATGATTGATTTGAGGTTTATTTCTTCTTATGCTATGTAAAATTTATTTGGTGGCAAGACTTGATCAACCTTGTTAACAAATACCTTTTATATGCATAGAGGAGGTAAACAACATCTCTTTCTTCCTCCACTTGCTCTAGTTGCTGTAGCACTTTTTAATTTGCAAGGTTCCTTAGTTATTTGAAGATTTCAAAAATTTTCCTGGCCAGTAATAATAAACTAAATACCCAGAAATGTTCATTTTTCAAAGTTTTCAAAAATTCACAAAAATTATACCATTGGTCCTATTTTTCGACGAGGCACCTGGGAGCACCAGAGGATGACCTGTGGGGCACCAGAGGGTGCCACACCACAGGCCGGCGCGGCCAAGGAGGTGGCCGCGCCACCATGTGGTGTGGGCCCCCCTTTGCCCCACTTTGTCATCTCTTTCTCCCAGCACCTTCTCTCTCCCGAAAAAACTCGTACCAAGTTCCTCTCACTCGCGTTTTTGCTCCAGAGCTCCAGATTTCTCGATCTCTTTGCTCAGCCCAGATTTCCTGCTGAAATTTGGCACATTTGCTCCTTGGTATGTGACTCCTCCACCCATCCAAGTAGAATTTTGTTTGGTTGAGTATATCTTCAATATTTTGCTGCTGTAGGTAACATGTTTAGTGAGCTTGCATGCTTGTTCTAAGTGGTAGAAATTAGTTTTGATGCATGATTAGTACTCTAGCAAGTTCCTATGGTAGTTTCCCTTGTTTATATGTCACCAAATCAAATTTTATATCACTTGTTAAAAATTTCAGAGAAGCTATGAAGAAGTTCAACTTTGGAGAGTTGTTCAAGAAAGGGACAACCAGCACCGGGAGGCCTTCTAGGGCCGCCACCCGGATTAGGCGATCATACAATGAAGACATCCTCGCGCCTAGCTTCGCGCCTGAAGAGGACAACGGGCCTCCTAATGCTTCTACTTTTCCATGCTATGATTTTCTAGGGAATGCAGGGATATTGGAGGATTTCTTGACCCTTGTCAACAGGGCAGGGTTAACCACCTATATGGAAGATGAAAGGGAGCAATACTATATGCTCACCAAGATCTTCGTCGAGAGTTTCCAGTTCAACAACAAGCAATATGAGCCGACTGTTGCATTCAGGATCTATGGTAATACTGTTACTATGCAATTGAAGGATTTTTGTCTTGCATTGGATATTGCCCCTGTAGGTACAGCAAGTAGGATTGATGACAACCCCCGGGACTTGTTGGAGCTCTACCGAGGGATCACCGATGATGATTGTCGCACCATTCAGCGGGGCAAGATAAGGAACATCCAACTCCCCGCCATTAAGTACTTTGCCTACTACATTGCTACTAGTATTCTTGGTAGGGAGAACACTAGCAACATTTCTAGTTACCATCTTGCTTTCTTGAATATTGCACTTACTGGTCAGACATCTTATCACCTTGGTGCTCTTATTGCTCGCCGCCTGTCTACCAGGGGGCCTATTTTTGGAGGAACTATTGCACTGCGTGTTTTAACATATCTTAATCTTCCTATTGATCCTAATGATGTGCCATTGGCCCCTAGGAGACTCGACATTACTGCTATGAAGAGTCATCATTTTGTTACCACTGACTCTACTTTAGATAATATGGTGTATAGAATGTTGTTTTCTGACGGGGATGAGAAAGAAATTCCTCTTCCCCAACTAGGTTTGTTAAGTATTGACAGGCAATCATGGTCGTGCACTAAGGAGGAAGTGGATGAGCATTTGAAGATAAAAGACTTCCACGAGCAACATGACTCCGAGGACGCCGGGGCCTCCTACGACTACACCGTCACGTATCCGGGTGCTTCCTCTAGCACATACCCGGAATATGATCCATCTTCGTCGTACTACGGAGATACCACCTCATGGCCCCGATGGGATTGAACTCCACTTAGGCCAAAAGCCTAAGCTTGGGGGGAGGTATACCGGCATCACTCATTCTTTGCATATTATGATTGCTGGATACTTGTATATACTTGTTTTGTTCGTTTGAGTGGTTTTCTAATGAGAGGAAGATGATATTTGGGGAAGTGCTGCCTGAAAACAGATTCTGGAACGTTACCGTAAAAATTCTCAAAAATAGCCAGGGCGTCATTTTGAGCTGCCAATTTTTTTGCAGGTTCCCCAGGTTGTTATCTAACTTTCATTAGTTGAACACTTTTCGATCTGAGCAACGTAAGATTTTTGTAAAAATCGATTTCTGTACTGCTGTCAGGTTTTGGCAGATTTCTGTCATTGTGCTGTTATGTGTTTCTTTTAGTTTGCTATTTCTTGTTTTTGCTTTGTTTCCTTCCCAAAACACAAAAAGACCAAAAATATTTCTGCTGTTTCTCTTCACCATTTGTTTGCTTTGGTTTCTTGCATTTGTTTCACTTTATTTGCTATTGCTAGTTTGCCATAAGAAAACCCAAAAAGATTTTGCTTTGTTTGCTTGTTTCCTCTTGTTCTTATTCTCAAATTCGAAAACACCAAAAACATTTGTTGTTCTTCTTTGGTTTGTAAAGTTCTTTATGAGTTCAATGGTCTTCGGTGGCTGGAGCGTGGTTTTCATTTCATATTATCCAAGCTACACAAGTGAAAAGGCAATAATGACGATCTACAACAATTGGATTGTGGTGAGAGGCTGGTATGAACTCTATTTGTTTTCATTTTTGTACATATACTCATCCATGTGAGCATGCTTAGTTGGTTCATATGAGGTATATGTTATTTGAGAAAGTTTAGTAGTTCATAATTTCTCATGTTTAGCACCAATTTATTAATATGAGTAGCATGTCATGGATGTTTGCTTGCATTGTTTTATTCATAAGTAAGTATGGCATTGTGGTATCCTCCTCTGAATAATTCATTCATATCGACTTGGCACATGCTCACGCATGCATATGACTGAACAAAAAGTCAATTAAGCCTCGATGATCTATATTGCTTCAGAGTTCTTGTATCACTTTTATGCCTCCGTTAATTTATTTTGCCGCAAGCATGATTATGACAAGATTCTTTGCTCTCTTGATTTGTCGCTCCCTAGTCTATTGCTAGCCTTCACTTGTACTGAGCGGGAACGCTGCTCGTGCTTCCAAACACCTGAAAACCAAGTTGTTCCAAAAGTGTCCACCATAAATACCTATGCATGGCATTTCAAACCATTCCAAGTAAATTCTCATGCGCTACCTTTAAAACCTTCAAAATGCTTCTCAATTTGTGTTTATGTTTCATAGCTCATGAGGAAGTATGTGGTGTTTAGCTTTCAACCTTGTCATTTACTTTTGACGGACTCTCATATGGACTAGTGGCACATCCGCTTATCCAATAATTTTGCAAAAAGAGCTGGCAATGGGATTCCCAGTCCCGAATTAATTAACTTAAATAGACACTCCTCCATGGTTTGTGATTGATGGACGGCACCCGAGGATTCGATTAGCCATGGCTTGTGTAAGCAAAGGTTGGGGGGAGTGTCATCATCATAATAAAACTAAAATAAAAAGGCACTCCTTCATGGTATGAGATTGTTGGCAGGCACCCGAGGATTCGGTTAGCCATTGTTTGTGAAAGAAAGGTTGGAAGGAGTGCCAAATAAAATATGCAATTATTCATGGGAGCCGCTCTTGAAAGTCCGGTTGGCGAGGTAGTTAGTGTACCCATTACCATTCGTTGACAACAACAAACACCTCTCAAAATAATTTTACTCCTGCTTTAAAAATAAAAAGCTCTAGCGCATGTTAATCCCTGCTTCCCTCTGCGAAGGGTCAATCTTTTATTTTTATGTTGTGTCTCCATCCTTTCTTTGAGCACTATCTTGAGAGCACAACTGTCATTCTTAGTATAATATGCTTGCCTCAAAATATTATTGATTGTGGTATAACTTTGATGCTTTTATCTTTGACAATCTCTATTTCTAGTCTTTCTATGAACCTCAGAGGTGCCCGGGCATTTATGTTTTGCCAATCAAATACAGGCAAGCGAGATACCACTTTATCATACTCTCTTATGAACATTGCAATCCTGCTTATATACATGATTCATGATGCTTATTATTAATTGTTGGTACCTCTCCATGATTGACATGGCTGTTAGATGATCTTATTTGCGTGTATCCCATTATGAATTGCTTAAGTATTAGCCATAGCATGAGAATATATACATCATATGAGCAAATGTGTTCGTTAAAGTTCTTTTATCGCTCAGTTGTTAACTGAATTGCTTGAGGACAAGCAATAAGCTAAGCTTGGGGGGAGTTGATACGTCCAAAACGTATCTACTTTCCCGAACACTTTTGTTATTGTTTTGCCTCTAATTTGTGTATTTTGGATGCAACTAACACGGACTAACGCTGTTTTCAGCAGAACTGCTCTGGTGTCTCGTTTTTGTGCAGAAATCCAACTTTCGGGAAAATCCTCGGAATTTATGCAGAAGGCCCTATTTTCCCAGGAAACTAACGGAGCCAGAAGGACAATTGAGGTGGAGGCCCGAGGGCCCCACACCATAGGGCGGCGCGGCCCAGGGGGGGCCCGCGCGGCCCTGTGGTGTGGCCCCCTCGGCCGGCCTCCGACGCCCTCCTTCGGACTACTTATTCGCCTCGACCTAAAAACGCACGGAGAGAAGTCGAAGTCGCCGTAAACCCTCCGTAACGCCGCCACATCGCGAAACTCCGTCGCGGGAGCCAGAAGTTTCCGTTCTGGCACTCCGCCGGGACGGGGAATTGGAGGAGATCATCACCGCCATCACCGCCAACGCCTCTCCATCAACCAGCAATGTTTCCCCCATCCATGTGTGAGTAATTCCCCCGCTGTAGGCTGAAGGGGATGGTAGGGATTGGATGAGATTGGTCATGTAATAGCATAAGATTGTTAGGGCATAGTACCTAGTGTCCGTAATCGGTACTTTGATGATATTGTTGCAACTTGTTATGCTTAATGCTTGTCACTAGGGCCCGAGTGCCATGATCTCAGATCTGAACATGTTATTGTTTCATCATGATATTCATTGTTTATGGTCTTACCTATAAGTTGTATACACATGTCGCTGTCCGGAACCAATGGCCCCGAAGTGACAGAAATCGGGACAACCGGAGGGAATGGTAGCGATGTGAGGATCACATGTGTTCACGGAGTGTTAATGCTTTGCTCCGGTACTCTATTAAAAGGAGTACCTTAATATCCAGTAGTTTCCCTTGAGGCCCGGCTGCCACCGGCTGGTAGGACAAAAGATGTTGTGCAAGTTTCTCATTGCGAGCACGCACGACTATATATGGAACACATGCCTATTGATTGCTTTGTACTTGGACACCGTTTTATTATTATCTGCAAATGCCCTGCTATGATTGTTACATGAGTTTCTCTCATCCATGCAACGCCCGTCATCCGTCCCCGTGCCTACAGTATTTTAATCCTGCTATTTACTAAAATCACTACTGCTGTCTTTGTTACTCTGCTGCTATTTCACTCACGCTATCGCTATAAAGCTACTATCGATAAACTCTTGCGAGCAAGTCTGTTTTCAGGTGCAGCTGAATTGACAACTCCACTGTTAAGGCTTCCAAGTGTTCTTTGTCTCCCCTTGTGTCGAATCAATAAATTGGGTTTTACTTCCCTCGAAGACTGTTGCGATCCCCTATACTTGTGGGTCATCAGGGATATAGTGGAGGTTTAATGCCACAACAATTTCCGAGGAAGTGGTGCCAGAAAACTGTCAAATCGTGCAGGGAAGTTGAGAAGGCAAGGTGTCATGATGAGGGATGCTGCAACGGTTCTGCTCTGCCACGACATGACCCGACGAAGAAAAACCAGAGTGGTTTTGGAATTACCATTGCCAAAACCAGGGGGGCATGTGTTATCACCAGATTTTAACCAGATCAGAAGATGGGCCATGATTTAAATGGGCTTGGAAGCTATGTACGTAAAACGGTCATGAATCGGCCTAGTACGAGATTTTGGGCCAAGTGGCCCGTGTATCTGTAATCTATAGTAGGATACGTGTCGGTTAGGATTAAAACAGAGTTTACCTCGTGCACGGTTGGGATTATTCCCAAATTAGAAAGTCTACGGACTATAAATATGTATCTAGGGTTATTCGAGAAGGAGGACGATCACGTTCACAACAAATCAATCTAGGCGCATCGCCACCCCCTTGTTTCGAGGGTTTCTCCCGGGTAAGCATCATGCTGCCTAGATCGCATTGCGCGATCTAGGCAGTATCGGTTTATTCGTTCTTGGTGTTGCTCGTGCTGAAGCCTTTTTTATGGCGAGTAACACCCTTATCTCAGGTGTTTTGGGGTTGACGTCGTTACTTTCACGATGTACTTGTTTAGCTACGCTATCCCTCAATGTCTGGCTGCCCTTACACCTACACTAGGTGTAAGGGCAGCATCTTGCTTGTTCATTAGCTAGTAGATCTAATCTGTTGTAGTTGCTCCTTGTTCTTCAAGGATTGGTTTGATATCCGCATGGTTAGGCCTTATAAACGGGTTGAACGTTCCGGTAGTGCGTAAGGTGTGGTTAACGAAGTCCTAGAGGGATTGTTCCGGGGATCAACTTCATGTTGGTTTTTAGGCCTCTTTAGGGCTAGTTTTCCTATCCTCTTACATATCTGCTAGGCTCAATTACGCATAGGATGTTCCGATTATGCGGTGAAAACCCTAGACTATCGTAGATTAGTTTAGCTTGTTTTGATTAAGTAGGATCCCCATGTTAATGTAAAATCTAACGTGTTTCATGGGGCAATCGGCTCTTAGAGCCGATCCACAGAGCAACCTAAGAGCCGATCGGGGCTCGTATTTAATGTTTACGTGTTTGTCATACAGGAAACTAAGTCGAAGCAATTCATCACCTTCCTGACCAGGTATAGGTCAGGTGGCACGCCCTTGCATCAGCATCGGACGTGCGTGCCAGGAGCATTGCGGGCCGTCGCCCGAGGGACCAGGGCCAACCGCAGTCCTGGGAGCCTCCCGGCTCTACGGTGTTGCTCGTCGCTGCTCGCCGGTGGGTTTCTGACGGCAACACATCTTAGGAGTGAAAGAATTTTACATGCATACAAAATCATTGGTTTCTTAAGCATCTAAATTACAGGATTGTGTATTTTTTTATAACAACATAGAGGTAGTACTTAAACTATAACACTGATTATGATACCCGTAGTATAAACATTAGATGCAGAAGGCATATACCTTCAGAAGATAATTGGTAATATGTGAAATATCACAAGGACAAGGAGAGCAACCTTTAGTATGTCATCCTCAAGTCTCTTGTCTTCTCTTCCAAATCTATATCACATACATACAACAACCCCTGCATACTTATCTTCTTTCCACCTATTCTTCGTAGACTATTAATGATTCTTGTTGTGGGGAAGGATGAGCTGGGAATGGTGAAACACAATTTAATCTATCATGGAATAGCATGCTAAATTATGAACAAAAGCTATCAAAATACTGTTTTGCAAAAAACAGATCAGCAACTTATTTTCATCGCTACAGCTAAACCGCTAAACCAAATTGAGTGAATGACCACTCAAAACGATCGCATGAACGACGCCTACAAAACACTCTAACTAAGCTTCCTCCGATTTTGCCAACCGGGTACTCGAAAAAGACGATCTATGAACCTGATTCTTGCTGTGGGGAAGGATGAGCTGGGAATGGTGAAACACAATTTAATCTATCATGGAATAGCATGATAAAGTATGAACAAAAGCTATCAAAATACTGTTTTGCAAAAAACAGATCAGCAACTTATTTTCATCGCTACAGCTAAACCGCTGAACCAAATTGAGTGAATGACCACTCAAAATGATCGCATGAACGACGCCTACAAAACACTCTAACTAAGCTTCCTCCGATTTTGCCAACTGGGTACTCGAAAAAGACGATCTATGAACGTGTATGTCCCAAAACGAGAATATAAAAACATATTTCATCTAGCTCCCACTTAATCTTGCTAAGCCTCTGCCATAAGAACCTATTAACCACTATTTGCAGAACCTAAGAGGATCATGGAGGGTGGGGAAACTCACCTTTGGAGCTAGATGAAGAGGAATCGGCCAGGAAAGGTGGGGATCTTCTCTTCTTCCTTCTCCTCCTCTAGCCCCTCTTCTTGCCACCTCTTATTTGTGGACTATTAATCTTTCTTGATGTGGAGAAGAACGAGCTGGGCATGGCAGAGGAGAAGGCGCAGGGCTCGCCAAGCTCGACCAGGAGACGGAGCGATGGAGGCTTGTCCAAGAGATGGTTGTGGGGGAGGAGAAGGGAGTGGGCGGGAGGAGGAGATTGGAGAAGGGAGAGGATGAGGGGATTGGGGGAGGGGGAGATGTGGGGATTGGGGAGAGACGTGGAGAAGAGAGAGGATGAGGGGATTGGGGGAGGGGAGAGATGCAGGGATTGGGGAGAGACGGGCTGGCGGCTAGGGTTTTCACCGGGCTGGGGCAATTTTATACCAAGACTCAGCTCCGAACGAACGAACCAGATGTACCTGATGATGGGAAGATCCAACGGCTCACGTGCGAGGATCGCTGTGAAGCCCCCATGGGGGGCAACTATTATACCTTTAGATGTTAACGACACGACTGACAAGGAAGGCCCACTGGAGGTGGCTGACAGAGAAAGGCGTGATCGCAAAGAGAGCACTCGCTATCCTGCTAGCAGCTGGGCCCGTAGATGAGTGATGTCTACGCACGCTTCTATTCATGTAGACAGTGTTGGGCCTCCAAGAGCAGAGGTTTGTAGAACAGCAGCAAGTTTCCCTTAAGTGGATCACCCAAGGTTTATCGAACTCAGGGAGGTAGAGGTCAGAGATATCCCTCTCAAGCAACCCTGCAATTACGATACAAGAAGTCTCTTGTGTCCCCAACACACCTAATACACTTGTCAGATGTATAGGTGCACTAGTTCGGCGAAGAGATAGTGAAATACAAGTAATATGGATGATTGTAAGTAGTAACTGCAATCTGAAATAAAGATGGCAGCAAGTGAACATGTAACAGAACTTGTTGGAAACGGTGTTTCAATGCTTAGAAATAAGGCCTAGGGATCATACTTTCACTAGTGGACACTCTCAACAATGATCACATAACTGAATAAATAGATGCTACTTTCTCACACTCTCTTGTTGGATAACAAACACCATTCATTGTGTAGGGCTACAAAAGCACACCTCAAGCCGGAGTAAACAAGCTCCACAACATCCGGAGTTCATATTAAAGTAACCTCTAGAGTGCATAATAGACCGTTGCAATTTAGACCGAGTACTAACATAGCATACACACTGTCAACAATAGCTATGAAACGGGGAATAGATCGCATCAATACTATCATAGTAATAGTTAACTTCATAATCTACAAGAGATTACAATCATAACCTACGCCAAGTACTACATGATGCACACACTGTCAACTTTACATCATGGAGGAGGAATAGACTACTTTAATAACATCACTAGAGTAGCACATAGATTAATAGTGATACAAAGCTCATGATCACATAAAGATCACATGGGAGAGAGAGATGAACCACATAGCTACCGGTAAAGCCCTCAGCCTCGGGGGAGAACTACTCCCTCCTCATCATGGGAGACAGCAACGGCGATGAAGATGGCGGTGGTGTCGATGGAGATGACTCCGGGGGCAATTCCCCGTCCCGGCGGCGTGCCGGAGAAAAGACTTCTGTCCCCCGAAACTTGTCTTCGCGATGGCGGCGGCTATGGACATAATATATAGGCGGAAGGGCGGCCTCGGAGGAGTCCCAGGGTTCCCTCACCACATGGCGGCGCGGCCAGGGTGGGGCCCACGCCCCCCTATGGGGTGGGTCCCCCTTGGCCCCCCTCCGGCACTTCTCTGGCTCTATGGGTCCGTCTCGGTAAAATAGAAGGTTTGGCTTTTGTTTCGTCCAATTCCGAGAATATTTCCTGTGTAGGATTTCTGAAACCAAAAACAGCAGAAAACAGGAACTGGCGCTTCGGCATCTTGTTAATAGGTTAGTGCCGGAAAATGCATAATAATGATATAAAGTGTATATAAAACATGTGAGTATTGTCATAAAACTAGCATGGAACATAAGAAATTATAGATACGTTTGAGACGTATCAAGCATCCCCAAGCTTAGTTCCTACTCGCCCTTGAGTAGGTAAACGATAACAAGGACGATTTCTGAAGTGACATGCTACTATCATAATCTTGATCAATACTATTGTAAAGCATATGAGATGAATGAAGTGATTCAAAGCAATGGTAAAGACAATGACTAAACAACTGAATCATATAGCAAAGACTTTTCATGAATAGTACTTTCAAGACAAGCATCAATAAGACTTGCATAGGAGTTAACTCATAAAGCAATAAATTCTTAATAGAATGTTTTGAAGCAATACAAAGGAAGATATAAGTTTCAGCAGTTGCTTTCAACTTTCCACATGTATATCTCATGGATAATTGTCAACACAAAGTAATATGATGAATGCAAATAAGCAAGTATGTAGGAATCAATGCACACAGTTGACACAAGTGTTTGCTTCTAAGATGGAAAGAAGTAGGTAAACTGACTCAACATAAAGTAAAAGAAAGGCCCTTCGCAGAGGGAAGCAGGGATTACTTATGTGCTAGAGCTTTTATTTTGAAAACATGGAAACAATTTTGTCAACGGTAGTAATAATTCATATGTGTTATGCATAAAACATCCTATAAGTTGCAAGCTTCATGCATCGAATACCAATAGTGCTCGCACCTTGTCCTAATTAGCTTGGATTTCCATGGATTATCATTGCATTACATATGTTTCAACCAAGTGTCACAAAGGGGTACCTCTATGCCGCCTGTACAAAGGTCCAAGGAGATAGATCGCATTTGATTTCTCGTTTTTGATAGATCTCAACTTGAGGACATCCATACCGGGACAACATAGAAAACAGATAATGGACTCCTCTTTAATGCATAAAGCATTCAACAACACATAGTATTCTCATAAGAGATTGAGGATTAATGTCCAAACTGAAACTTTCACCATGATACATGGCTTTGGTTGGCGGCCCAATGTTCTTCTCTAACAATATGCATACTCAAACCATTTAATCATGACAAATCACCCTTTCTTCAGACAAGAAGAACATGCATAGCAACTCACATGATATTCAACAAAGGTGTAATAGTTGATGGCGTCCCCAGGAACATGGTTATCGCTCAACAAGCAACTTATTAAGAAATAAGATACATAAGCTACATATTCAATATCACAATAGTTTTTAAGCTATTTTCCCATGAGCTATATATTGCAAAGACAAGGAATGAAGTTTTAAAGGTAGCACGCAAGCAATTTACTTTGGAATGGCAGAGAAATACCACATAGTAGGTAGTTATGGTGGACACAAATGGCATAGGTTTTGGCTCAAGGTTTTGGATGCACGAGAAGCATTCCCTCTCAGTACAAGGCTTTGGCTAGCAAGGTTGTTTGAAGCAACACAAGTATAAACCGGTACAACAAAACTTACATAAGAACATATTGCAAGCATTATAAGACTCTACACTGTATTCCTTGTTGTTTAAACACTTTTACTAGAAAATATCTAGACTTTAGAGAGATCAATCATGCAAACCAAATTTCAACAAGCTCTACGGTAGTTCTCCACTAATAGGTTTAAACTACATGATGCAAGAGCTTAAACATGATCTATTTGAGAGCTCAAAACAATTGCCAAGTATCAAATTATTCAAGACAATATACCAATTACCACATTAAGCATTTTATGTTTCCAACCAAATAGCAATAAGTGCAGCAGCTTTCAACTTTTGCCATGAACATTAAAAGTAAAACGAAGAACACAAGTGTTCAAATGAAAAAGCGGAGCGTGTCTCTGTCCCACACAAGCATGATAGGATTCAATTTATTCAGAAAACTAAGATAACAAAACAAAAATTAAAGCACACAGACGCTCCAAGTAAAGCACATAAGATGTGACGGAATAAAAATATAGTTTCACTAGAGGTGACCTGATAAGTTATTGATGAAGAAGGGGATGCCTTGGGCATCCCCAAGCTTAGATGCTTGAGTCTTCTTGAAATATGCAGGGATGAACCACGGGGGCATCCCCAAGCTTAGACTTTTCACTCTTCTTGATCATATTATATCATCCTCCTCTCTTGATCCTTGAAAACTTCCTCCATACCAAACTCAAAACAATCTCATTAGAGGGTTAGTGCATAATCAAAAATTCACATGTTTAGAGAGGACACAATCATTCCTAACACTTCTGGACATTACCCAAAGCTAATGAAAGTTAATGGAGCAAAGAAATCCACTCAAACACAGTAAAAGAGGCAATGTGAAATAAAAGGCAGAATCTGTCAAAACAGAACAGTCCGTAAAGACGAATTTTTTCGAGGCACTTAACTTGCTCAGATGAAAAAGCTCAAATTGAATGAAAGTTGCGTACATATCCACTCATGAATTTTGGTAGATTTTTTAGGCTCTCCTACAGAGAGATCAACTCAAATTCGTGATAGCTAAAAATCTGTTTCTGCGCAGGAATCCAAATCTAGTATCAACTTTCTATCAAAGACTTTACTTGGCACAACAATGCAATAAAATAAAGATAAGGAGAGGTTGCTACAGTAGTAGCAACTTCCAAGACACAACAAAACAGTAGCAAAATAAAAACATGGGTTATCTTCCAAGAAGTGCTTTCTTTATAGCCATTAAGATGGGCTCAGTAATTTTAATGATGCTCTTATGAAAATAGAAAATGAAGCAAAAGGAGCATCAAGAAGCAAATTCAAAACAAATTTAAGCCTAACCCGCTTCCTATGCAAAGTAATCTTGTACATAAATAAATTCATGAAGAACAAAGTGACAAGCATAGGAAGATAAAACACGAGTAACTTCAAAATTTTCAGCATATAGGGAGGTGTTTTAGTAACATGAAAATTTCTACAACCATATTTTCCTCTCTAATAATAATTTCCAATAGCATCATGAACAAACTCAACAATATAACTATCATATAAAGCATTCTTATCATGAGTCTCATGCATAAAATAATTACTACTCCCAACATAAGCATAGTCATTCTTATTAATTGTACTGGGAGCAAATTCAACAAAGTAGCTATCATTATTATTCTCATCATCATAATCATCAAATGTAGGAGGCATATTGTAATCATAATAAACTTTATCCTCCATAGTAGGTGGCACCAAAATACCACTATCATTATAATCATCATAAATAGGAGGCAAAGTATCATCAAAGTAAATTTTCTCCTCCATGCTTGGGGGACTAAAAATATCATACTCATCAAAACCAGCTTCCCCAAGTTTAAATTCTTCCATAGCATTAGCAATAATAGTGTTCAAAGAGTTCATGCTAATAACATTGCTACAACTATTTTGCAAACAAAGTTTCATGAGTTTTTTAATTCTCTCTTCAAACACATCATGTCCTAATTCAATATAAAGTTCATAAAGATCTCTAATTTTTTTGTTGTTTTCCATTAAGCCTAACTAGTGAAATTAAAAACAAGAAACAAAAAGATATAATTGCAGAATCTAAAGGAAATAGCTTCGAGCACTCACACACCAGCAACAGTGCTAGGAAAGAGCTTAGTAGTCGGAGGATGTGAATACCTTTTACCTTACCTCCCCGGCAACGGCGCCAGAAAATAGCTTGATGTCTACGCACACTTCTATTACTGTACACAATGTTGGGCCTCCAAGAGCAGAGGTTTGTAGAACAGCAGCAAGTTTCCCTTAAGTGGATCACCCAAGGTTTATCGAACTCAGGGAGGTAGAGGTCAGAGATATCCCTCTCAAGCAACCCTGCAATTACGACACAAGAAGTTTCTTGTGTCCCCAACACACCTAATAGACTTGTCAGATGTATAGGTGCACTAGTTTGGCGAAGAGATAGTGAAATACAAGTAATATGGATGATTGTAAGTAGTAACTGCAATCTGAAATAAAGATGACAGCAAGCGAACATGTAACAGAACTTGTTGGAAACGGTGTTTCAATGCTTAGAAATAAGGCCTAGGGATCATACTTTCACTAGTGGACACTCTCAACAATGATCACATAACTGAATAAATAGATGCTACTTTCTCACACTCTCTTATTGGATAACAAACACCATTCATTGTGTAGGGCTACAAAAGCACACCTCAAGCCGGAGTAAACAAGCTCCACAACATCCGGAGTTCATATTAAAGTAACCTCTAGAGTGCATAATAGACCGTTGCAATTTAGACCGAGTACTAACATAGCATACACACTGTCAACAATAGCTATGAAAGGGGGAATAGATCGCATCAATACTATCATAGTAATAGTTAACTTCATAATCTACAAGATATTACAATCATAACCTACGCCAAGTACTACATGATGCACACACTTTCAACTTTACATCATGGAGGAGGAATAGACTACTTTAATAACATCACTAGAGTAGCACATAGATTAATAGTGATACAAAGCTCATGATCACATAAAGATCACATGGGAGAGATAGAGATGAACCACATAGCTACCGGTAAAGCCCTCAGCCTCAGGGGAGCTCCCTCCTCATCATGGGAGACAGCAACGGCGATGAAGATGGTAGTGGTGTCAATGGAGATGACTCCGGGGGCAATTCCCCGTCCCGGCGGCGTGCCGAAACAGAGACTTCTGTCCCCCGAAACTTGTCTTCGCGATGGCGGCGGCTACGGAACTCTTCGTGGAATATCGTCGGGTGTTTTAGGGTTTTCGCGACGGACATAATATATAGGCGGAAGGGCGGCCTCGGAGGAGTCCCAGGGTTCCCTCACCACATGGCGGCGCGGCTAGGGTGGGGCCCACGCCCCCTATGGTGTGGGTCCCCCTTGGCCCCCCTCCGGCACTTCTCTGGCTCTCTGGGTCCGTCTCGGTAAAATAGAAGCTTTGGCTTTTGTTTCGTCCAATTCCGAGAATATTTCCTATGTAGGATTTCTGAAACCAAAAACAACAGAAAACAGGAACTGGCGCTTCGGCATCTTGTTAATAGGTTAGTGCCGGAAAATGCATAGTAATGATATAAAGTGTATATAAAACATGTGAGTATTGTCATAAAACTAGCATGGAACATAAGAAATTATAGATACGTTTGAGACGTATCAGTGAGTTGGCGCTCGGCTACTGGTGGAGGATAAGAGGAAGACGTCAATGACCAGAAGAGGTGGCGAATAGAAGGTGGCTTCGGCCTGGCCAATTTGGCATGTAAGAGCATGTCTAACAGGCCCCATATTTTTTCGCCCCTTAAAACGCGAGTAGAGGGCCCTGTATTCACTTTTCGCCGGCCGAAAACTCGGACGAGCTAGCAGACCCCGTATCCCCACCCCGTAAAACAGAATAGGGTTTTTTGACAAATTGGATATTAGAACCAACACAACATTCACATAAAATAAATGTTTTACATCACACAACATGTCATGATATCAACAAGAGTTTCCTTGTCCCAAAACCTAGCAGGACCCCGGACAATTGCAAACTTTGCTTGCAAGACACCAAATGCTCTCTCAATATCCTTGCGGCATGCCTCTTGATTTTTGGTGAAGCAAGCTTCCTTTCTTGTCAAAGCCTTGTCCTTTTTCTCTTTTATGGACTTGACAAGGGTTGTGTCAACACCCGGATTTTTACATCCAGATGCCTATTATGCCATTCATCGCAATCCCAGGAATATTGTTTTTGCGAGACATAATAGATTGATATCACAACACATCATTCATTACAACACATAAAGGTCTTACAAATAAAAAGGGATCACATGATCCAGTCTTAATACAACATAGAGGATCTAGGGATCCTATTACAAACACTTGTACCGCCTGCTACCCTAGCCTACTCCTCGTCGTCGTCGAGCACGACGAAATCCGGTTTTCGGCGAAATATACGCTGATGGTAGAGGTGGAGGTGGAGCAGCCCACAGGTTGAACGCCGGTGAAGGAGGTGGAGCATACTTCGCCATATGTCAGGCCAGGCCGGGCCGAGGAAAGCCCGATGCTCAAAAATCAGGCCCAAGCCCGGCCCGGCCCGGCCAAATACCCATCGGGCCATCGGGCCAGGGCCGTAGTGTTAAATGGACTTTTCGGGCTACCCAGGCCCGGCCTGGGTGTCAGGCCAACAATTTCAGGCCCAGGCCCATGTTTTTCGGGTTGGGCTTCGTGCCGGGCCTCGGGCCGGGCTGCCCATGGCCAGGCATGAGGTGGGGCACCCTAGGGGCCGGTGGAGGAGGTGGAGCAGCCCAGGGGCTGAACGACGGATGTGGAGGCGGTGGCAGGTGCGGGGCCAAGTTTTGCAACGCCTGTTATAGGGCCTCTTCCTCTCTGAGGCCAGGCGGCATGATTCGATGGCGTATCGGGGAGTGGTGGCTGCACCGGTCGGTCTACCTCCAAGACGAGGATGCCGAGCCTCTCGATCTCCTCGTCGGTCATTGTCGGTGGGAAGTTGAACTTCCGTCCCTCCGCCATGGCCGCCTACCAGTCATGGAAGACGTAGACGACATAGTCGACTGAGTCGTCCTTGGCCTCCTCGTTGTGGTAGGCCAATGTGTCGTTGTCCTCGTCGTCCCGTGGAGGCACCGTCGGCTGTTT